>NC_073403.1:28413461-28721794 GCF_028641065.1 Leucoraja erinaceus
GGGAGTTAAAGCGCTGAGCAACCGGGAGATCAGGTAGGTTTATGCGGACTGAGTGGAGGTGTTCAGTGAAATGATCGCCGAGCCTGCGCTGGGTCTCGCTGATGTATAGGAATTGACACCTGGAACAGCGGATACAGAAGATGATTTTGGAGGAGGTGCAAGTGAACCTCTGCCTCACCTGAAAAGACTGTCAGGGTCCTTGGATGGAGTCGAGGGGGGAGATAAAGGGAGAGGTGTTGCATCTCCTGCTTTTGCAGGGGAAAGTACCTGGGGAGGGGATGGTTTGGGTGGGAAGGGATGAGTTGTCTAGGGAGTTGCAGAGGGAACGGTCTCTGCGGAAAGCAGAAAGGGGTGAAGATGGGAATATGCGGCCAGTAGTGGGATCCCGTTGGAGGTGGCAAAAATGTTGGAGGATTATATGCTGTATGTGATGGTTGATGGGGTGGAAGGTGAGGACAAGGGGGACTCTGCCCTTGTTGCCAGTGATGGAAATGGGGGTTATGCAGGGGGACGGCGTTCCCCAACTTTTCAGTTTTCAGCTCGGGTTTAATGAGTACTGCAGATAGATTGGAGTCGTTTATCACTAGATTCAACTGAGACGAAAACGATTTGTTAACTGCCACTGTTAGCACTTGTTAACAGCCAGTAGTTAACATGTAGTTATACAATGTGTCACCAATACATTGATTCACATTCCTCAGTCAATATAATTGTGTTTTGACCAGGTATTAATGATGCCGCGTTCCTGTGAATGAAATTCACGGGAGAATTTCTTAAAACTTACTGTCATTAAGGGCTCCGGACCGTGAACATGGGCTTCTTCCTGGTGTGGAGGTACAGTCATTCACCCACGTTATTTTAAGAAGGAACTGCAAATGCTGGAACAATCAAAGGTAGACAAAAATGCTGGTGAAACTCAGCGGGTGAGGCAGCATCTCACCCGCTGAGTTTCTCCAGCATTTTTGTCCACCCACGTTATTTAGTATTTTGTACCCATCACTTAGGGATGTTATATGAATTTAAAAAATATATGTTTATGTGTGTTGTTTTTTCTCTCTCCTTCAAGGTTAGTGCTTCTGTTTGCCTTTATTTGCTTCAGTTTTATTTAGTGTTATTTATCACGCTGTGATTGTAGCTTTTGAATGATTTAAATGTATCGGATTTTTAAAATTCATATAAATTCATAGCGTTGCCCGAGTGCAAATCCCTTCAGCTGTACCTGCAACTGAAGCTACGGGTGGTTAAGAAGACCTTGAAGAGCCACTTTGTTTTTATGCAGTGGGGTAATAGAGAAGGGCTCCGGACCACCAGCTCACTGACTGAATGATAGACAGCCTGACTGAAAATCACACCCTTCTTATCAATTATTTTAGGATAAGCCTTTCTAGAGAACATGTTACTTTTTGCTTTGCCCATTTTCAAAATATAGAATTTTGAATTTGGCGTTTGATTGGTACAAGGAGACCACAAATCTCGTAATATCTATTTTTTTACACACTGTAACTTTCTACATTTCTACTTTTGTGTATGTATGTGGCAATTACTGCTCATGGAATTTTCTCCCACACTACTAGTGATATTCGTAACAACATATTTAAACACGTGAAATTTTCAATCTTTCCCAACCCTTAAAAAATGCCTGAAGAAGGGACCCGACCCTAAACATCGCCTAGCCATTCCCTGCAAAGATAGACATGAAATGCTGGAGCAACTCAGCAGGTCAGGCAGCATCTATGGAGAGAAGGAATAGGTGACGTTTTGGGTCGAGACCCTTCTTTGGACCTTCCATAGACCCAGCTTGACCTGCTGAGTTCTCCAGCACTTTATGTTTTGCTCTTAAAATGAATCCATGGTCTGCTGAAGAAACAACACGATAGATCATTCTGGAAGTGCAAGTTTTGCTGTATACTTCATACTGTGGAACACATCATAATACACCTTGAGTGAATTAATGGGGTTAGATTTTTTTTTTTAACCTGTTGTCTAGAATTAATCGATACACACCCTATGTACCTTATATCAGATTTAGATCTGATTTCCAATTTTTTTTTGTTTTCCTATTTGTCAATTTTCTGTGCCTGATTATTTGGCGGCCAATCAACCGCTGTCTCTAAGGGGGTTGCGTCCAATCATCGACCAACTTCCCTTAAAATTTCCGTCCAATCAACAAATCGGTCTCCTCCCGTCCAATCAGTCGCTGTCTCCAAGGGCATTGTGTCCAATCAAATAATGCGCTGGTCACTCGGTGGCTAATCAGACACAGTCTCCGAGGGGCGTTGTGACCAAAATTCCAACCTGCTTCCCTCACCGAAGCAGACGATGGTGAGAGCCAACACGGAGAGAGAGATGCAAGAAAACAGCTATGACATATAATACACCATAAACTGGATTACAAATACACAATAAACAAGTTATGCATTCTTGTACTCTTACATGGGTTACCCCCCCCCCCTCCGCCGCCCCCCACCCCCCCCCCCCCCCCCCATCATGGACCTGGATTACTAAAACCCATTTCCATCACACAATGGGGGTATGCAAGAACGGAGCTGTGGGATACTAGGTAGGTGTGTATTTTGTACTCTTAAACATGGGCTTTGTATAACTTCACATGTTGTCAATCGTGCAGAAGTTCCCAGGAGTTAGTGGTGCCACTCCAACCTGACTTTGAACATCCTTGAATAACTGACGGCAAAGGTGGCACCCTGGTGCATGGTAGATGTTCTCCACAAGGCACCCTGTCCCAACTATGGGTGCTGTCTGTAGATTCGTTGAAGTTTTCTCCAAGATCTTCATTCCCTCCCACAGTCCATAGAGTTATAGATAATCATGGAGTAAATATAGCCATTGTGGCGGGATAGTCCCTGTGGTCTTACAAAGCCCATTAATGGCCTGTCCCACTTGGGCGCCATTTGCGCGTAATTTACGCAACATCTTTTACGCGTCACGACGCATGATGCGCGTATGGTGCGCATTACGCAGTTACGGCAATACAGGCAGTGATGCGCGGTCAACGGACTCAGATTCAACCCTCATTACAGGTGCTGTCGTGTGGAGTTTGTACTTTTCTCCCAGGATCCACATTTGGAAGAGCTTTGTACAAACTGGTTTGCACGCTATTTCTGCATTGTTGAGCGTTGCCAAACCTGCTGAAATGACGCAAAGCACCCTGAAGATGGGACAGGCACCTGTAGATACCGATTCGTTAAGATGCAACATCTAGAGTCATAGTTATAGATTCATGGCGTAATTAGCACAGATCCCTTCGGTCCTACTAGCCCATTAATGGCCTGTCCCACTTGGGCGCCATTTGTGCGTCGTGACGCGTAAATGATGTTGCGTAAATTACGTGCAAATGGCGCGTAAAAGATCGCTGGTCGGCGTGGACCCGGTGGGCCGAAGAGCCTGTTTCCGCGCTGTATCTCTAAACTAAAAAAAGTCTCAGTGTACGGATTCTTTTACTCCATGATGTACTGGGTTTTACCTCCGGGATGTCCGCTTTCCTATATCCAAGTAAGACAGGTTTGTAGGTGAATTGCTTAGAAAAAAAACAGCTGTTCTGATGTTTGCAAGATCGAAAGTCAGCAAGAATTGGGCAGAGCCTGTTTCCGGATCTCTAAACAGTAAATTTAAGAGACTCTGTTGATCCTGGATCATTCTTTAGTTTAGAGATAAAGCACTTCTAAAGTACAGGCTTACCTATCGGCCCACTTAAAGTCTGTGCTGACCAGACGATCCCCGCTACTAACACTATCCTACACACACTAGGGACAGTTTACAATTTTTCCAAGCCAATTAACCTACAAACCTGTACGTCTTTGGAGTGTGGGAGGAAACGCGGAGATCCTGGAGAAAACCCACGCAGATTATGGAGAGAACGAACAAACTCCATACAGACAGCTTTTTTTTTAGTTTAGAGATACAGCGCGGAAACAGGCTCTTCGGCCCACTGGGTCTGCGCCGACCAGCGATCCCCACACTATCCTACACTATCCTACACCCACTAGGTAATTTTTACATTTACCAAGCCAATTAACCTACAAACTTGTAAGGAAGCAACTCTCCCGGAGACAACCCACGCAGACCACCGTGACAGCATCTATACCCAAGATGGAACCCGGGTTTCTGGCGGGTTTCTGGCGCTGTGAGGCAGCAACTCTACCCCTGTAACACCGTGCCATCCCCACAGATATTTGACTGTGGCCAGCACACAAATGGTGGTAGAATTCGTACTGGCCACAAGGATTGAATTCCTGGCCAAAGTGACAGTCCTTTGTCCTAATTAAAACCTCTGTTCTGTTCCCTCAGATGGTTGATCTTGGCTCTGGCTGCCTTGAGAGTTCCTAATGGGCATTTTCCTGTGGGAAATGGAGCAAACCATGGAGGGACTAGTTCAATTCAAACTTCTTTTTGAGTTGGGGTTCCTGGTCGGAGCTGAGTAGTTAGCAGCATAATTCACTTCAGCTGTTTTGCTGTCAGAAGGGGAAATAATTACTTTTCGTGTTTCACATACTGTATATTCTTGTGACATATTTTCAGGCCCACTGGCCCACCGAGTCCGCGCTGACTTGCGATCCCCGTACACTAACACTATCCTACACATTAGGGACACTTTACAATCTTTACCGAAGCCAATTAATCTGCAACCCTGCACGTCTTTGGAGTGTGGGAGGAAACCGGAGCACCCGGAGAAAACCCACGCGGATTGACGGGGAGAACGTACAAACTCGACACAGACAGCACCCGTGGTCAGGATCGAACCCGGGTCTCTGATGCTGTAAGACCGTTGCACCACCGTGCTGCCCCTTACACAGCGTGGAAACTATTGCACATTTGTACAAGGCAAGAGTTAAATTTGCTGATCGGCCACTGTATTAGTCTTCAGACACT
The DNA here is from genome assembly GCF_028641065.1 of Leucoraja erinaceus. Taxonomy (NCBI): domain Eukaryota; kingdom Metazoa; phylum Chordata; class Chondrichthyes; order Rajiformes; family Rajidae; genus Leucoraja; species Leucoraja erinaceus. The sequence continues at coordinate 28,418,349 of NC_073403.1, forward strand.
AGTTGCTTGATCACTCACCACAATGAATTGAAAGAAAATAATACTGGCCGCAGTGCAGTTCTATTTTGATTACCTCCCCAAACCCCCATTGACCTTTGCTCACTTGCTGCTGGACCCTTAGTGTGTGTTGTGTGCCCTCTGTTTAAACCCTACTTTGAGAAACCAACAGCAACAATATATTTGGGTGTGGTTTGAAGACAGTTACAGGGTGTAAGAAGCAAGACTTCAGCCAAATGTCAGTGCACACATTTTGTTTTTAACACTAAGAACGTTCCACATTGTGGGAATTGTTCCATGCCTAGATTCAGATTGCAGTTTAACTCTTTGAGCACTGATTTTTATCTATCCACTTTGGAGATTAACTTTTTGTTCCTTCCCACCGTTGTCTCCAGCTGAATCAGACGGGTTTGTAATCTTGACGTCTTATCTGACCTCGAGCTGAGATGCCAAACCCTTATCTACTTCATCATTAAGGCTGCCTATTTCTAGAATAACACAATCTATTTTCACCCACCTCTTATCTCCTGCCGGATTAGAATGTCATGGTAATAACAGATGGCTGCCGAAAGAAAAATGCCAAGAATGGGTCGAAATATTCCTGGATAGAAAAGAGAGAGTCAAGAGTGTTTTATTGTCATGTGTCCCAGATAGAACAATGACATTCTTACTTGCTGCAGCACAGCAGAATGTGGAAACAGAGTACACTGTAAACAATATAATAAACGAGAGAGAAAAAAAGTTCAGTGTGTGTATATATACACATACGCACAAATGCACATATATATATGTATGATCTATACCCGCACATACATACACATGAAAACTATATACCCACACATACACATGAAAAATTAATTAATCTCTATACTTATAAAACTCTGATCTTATATGTGTATTTATTTGTGCGATGTTCGTGTGCGTTTCACATCTCCTCGAAAACACGATGTGCTAAGTGAAGTTTTTACATATTCCGAGAGAGATTTACGCCATGTTGTCAAAAATCGCCTCATCTGAAAATGTCATGCATTATTTCTCGAGTTATTTATGAAAATGTTCAAAAATTTCAAATATCTTGGGGGGGGAAAAAACGAGATGGTCTTGCTGGTGACGTCACAATGGCTCTGCTCCTCGCGGCCTGCTGCCCTTGATCCCACGCACAGCCAGTGACATCACCCCCCACCACCCCCCCCCCCCCCCCCCCCCCACCCCCCCCTCCTCCCCCCCCCCCCCCCCCCCCCCGGTTCTTCAAAAGACACAGAATGAATGAGCAAGCGGGCTCTGTACTGCAGCTCCTGAGCACTCCAGAGTACTTCTGAGGGCTTCCAAGCACTCGCAAGGTCCCGAGCGCTGCAGGCTCGCGGTCGCCGGCTTGGGTTTCCCGGGCTTTCTCTCGGCTCCTCGGTCGCCCCTTCTCTCTCCCCCCCCCCCCTGGGGTCTCTTCTTTCCCCCCCCCCCCCCCCTCTCTCTCTCCTCCCCCCCCCCCTCTCTCTCTCTCCCCCCCCCCCCCCCCCGGCCTCTCTCCCCCCAGGGCCTCTTTTCCACCCCCCCCCCACTTCCACCCCTCTCCCCCCTCCCTCCCTTCCTCTCCTCCCCTCTCTTCTTTCCCCTCTCTCTCGCCCCCCTTCCTCTCTCTCTCTCCCCCTCCTCTCTCCCCCCCCTCTCTCCCTCCTTTCTCACCACCCTCCTCACTCACCCACCTCCTCTCTCTCCCTCCTCCCCCTCCCCTCTCCCCCCTGCCTCTCTCTCCCCAGCCTTTCTCTTCTCCCCCCCCCCCCCGGCATCCCTCTTCCTCCCCCCTCCCTCCACCCTCTTTCACCCCTCTCCACCCCTACCCCCCTTCTCCCTCCCCCCCCCCCCCTTCCCCCCTCTCCCCCGCGCATTGAGGGGACGGAACCCAATGGGTCCCCTTGGTCTAGTAAATATTAAATAAATAAATATATACACACACACACACACACACACATACATGCGCACACAAAAAACAAACAAATAATAAAAGAGGGAAGGGGAGAAAGGAGGGGAGGTAGCAGTATTGATTCACAAGAATATGGCAGCACGAGAGAGAGAGGGTACCCTAAATAATTAAGCCAGCCAGAGTCTATCTGTTTAATAGAGAATAGTGAAAGGCCTGGATGGAGTTGATGTTTCCACTGATCACAGAGGCCATAGCCTCAAAATTCAAGGACGTTCCTTTAGGAAGGAGATGGGGAGGAATTTCTCTAGTTGGAGGGTGGTAATCTGTGGAATTCATTGCCACAGAACGCTGTGGAAGTCAAGTAAATGGGCAGAGATAGATAGATTTTTGATTAGTACGGGTGTCAGGGGTTATGGGGATAAAGCAGGAAAATGGGGTTAGGAGGGAGAGATGGATCAGCCATGATTAATTGGCAGAGTAGACTTGATGGGCCGAATGGCCTAATTCTGTTCCTGTCACATGAACTTAAGAAGAATGTGTTTACACTACTGGGACTGGTCGATAGTCCACCAATTGGTGTGAATAGTGAGGAGCAAGGAAATTGCAGGGAAATTGTAGAGATCTGCAAAAGTGGTCTAGTAGTGGGAGACTTTAACTCTCCAAGTATATACTGTGATAGCAATAACAGGCAAAGAGGGGAAGGAGGTTTCTGAAGTTGATTCAAGAGAACTTCCTTGAGTAATACATTTCTGGCTGATAGGGTAGGATGTCTTAAAGACACAGAGCTAGGGTCGCCAAATGTCCGGTATTAGCCGGGACATCCCGTATTTTGGGCTAAATTAGTTTGCCCCGTACGGGACCGCCCTTGTCCCGTATTGACTGCTACTACTTGGGTCGGAGCTCCGTGTCTGGCCCCGCCTCAACCGTCCTGATGTAGTGCAACGCATGGAGTGCAACAGCAGCAGCGCCTCGCCCGTGGCCCCCATCGATCGGCAGCCCGGCCAGCTGTCCATACCGCCGACACCACCACCCCTGCTTATCATGGCTGATCATCAGTTCATGAGTTGGACGGGGTACCGGGCTTTGCGTGCAGCAGATCACAAAGACCAGCCGGCAGGCCAGCTGAGGAGTCTTGGCCCGGGCCACGGGACGTCGCGCGCAAAGTCCGGCGCCCGGGCTGGGCTTTGTGTGCAGTCCAGCACCCGGGCCAACTCATCATTCACCCAGCCACGGCCGAGTCGGTCATCGAATTGCGGTCGGGAATTTGTCCATTATTTTGACCGTTTGACCCTTACTTGGGAGTGAGACAGCCCTACATACAGCACGGAAACAACAAGGCCTCTGGCCCAACTTGCCCATGCCAACCAAAATGCCCCATTTATACTTGTTCTACCTGCCCACATTTGCCCCATATCCCTCTAAACATTTCCTATCCTTGTATCTGTCATAAGATATGCACAAAATGCTTGAGTAACTCAGCTGGTCAGGCAGGGGTGATGTTTTGGGTCGGTGTTGCGTTTCTCTAGCACTTAGTGTCTATCTTTGGTATAAACCAGCAGCTGCAGTTCCTTGTTTCTACACATACCTGTCCAAATGTATTTTGCATGAGGCCTCAACTACCTCTGGCAACTAGCTCCATATACCCATGTGAAAAAAGTTGCTCCTCAGGTTCCTATTAAATCATTCCCCTCTCACCTTAAACCAGAGACTATGTCCTCTGGATCTTGAATTTCCTGCTCCGGATAAAAGTCTCTGCGCATTTAGAACAGTGAACATAGAGCATAGAACATTGAACAGTACAGCACAGGAATAGGCCCCTTGGTTGTGCTGCTGGACTTGGTGGTGGCAAACTGAACCAGGCAAAGTGGAACTTACATCATTGAGGGAACATCAAATAAATAGCAATCATAAATCAGTACATTTAGAAAAGCAAAAGAAGAGGATATTGAATATTTCAAGATAGACACAAAATGCCGGAGTAAACTCAGCAGGACAGGCAGCATCTCTGAAGAGAAGGAATGGGTGACGTTTTGGGTCGAGACTCTTCTTCAGTCCGATGTAGACTAATGTGCGGGGATCGCTGGTCGGTGTGGACTTGGTGGGCCGAAGTGCCTGATGCTGCGCTGTATGTCTAAATTAAACTAAACTAAATTAATCAGATGTGTATATCCCTGTTTGTGTTTGAAAGCCAAATGTGAAATTGCAGGATAGAACCCTTCTTAACTACCTCCTCTGGTAGCTCATTCTATATATTCACCATCTTCTTCAGGTAGGAGCAGGAATATATTTGAGCAGATTGGATTGGATTGGATTGTAGCATTCAAATTTGAACTGGGCAAGTATCTGAAAAGAAAGAATTTGCTGGCCCATTGGGACAGGACTGCCTGGATTGTTCTTGCATGCTGTGTTCAATCCAGGAGCTAATTGTTTCCAGATAATATAAATAGTTTTGAACCCAATACAGCATGTCAATTTTAACATGAAGGTGTTTTTCATAATCTCATATGTTTCAGATCAAATTTGTTATTTCCTGTGTTTATTGATTTTTTTTTTTAGATTATCATTATTTGCCAATTAACCTACAAACCTGTACGTCTTTGGAGTGTGGGAGTAAGGGTGTCAGTGGTCTTCAGGAGAAGGAAGGAGAGTGGGGTTGAGAGGGAAAGATAGATCAGCCATGATTGAATGGCGGAATGATTTGATGGGCCGAATGGCCTGATTTGCTGCGAGAACTTATGAACTTATTATCCTAATACTAGGTCCCACTAAAATAATCATAAAGGACAGGGGCTCTTCTGGAAACTCCATCCAAATGTAGATCGATGCCTCAAGTGGCCCAGACCATCTTTGTTTGTGTCGCAACATTGGCAGACAATCATCAAACTTTAACACATTCTGTGAAGATTCATATTTCTGGATGAGGAGCTTGTGTTCTGGAAAGAAACGCAATGAGGAAGGGTATGTCATTGAGTGTACAACAGTACAACACAGGAACTGACCTTCGGGTCAATGGCGAACATGATGAAAAAAATTGAATTAGAGTCATAGAGTGATACAGTGTGGAGAAAGGCCCTTCACCCCAACTTGCCCACACTGGCCAACATGTCTCAGCTACACTAGTCCCACCTGCCTGCACTTGGTCAATATCCCTCCAAACCTGTCCTATCCATGTACCTGTCTAACTGTTTCTTAAACGTTGGGATAGTCCCAGCCTCAACTACCTCCTCTGGCAGCTTGTTCCATACACCCACCATCCATTGTGTGAAAAAGGAACCCCTCAGGTGCCTCTTAAATCTTTTCGCCTTCACCTTGAACCTATCTATGTCCTCTGGTCCTCGATTCCCCTACTCTGGGCAAGAGACTCTGTGCATCTACCGATCTATTCCTCTCATGATTCTGTACACCTCTATAAGATCTCCCCTCATCCTCCTCTGCTCCAAGAAACCCAGCCTACTCAACCTCTCCCTATAGCTCACAGCCTATAATCTCCTTTGGAATACAATGGAATTGAATGAAATACTTTATTGTCACATGAGACAAGGCACAGTGAAATTCACAGTGATATTCTTTACTTGCATACCCCATGCCGGGCCATCCATTGTTCTTCCCCCTTCCTCATAGCGGACCCCATGGCCTGCCCATAATCAATATCCCTCCATTCCCTGCATATCCATGTGCCTATCTAAAAGCCTCTTGAATGCCACCACCATATCTGCCTCCACACCACCCCTGGTAGTGTGTTCTTGGCACCCACAATTCTATGTGTAAAAAAACTTGCCTCGCATATCTTTAATTTATCCTCTCACACCTGAGAGCTATGCCCTCTAGTCTTTGAATCTCCCCCCTGGGGTAAAGGTTCTGTCTTTTAATCAGTTACAATCCTCCATTTGATGTCTGAGCCATGCAATTGTGATTCGCAGGTACTATTCACGCCATTCAACAAACATTTGGACATGTACATGGATAGGACAGGTTTAGAGGGATATGAGCCAAATGCGGGCAGGTGGGACTAGTGTAGATGGGGCGTGTTGATCGGCGAAGGCAAGTTGGACCGAAGGGCCTGTTTCCACGCTATGACTATGACTAATCATCTGCAAATAGTGGGTTAGTTTGGCCCTCTGCCCTCTCTAAACTCAAAACAGATTGTGATTGTGATTGTGGTGTCTCAGCTAAACCATCATATGGGGAATTGGTGAGACTGTACCAGGAGTCTCCAGCCAGTTTTCCTTCCCTATGGAAGGTTGTAGTCATGATCAGAGGTAGACCGGATCGATACCCGGGAGAGGGTGATTGTCCCATGAGAAGAGATTAAGTACATCGAACTACGCTCTCCAGTACTCAGAAAAATAGCGGATGATTTTATTGAAACCTTGAAAACTCTAATGGGCCTTGACAGATGCAGCGATGATGTTTCCTCTGTCTCTCGTGTTTAGATCCATGGATCTCAGCCTCAAAATTAGGGGTCAGTCATTCAAAACAGAAATGAGAAGAAATGTATTCCGTAGACACTCTGTTGTTCGGTCTTTTTAGTTTCAGTTTAGTTTAGAGATAAAGCATGGAGACAGGCCCTTCGGCCCACCGAGTCCATGTTGACCATCGATCCCCAGTTCACACTAGTTCCATGTTATCCCACTTTCTCATCCACTCCCTGTACACACTGGGGGAAATTTACAGTGGACCATTAACCTCCAAACCCGCACGTCTTTGAGATGTGGGAGGGAACCAGAGCACCCGAAGGAAGCCCACACTGTCACATAGAGAACGTGCAAACTCCGCACAGACAGCACCCGAGGTCAGGTTTGAACCTGGGTTTCTGTGTGTCTGGCGCTGAGGCTGCGGCTCTACCGGCTGTGCCACTGTGCCCCTCCCGCACATGTTTACTCCGGTTTGATCACCATGCCCATAACCGCCATCCACCGGGTGATCACATCCCATCCCCCTCCCCCCACCCACCACCCCCTCAAGACACAACTCAATAAGCATTTGTATATCAAGCACATTGATGAATATAAGGCTTGTATAAGGACGTGACACTGATATCAATGATCTGCCGTGATCTTATTGATTGTTGGACCAGCCATGAGGGGCTGAATGGCCTACATTTGTATCCATTTATGACATTTAGTTTAGTTTAATTTAGATTAGTTTAGAGGTACAGCATGGAAACAGGCCCTTCAGCCCACCGAGTCCGTGCCGACTAGCAATCACCTGTACATTAGTTCCACCCTACGCAGTAGAGACAATTTACAGAAGCCAATTAACCTGCAAATCTGCACGTCTTTAGAATGTGGGAGGAAACTGGAGCACCTGGAGAAAACCCACATGGTCGTTGGGACAAGGTACAAACTCTGTACAGACAGCACCCGAGGTCAGGATCGAACCGGGGTCTCTGTCGCTGTGAGGCAGCATCTCTAGCGCTGGGCAACAGTGCTGTCCATTTGTGTTCAAACTGGAGGAATAAGAAAATAAACAGCAACAGAAGCAACATTTTAGCAAAGTCAAAAACAAAAAACACAAAAGTCGGATAAGCGCAGGCCTCGTCTGATGTAAAACCTGGGATCCGAGGTTCCTGGGTGCAGGAACTGGTCCTGATTCTCTCTCGTGGGTGAGGGAGTGGGGGTGGGGGTGGGGGGGGGCAGCTGAAGCCTCGTCCAGCAGAGAGGGAAAGAATAATGATGCAGCTCATTCAATAAGATGAACTTCCCCTCCCCCCCCCCCCACTGCTCGCTCTGTGTACGGATGGATTGTGATTTCAGTACGGGATTGATCTTGCAATCTGTGTCGTTTATTCTACCATCAGCAGTGAAGACACTTCTAATTATTTCTCCTCCCTCCAGTCAACCACTGGCTTCCCCCGTGGGTTCTCGGAGGTGATGTGTCCAATCAAGTGCAGTGGCAAAGGGTGAAGTCAAACTTGGCTGAAGAAGTGAGAAATTTAAAAGAAAGCAGGCTGCTAAAATAAATCTTGACTACACCAGCGCTGGGTTCCAGTTTGTCCCAGGGAATCATGTCTTTGTGATGAAGTAAGACACAAAATGCTATCGTCTGAAGTAGAGTCTTGAAACGTCACCCATTCCTTCTCTCCAGAGATGCTGCCTGTCCCGCTGAGTTACTCCAGCATTTTGTGTCTACCTTTGTTTTAAACCAGCATCTGCAGCTCCGTCCGACACAGGTCTTTGTGACAGTGGCTGCTGATTATTGCTGATTTATAGCCGGTTTTGTTCCTGACATGAAACCCTCTAAGGCCTGTATTAAGATGGCCCAATCTTATTTCATTGCCCTTCGGCCCACCATGTCCATGCCACCCTATTTGTATCTATTTGTACTAGCAGTTGACCTCCTGTCGAGTTTTGCATTGAATCTGAAAAAGGGTCCCTACCCTAAACGTCACCTATTCCTTCTCTCCAGAGATGCAGCCTGCCCCACTGAGTTACTCCAGAATTTTGTGCCTATGCAGAGAGCGATGTTACTTCCACTTTCAGGTCTCTGGTGACAATAGCAAAGAGACCCTCAGTTACATCATGGGTATCTCAGCTGCATATTCAGACAAAGCAATCTACATCTCAGGGCATCTCAGCTGAAGAAGGTCCATCTGTCTCCTCAGATCCTGGTGAACTTCTACCGCTGCACCATCGAGAGCATCCTTACCAACTGCATCACAGTATGGTATGGCAACTGCTCTGTTTCCGACCGGAAGGCATTGCAGAGGGTGGTGAAAATTGCCCAACGCATCACCGGTTCCTCGCTCCCCTCCATTGAGTCTGTCCAAAGCAAGCGTTGTCTGCGGAGGGCGCTCAGCATCGCCAAGGACTGCTCTCACCCCAACCATGGACTGTTTACCTTCCTACCATCCGGGAGGCGCTACAGGTCTCTCCGTTGCCGAACCAGCAGGTCGAGGAACAGCTTCCTCCCGGCGGCTGTCACTCTACTCAACAACGTACCTCGGTGACTGCCAATCACCACTCCCCCCGGACACTTATTATTATTTATTCAAATCATTTGCTATGTTGCTCTTCCAGGGAAATGCTAAATGCATTTCGTTGTCTCTGTACTGTACACTGACAATGACAATTAAAATTGAATCTGAATTTGAATCTGATATTTAAAATGTGCTGATTTAAGGAGCGGCACGATAGTTCGATCCTGACCTCGGGTGCTGTCTGAGTGGAGTTTACACGTTCTCCCTGTGACTGCGTGGGTTTCCTACGGGTGCTCTGGTTTCCTCCCACATCCAAATGTCGCGCGGGTTTGTTGGTTAAATATCCTCTGTGAATTTCCCCTAATGTGTAGGGTGTGGATGAAAAAGTGTGAAAACAAAGATCTTGTGTGAACGGGTGATCGATGTTTGGCATGTGCCACTTATCCTCTGGTCTTTGACATTTCCACCCTGAGAAGAAGGTTCTGACTGTCTACCAAATCTTTGCCTCGTATCATTTTATACTTTTATCAGGTCTCTCCTCAGTCTGCAACACCCCAGAAAAAACAACCCAAATTTGTTCAACCTCTCTTCATAGCTAATTCCTTATAATCTCAGCAGCAGTTATTTCAAGTTATATTGGGATGTTTCCAAAAGTCAATCTTTTCCTTGTTTGATATTTGGAATTGCTTTGTCTCGAATCAGCTGCAGATGGAACTGCCATCAGTTTCAAATAATGAGTCAGAAAACAATAATCATATTTCCTGATGTCATGGGTTGTGCAGCGGTAGTGTTGCTGCCTTACAGCACCTGAGACCCGGGTTTGATCCTGGCTATGGGTGTTTGTATGGGGTTTGTACATTCTCCCTGTGACCTGCATGGATTTTCTCCGATGCTTGGTATAAGTCTACAAAATGTCCCTCGTGTAGGATAGTGTTAGTGCGCAGTGATTGCTGTTTGGTGCAGACTCGGTGGGCAGTAGGACCTGTTTCTGCGCTGCATCTCTAAACTAAGCTAAACTAAAAAGGTTGCCGTTCAGCCCATTATGTCAATACCAGCTTTCATAGCAACCTCATCAATCTCACACCCACATTGAATTCCTGACAACATAGTGTCTCTCACATGCTGACCAACTCCACTTTGATTTTCCCTACCATTCACCAACACTCATTTTTGGCACCCAGTTACCGACCGACTAATCCATCTTTGGGATGTGGAAAGAAACCGGAGTAACCTTTGGAAACTCTTTGTTTGCAGGAGAACGTGCGAACTCCACATAGACAGCGCCCAAGGTCAGGAATTGATCCCAGAAGATTGGAGCTGTGAGAGATAGCAGAGGGGCATTTTTTGCTTCTCCAGTCAGAGGTTGTTAAATGGAATTCAACGCAATGGTAACACAAGAGACCACAGTTACAGGAATCTTGAGCAAAACAGTGGGTCAGCAGCATATAGTCATACAGCATGCAAACAGGCCCTCAACTTGCCCACACCGCCCAACAAGCCCCATCTACACTAGTCCTACCTGCCTGCATTTGGCCCATTTCCCTGTAAACTTGTTCTGTCCATGTACCTGCCTAATTGTTTCTTAAACGTTGCAATAGCCCCTGCCTCAATTACCTCCTCTGGCAGCTCGTTCCATAAGCCCACCACCCTTTGTGTGAAAAAGTTACCCCTCATTTTCCTATTAAGTGTTGCCCCCCTCTCACCTTAAACCAATGGAGTGAGTGGACGAACAACATTCTGGGTCGGGAAGTCTCTTGAAGAAGGGAACTGACCCAAAGCATGGTCTGACCACTCCCTCCGCAGAGGTTGCCCTGACCTGCGGAGTCCCTCCAGCACTTTGTTTTTCTGCTCAATGTGATGGTTTGCATTCATCTGCTATTCCTTCCTGGGTCTCGGCCGAAACACAGGAAACGGGGGCCAGGTAGGGGGCAGCAACCTACTGAACCGCAATTTATCTCCAAAACTATAAAAACAACTTGTTCAGCATGGGGCTCAGGAAGCGGAGGTAAAATCTGTCAGCTCTTGAAATGAGGAAAGATTAATAGAATAATTGTGGGACATCGCAGAGTTGCTGTAAACTTTGAACAGATGATACAATACAACAAGCTGTCACACTGTGAATGATTAAATAAACAGGGGCTGAGGAAGTTACTGGTGAGTGTTCGTAAGAACCATGCTGATTCAGTCACATTTATTTATTTACAAATCAAAACACTTGTGTCGATGTTATAACACCGCAAGATTTACCATGGAACCGAGATATTTCTAAATTTCCAAGATATAAGCATGAATTTATCACTCTTGAAGATAACATTTATTTAGTTAGACACAAGGAATTCCTGGTGCCTATTTACCAAATAAGACACAAAGTGTTGGAGTAACTAAGCGATTCAGACAGCATCTCTGGAGAACATGGATAGATAACATTTCATGTTGGAACCCTAGTTTAGTGTAGTTTAGTTTAGAGATACAGCGTGGATACAAGCCCTTCGGCCAACTGAGTCCGCGCCGACCAGCGATCCACGCGCACTAACACTATCCTACAAACACTAGGGATGATATACAATTTCACCAAGCCAATTAGCCTACAAGCCTGTACGTCTTTGGAGTGTGGGAGCAAACCGGAGCACCCAGAAAAACCCACGCAGGTCACAGGGAGAACCGACAAACTCCGTACAGACAGCCCCCGTAGTCGGGAACTTTAGAAGGATGAGGGGAGATCTTATAGAAACATATAAAATTATAAAAGGACAGGACAAGCTAGATGTAGGAAAAATGTTCCCAATGCTGGGCGAGTCCAGAACCGGGGGCCACAGTCTTAGAATAAAGGGGAAGCCATTTAAGACTGAGGTGAGAAAAAACATTTTCACCCCGAGAGTTGTGAATTTGTGGAATTCCCTGCCACAGAGGGCAGTGGAGGCCAAGTCACTGGATGGATTTAAGAGGGAGTTACATAGAGCTCTATGGTCTAGTGGAGAAGGCAGGCATGGGTTATTGATTGGGGATGATCAGCCATTATCACAATGAATGGCGGTGCTGGCTCGAAGGGCCGTATGGCCTCCTCCTGCACCTATTTTCTATGTTTCTATGTTTCTATGAACCCAGGTCTCTGGCGCTGTAAGGCAGCACCTCTACCACTGCGTCACTGTGCTGCCCAATGACATTTACTCTCGTTGTTATTCTCTGTGCTTGGATCAAGCCCTTTACAATCCACATGGTACAATTCTCTTTGTGAATTCTTATCCAGCCATCTGCTAAATTAACCCCCCCCCGCACTGTCATCCACCTATGACTTGTAGAAAGACTTGTCTGAAGAAAAGTCCCAACAAGAAACGCCACCCATTCCTTCTATCCAGAGATGCTGCCTGTCCTGCTGAGTTACTCCAGCATTCGATGTCTATTCTTCAGAGATGCTGCCTGACCCAGTGAGTAACTCCGGCACTGTGTGTCCACTTGCCACTTGCCAGGCTTTGCCCCATCCCCACTTTTGTGGGCCAAAGGGACAATTTCCACGCGGTATCTCTAAGCTAAAGATTCAGATTCAGATTCAGATTCAACTTTAATTGTCATTGTCAGTGTACAGTATAGAGACAACGAAATGCAGTTAGCATCTCCCTGGAAGAACAAATGCTCTTCCAGGGAGATGCAGTAATTGCACATGGCTGCTTTCAGACTTCTAACATTCAATTCCCGATCAATGGATCAGCATGATGTGCAGATTTCAGTCTCAATGGTCCAAAAACAAAATGCTTCACTTGGTGAATGTTTGAAATAAGCAGCCGATCTACTGAGCGACGGCTGATCAGGCAGCAACTGTGGAGAGAAACTTGAGTTAATATTACAGATCAACAATATTTCATTAAAAAAATAATGTTTTATTATAAGGTGTTCAATGTGTGAAGATAGTCAGTTAGGCGAAGGAGGGTGGAGGGAGAGAGAGGGGGACATTTGAACATCTTTTCAACAGAGAAGCAAAGAGTCCTGGAGCCATACATCACAGAAACAGGCCATTTGGTCCACCTTGCCCATGCTGGCCAAGATGCCCCATCTACGCTAGTCCCATCTACCCATGTTTGACTCATATCCCTTTAAAGATTCCTATGCATGTGTAGGAAGGAACTGCAGATTTTGGTTTAAACTTCAGTCTGAAGAAGGGTCTCGACCCGAAACGTCACCCATTCCTTCTCTCCAGAGATGCTGCCTCTCCCGTTAAGTTACTCCAGCATTTTGTGTCTATTTCCTATCCATGTACTGGCCTCAGGCCATTCTGAAGAAGGTTGAGAATGTGGTGACATTGGGCATCAACATTGCGAGTGGACTAGCTTAGAACCAGGGAACTAGAATATTTTACAGTGGAGGAGATTATCAGTTCAGTTCAGTTTTAGTTCAGTTTAGTTTATTGCCACGTGTACCGAGGTACAGTGAAAAGCTTTTGTTGTGTGAAAAGCTTTTGAGCTCATAAAGATACGGAGGCAAGGGATATGGGGAGAAGGCAGGGACAGGGTACTGAATGTGGATGATCAGCCATGATCACATTGAATGGCGGTGCTGGCTCAAAGGGCGAAATAGCCTACTCCTGCACCTATTGTCTATTGTCTATCATCTATTGTCTATTGTCTATTATCTATTGCTAACCAGCCAGCAGAAAGACAATACATGATTAAAATCGAGCCTTTTACAGTGGACATGATTAGTGCAAGGTAAAGCCATTAAAGCCCGATCAAATATAGTCCGAGGTTCCACAATGAGGTAGATATTAGTTCAGGACAGCTCTCTGGTTGTGGTAGGATAGTTCAGTTGCCTGATAACCGCTGGGAAGAAACTGTCCCTGAATCTGGAGGTATGCGTTCTTAATCAGAAGTACGTATCAAATGTGTCATGGAAGTGGTTGGGTGGGGAATGGATGAGATGATAATAAATATAGAATCGAGGTCGGAAGAAACCTGTTCTTTGAGCCAAACTTGGTGGCACAGTGGCGCAGCGACAGAGTTCCTGCTCTCGAGTTTTTTTCCATCTCCCCCCGCACGATCAGTCTGAAGAAAGGTCCTGAGCTGAACCTTCACTTATCCATGTTCTCCAGAGATGCTGCCTGGCCTGCTGAGTTACTCCAGCGCGTTGTGTCTTTTTTTGTAAACCAGCATCTGCAATTCCTTGTTAATAAGATCTTTGGTCATCAATCCTCGGATTGGTCTAGGTACCTTTAACAGGCCAAGGGCAGCAGAGTGGCGCAATGCCAGAGACTCAGGTTCGATCCTGACCACGGGTGCTGTCTGTACGGAGTTTACATGTTCTCCCTGCTCCACTTTCCTCCCACACTCCAAAGCCATACAGGTTTGTAGGTTAATTGGCTTCTGTAAGTTGTAAAAAAAATTATTCCAAGTGTGTCCAGGTTAGTGTACGGGATGATCGCTGGTCGGCGCGGACTCAGTGGGCCAAAGAGCTTGTTTCCGCGCTGTATCTCTAAACTAAACTAAAAACTAAACTAGTCACCGAGAGAAGGCTGAACCCAGAAAAATAAATAATAGGGAACAATTACGAAGAGGGAAGCAAAGAAAAGCTGACTGTATTATCAGGATGGCTATAATAAACTATATCCCGAAACAGTCTTACAAACTCAGCCTGTTTAAAGGACAGCAGTGCCACGTATTGTTGCAAAATTAACCAACAAACTCCTGAAGGTAAGGCTTGCTCGGTGTGGGCAAGTTAGGCGGAAGGGCATGTCACCGTACTGTATAGGGCCTGATCCACTTGGGCGTCATTTGCGGGTCACACAGGTGGCGTGCGAAGATTTTGTGAATCTCAAAATACTGTGGCGCCGTGCGCAACCGGGCGTCACTGCCTACGCAACCACGCCTCACCACGCGCCATGCACGCGTAATGCACGCCATTGTGACGCGTAAATGATGTTGTGTAAATGACGCGCTAATGATGCCCAAGTGGGCCAGGCCCTTATGACTTTATGACACCATGCAGTATGGAGTTTGTACCCATAAACCGCATGGGTTTTCTCCAGGTGCTCCGGTTTCCTCCCATACTCCAAAGACGTACAGGTTTGTAGGCAGAAGATTGACACAAAATGCTGGAGTAACTCAACGGGTCAGAGAGCATCTCTGATGAAAAGGAATAGGTGATGTTTCGGGTCGATGCCCTTGAAGGGTTTCAAGTCAAAACGTCACCTATTCCTTTTCTCCAGAGACGCTGAATTACTCAAGCATTTTACTGCCTATCTTGGCTTTAAACCAGCATCTGCAGCTCCTCCCTGCAGGTTTGTTGGCTAATTGGCTTGGTAAAATTATAAATTGTCCCCAGTATGTGTAGGATAGTGTTAGTGTGTGGGGATCACTGGTCGACACATACCAGGTGGGCCGAAGGGCCTGAATCTCTAAACTCTAAAGCTCTGGATTCTGTGGCTTAAGACTACACCAACAGTGTAACCCACTGATTTAATGGTAGCTTTATAAATAACAAAAACCTTTCAATTAATCCACCATTCTGGTACAGTCACCATGTTAGTACAATAGTGATAATCTTCCAGTTTAATTTGAGTTTAAAATTGCTTGTAAGTCGCCATGCTGTAACAGATGTAGAATCCTGTACAAATTTGTGCACTGCATTTATCCATTGTGCCTTGACAACAGCTCTTGACAACCATATCTCCACTGCTAATAATCCTGGGTTTACACTTCTTGTTTTATCAAGAGCCCTGAACACTGCACACCGGGGGGGGGAGGGGGAGGGGGGGGGGGGGGGGAGGGGGGGGAGAAGGGGGGGGGGGGGGACCTGCCTGACCCAGCTGCTCCTTAAACTGTTTTGCTCCCCGCCAGCCTAGGTCAGAAACAGCTGACGATGCCTCGTGAGGGGAGAGGGAGAAGGGGGGTACAAAACGAGAGAGGGCAAGAACATGCAGGCCCTTGCTGTGACGACAGCTGACCCAAAGGAAGCAGGTCGACCAGAGTAGGCTTTCTCGCCCCTTGCGTTAGCTAGATACAAATTGATTAGTCAGTCTGATGGTTTAGGAGCAGGGAGGTTCAGATTCCGCACCAAGCAGGCCTAAGAGACTAATTAAAAAGAATGGGCCGACTGTGCAGGCACCCTGCTGTCACCAAATTTGCTCAGCTGGGGCCTTGCGACCGGCTTTCCCAGCACAGTGGATGCTGCTGCATATCTCCCTCAGCTTGAATGAATGAATGAATGAATGAAGTCTTACACCCTGGGGATGCTTCTCCAGCGAATATCAAATTATGTTGAGAGCTGTGTCGTGAGAGGGGGGGGTTGGGGCTGCCTGTGCTGTCTCTGCGCTCTCCCTGCTGCATGCTTCTCACTTAAGGCTGCCGAAATGTTTGAGTTTCTCCCTTTAAATATTAGCTGTAGAAACGCGGGCGATTCGAGCACCTGGTGCTTGCGGCACCTTCCAACAAAAAATGGGCTTGGCACAAATACAATGCTATCTGTGCAAGATGTCTCAAAGAGACTGGGTGATGGACATGATTAGTTGACTGTGCAAAATGGAAGAATGGGGATTATATATCATTTGTGTTACAGACACTCTCCAGGTACTGTTTATACAGATGGAGACTGTCAAACAGAAGATGTGCAATGTATACCATTTATACAGAACTGTTCGACAGTTACATGCCATTTATCAAAGTGTGCAGCATTTGTACAGAAGTGTTCTAACATGCACTAATCATACAGATGGAAATGTGCATGTAAGCGGTGATGTTTGAAAGATATGTTGTTGTCACGTGTCGATAAACAGCCTGTGGTTGTTACTGCTTAGTTTAGTTTAGTTTTGTTCAGAGATACAGCCCTGAAATAGGCCCTTCGGCCCACTGAGTCCGCGCCGACCAGCACTCCCCGCACACTAACACTATCCCATACACACACACTAGGGACAATTTACAATTTTACCAAGCCAATTAACCTACGAACCTGTACATCTTTGGAGTGTGGGAGGAAACCGGAGCACCCGGAGAAAACCCACGCAGTTCACGGGGAGAACGTTCAAACTCCATACAGACGGCAACCGTGGTCAGAATCGAACCAGGGTCTCTGGCGTTGTAAGGCAGCAACTCTACCGCTGCACCACCTTGCCACACAACTAGATAAGTTGAGGGATACAGCATGGAAACAGCCCTTCGGCCCACCGAGTCAGCGTAGACCATCGGTCACCCGTTCACACTAGTTCCATGTTATTCCACTGCCTATACATGAGTGGTAATTTACTGAGACCAATTAGCCCACATACCCACATGTTTTTTGGGGATGTGGGAGTAAACCGGAGAACCTGGAAGAAACCTACCCGTTCACGGGGAGAACATGCAAACTACATTATGTTGTTAGTTGGTACTGAATGATCAGGGCTTGGTGAATTGTTCAATTGTCACTGTTGGGTGCTGGGGCTGGGATGCCGGGATAATGGGATGCTGGGATGCTAGGGCTGAGGCTGGGGCTGGGGCTGGGCTGGGATGCTGGGATGCTGGGGGCTGGGGCACTGGGGGCTGGAGCTGGGGCTGGGGCTGGGGCAAACTACTGGGATGCTGGGGCGTTTGCTGGGCTGGGGCTGGGGCTGGGTGGGGCTGGGGCTGGGCTGATGGGGCTGGGGCTGGGGCTTGGTGGATGTTGGTTGGGCTGGGCTTGGGTCACTGGGCTGGGGCTGGGGCTGGGATGTTGGGGCTGGGGCTGGGGCTGGGGCTGGGATGTTGGGGCTGGGCTGGGGCTGGGCTGGGGCTGGGGCTGGGATGTTGGGGCTGGGGCTGGGGCTGGGGCTGGGGCTGAGCTGGGGATGCTGGGGCTGGGGCTGGGGCTGGGGCTGGGGCTGGGATGCTGGGGCTGGGGCTGGGGCTGGGGCTGGAGCTCACAGTCCTGGCTTTGTGGATTTTGTTGGTCCAATTATATACCATTATAAATCGTCAGTAATTGAAACCCAAATGTATTCTGCTAATTCACATGCAATTCACTGCTGTACTTCTGTTCCATCTTAGAGTCATACAAACAGTGTGGAAACAGGCCCTTTGGTCCAACTTGCCCACACTGGCCAACATACCCCATCTACACTCGTCCCATTTGCCTGCATTTGGGCCATATCGTTTTAAATCTGTCCTATCCACGTACCTGTCTAATTGCTTCTTAAATGTTGCGATAGTCCCTGCCTCAACCACCTCCTCTGGCAGCTCATTCCATTTACCCACCACCCTTTGTGTTAAAACATTATGGCTCAGATTCCTATAAAAATCTTTCCCCCTTCACCTTAAACCGATGTCCTCTGTGCGTCTACCCGATGTATTCCTCTCATGATTTTAATTAATCTTCTATCTTGAAGCTACTCACTGATGGACACTTGCAGAACCTCTGTCCACTTGCAGGGCTTGGTGCCTGTGTGGGTCGTGTATGTGAATCAACGTTCTCCCATCTTGCCAAGTATCCTGTATCACATTTCAGGCTGATCTTGTTCCCAGTCCCCAGTTGCAGTTGGCTTGGAGTATATCGCAAGTTAATGATATTAACAGGAATGACGATGTTGTTTGCAAGTGTAACTCATACCACTGCCCTACTTCACGCCATCTTAGCCAAAAATAAAGCAACGATTCTATCCAAACCTCTACTGTCTGTAATCATGTATTGTCTTTCCGCTGACTGGATAGCACGCAACAAAAGCTTTTCACTTTACCTCGGTACACATGACACTAAACTAAACTAAACTAAACTATCTTTGTTTGCAATTTGTCCTCATGAAAGATCACTGACGAGCATTTCGTTTAGTTTGGAGATACGGTGCAGAAGCACGCACTCTGGCCCACCGAGCCTACGCCGACCAGCGATCCCCGTTACACTAACCCTACCCTACACACTAGGGACAATTTACAATTTTTACTGATGCCAATTAACCTACAAACTTGTACGCCTTTGTAGTGTGGGAGGAAACCGAAGCACCCGTGCAAAACCCACGTGGTCACAAGAAGAACGTACAACACCCATGGTCAGGATCGAACCCGGGTCTCCGGCGCTGTAAGGCAGCAACTCTACCGTTGTGCCACCATGGCGCGGTGAACTGAATATTGCTCACCACTGATGCTATCTGACCTGCTAGCTATTCCTAGTATTTTCTGTTCATATTTCCCATTTTCAATATTAACTGCATTTTGCCCATATGTTGTATGTATGTTGTATATTTCTTATTTTTACTCACGAGGTAAATTATTACTGATTAATCCTGACTCGCAACCTATCAATGTCTCAAATTAAAACAATCATTTTGATGCAAAATGCAGTAGTAACTCAGCGGGACAGGCAGCATCTCTGGAGAGAAGGAATGGGCGACGTTTTTGGGTCGAGACCCTTCTTTAGACTGATGTCAGGGGAGTGGGCGGGACAAAGATAGAATGTAGTCGGAGACAGTAAGACTGGTGGGGGAACTGGGATGGGGGAGGGGATGGAGAGTGAAAGCAAGGGCTATCTGAAGTTTAACTTCAGATATCAGTCTGAAGAAGGGTCTCAACCCGAAACGTTGCCCATTTCTTCTCCCCAGAAATGCTGCCTCACCCGCTGAGTTACTCCAGCATTTTGTGTCTACCTTCAATTTAAACCAGCATCTGCAGTTCTTTCTTACACATTCATTTTGATTCTCAGTCTACTCACAATTTTCCCCTTCCCTATCTCTGGCTCCATTTATTGCCCGACAACACAAATTCAGGGTTTCATCCATATACATGTGGCATGGTTGTGCAGCAGTGGAGCTGCTGCCTTACAGCGCCAGAGACTTGGGTTTGATCCTGACAACGGGAGGGGAATGGTATCCATTATTCCCAAATGTCCGCTTTAACCGAGTAAGGTATGATCATTGCAGTGGGAACAAACAACTGGAGATTCTGGTTAATACACAAAAGGACACAAAGTACTGGAGTAACTCAGCGAGTCAGGCACCATGTTGTTAAAGAAGGAACTGCAGATGCTGGAAAATCGAAGGTAGACACAAATGCTGGAGAAACTCAGTGGGTGCAGCAGCATCTATGGAGCGAAGGAGATAGGCAGCGTTTCGGGCCGAAACCCTTCTTTAGACATCTCTGGAGAACATGGATAGGTGACGTTTCGGGTTGAGACCCCTCTTCAGACTCTTGGTCTGAAATGCAGGTGAGCTGGCGGTCGGGGAAGAGGTGAGGATCGGTGGAGTCCTCGGGCGGCCAGAGTGCCGGTACAGGTCGGTGATGTCAGTGGTGGTGGGAGCGTGGCTTGGAAGTGGCTGGGCAGGTGGGTGCGAGCCAGTGATGGCATCGGTAGCCTGGGATGGCGGTGAAGGTTTGCAAATCCATCCGCTGTAACTGAAATCTCTGATAAAGATGTCCGTTAAAATGAGGGTTTACTGTGTAAGCTGCAACTGGATCAAGATTTACAATGCCCGCAGTTTCTACAAGATATCCTCTGTATTTTGGAGGCGTTGATGGTTCTATTATGAGTACACCGTGTGGAAAAGGTGTGTGATTCCTCACTGTCCCCTCTGTTGCTCTAGCCTGCAGCTAATCTGCCCATTTCTGACAATGAACACATGCTTGACTTTGTGCGGATCATAGCGAGCAATGGTTGATGCGCGGAAGGATCAATGGATGTAAAGTGCCTCCATGTAACAGTAATCCAACCAGTGCCACCCCACTTCACATTCTTTACTTGCCAATACTTATCCAGATCTCTTCGTAATGCCCCTGTTCAATCTGCCTCCACCACAGTGAATTGCTGTGTACAAAATCATGGCGACACATAATATTGAACGATTACTAAACGTTTTGCTGTGTTAATGAAGAGACCTCTTTAAACCATCAGAATATTAACCATGTGTAGGAAGGAACTGCAGATGCCGGTTTATACCGAAGATAGAAACAAATGCTGGAGTAACTCCAGACGACAGTGGAGGCCAAGTCAATGGATGTTGTTAAAGTGGGGATGGACAGATTCTTGGTTAGTACTGGTGTATGCGGTTATAGAAACATAGAAACATAGAAAATAGGTGCAGGAGTAGGCCATTCGGCCCTTCGAGCCTGCACCACCATTCAATATGATCATGGCTGATCATCCAACTCAGTATCCTGTACCTGCCTTCTCTCCATACCCCCTGATCCGTTTAGCCACACGAGCCACATCTAACTCCCTCTTAAATATAGCCAATGAACTGGCCTCAACTACCTTCTGTGGCAGACAATTCCAGAGATTATGGGGCGAAATCAGAAGAATGGGGTTGAGAGGGAAAGATAGATCAGCCATGATTGAATGGCAGAGTAGACTTGATGGGCCGCATGCTCCAAGAACATATGAACATGAACTCAGCAGTTCAGGCAGCATCTCTGTAAGGGCATACATGGTGTTTCGGGTCAGAACCCTTCATTGATTTCTTGATCATTCATTTTTTCAGTAAAGTACTTTCTACCATATGCCAGCATGCTTACTTCTCAAACAGACACTGGGCAAGTCTGGGTGATCAGCGATGTCCATGTAAGTGTTTTGTTCTACTGAGCAGTACATGATATGACCATTGCCACTGTACCTCAAAAGATTATTTTCCTGTCTTCCTTTCACTTAACCTCTTTACCAGAACCATTGATTGTACCAACAAAAGACCAGAAATTTAATTGAAATCTAAATGCATTAACTGCTTAAAATCCTTTGGGTGCGGTATGATGGCGTAGAGTTGCTGCTAATGCCCCTGTCACACTTATGAAACCTGAACGGAAACCCCTGGAGACTTTGCGCCCCACCCAAGATTTCCGTGCGGTTCCCGGAGGTTTTTGTCAGTCTCCCTACCTGCTTCCACTACCTGCAACCTCCGGCAACCACCTGCAACCTCCGGGAACCGCACGGAAACCTTGGGTGGGGCACAAAATCTCCAGAGGTTTCCGTTCAGGTTTCCTAAGTGGGACAGGGTCATTACTGCGCCAGAGACAAGGATTCGATCTTAACTACGGGTGCTATCTGTACGGGGGTTGTACGTTCTCCCCGTGACCTGAGTAGGTCTTCTCCGAGATCTTCGGGTTTCCTCCCACACTCCAAAGGCATCCAGGTCTGTAGGTTAATTGCCTGAGTATGAATTTAAAACTGTCCCTAGTGTGTATATGGTTACGTTAGTGTTTGGGGATCGCTGGATGGCGCGGACTCGGTGGGCTGAAGGGCCTGTTTCCCTGCTGGATCTCTAAACTAAACTAAACTAAAACCTCAAAAGATTCTTGTCTTCCTTGAACTTAAATTCTTCACCAGAACTGCTGAAAATCACCACTATTGATTGTACCAGCAAAAAGATCAGAAATTAAATAGAAAACTAAATGCTTTAGCTTCCCTGGTTTTATGCTATTTTTCAATGTCCTATCTCCGCTTGATGTGGCCAGAGATGATTTGGAATCAGAAGTGCTTTTCCAACGGCTACAACAGCTTAGCCCTCACTAACTAAGTGAGACCACAATAACAATGGACCTGTGACCAGTGGCTATCTCGGCTTCTCGGCTGTAAGCTTCAGCTTATAACAGATAAAGCACAAAGGAAACCAAGAGTGACTTCTAATACACTGCGAGTGCTGAAGCAAACAATGAGTGTGCAGAGTGAGGCAGACCAGATGATTGTCACACAGAGGATCTTAATCTAACTGGCTGGTCCGTTGCCAAACTGCACGAGGTCCTGGAGCTGATAAGCTGGGGACAGAATGAATTGTCATGTAGTCTTGGAGTAAGCCTAGGGCAAGTACGTCTTAATTATATCTGGAATTCTTTCCTAAATCCAAATGACATGGAATTACATTTAACATTTTCCCAGTGTTGATGCAATGATTTTCCTCATTTTATAAACACTAGAAAATTGTACAATATTAAGTTAAGCAAGTTTAAAATGTGCATACGCACACAGACTATATATCTATATGTGTGTGTGTATAGAGATATATACACACACACATATATATATATGCTCACACACATATACAAGATACAAGATACATTTATTTGTCACATGTGCCAGTTGGCACAGTGAAATGTGATCGCCATACAGCCATACAATAAAAATAAAGAACACAGCACACGATAGAGTTCAACATAAAACATCCCCACCCAGCAGAATCAAAAGTTTCCCACTGTGAGGGAAGGGACCATAGTCAGTCATCTTCCTCTAATGTTCCTGATGTTCACCCATGGTCAGGGACTCCCGAGCCCTCTGCTGTCGCCGCTCCGGGCAGCCCGATGTTCAGGCCCGCTCGCCGGGGTGATGGAAG
Source organism: Leucoraja erinaceus (assembly GCF_028641065.1). NCBI lineage: Eukaryota > Metazoa > Chordata > Chondrichthyes > Rajiformes > Rajidae > Leucoraja > Leucoraja erinaceus. The sequence continues at coordinate 28,441,422 of NC_073403.1, forward strand.
TCCGACGTCGGGACTGGAGGACCTCCTCAGCAGCCTGGACATCCAAGTCAGGCACCTCTTACCGGAGTCCGGGGCCCCCAAAGTCCGCAGGCCGCGCTGGGCGGAGATGCAATGCTGGTGGCCCTCATCAAAGGGCCCCAGGACTCCGCGATATTGTTCAGTGCCGGCCGCGCTATACACACATATATACACACACATGCACACACATATACACACACATACATATATATTTATATACACACACACATACATATATATACACAAAAGATAGACACAAAAAGCTGGAGTAACTCACCGGGACGGGCAGCATCTCTGCAGAGAAGGAATGGGTGACGTTTCGGGTCGAGACCCATTCTTTAAGGGGAATAAAACAGGGAATATTCTCCCTAATGTCATGATGTTCTCCTAATGTCATGCTAATGTGAGGAGACATTCTGTACCTTTGACCACATCCACCATTGTGTGGAACTATTATAACACTGCATCTCCTTCAAATTAGTAGGAAAAAAGTGGTTTAATTTTATGGGATACTCGACCTTACCGGCATTAATGACATTAATTTTATACCCAATTGCATTGAAGTCCATGGGGAGGAGCGAATGCCACCTGAACACGAGTCATGGTCTGATCAACCATGGCTGGGTCGCCTGGGTGAGGGTGTCTGATGTTGAAAGACCCGAAACACCCAATGACCCCAGGTTACATCACTGATGATGTGTTCAGGAGCATCTATCGATTTGTATCAATCAGCAGTGAATGAAATTGGACAGAGTGTGAAATTAGCATTGTGCCTTTCTGATCACACAAAGTAGGCAATAGAGTCATAGAGTGATACAGTATGGAAATAGGCCTTTCAGCCCAACTAGCCCACACTGGCCAACATGTCCCATCTACACTAGTCCAACCTGCCTGCGTTTGGCCCATATCCTTCTAAAACTGTCCTATCCATGTACCTATCTAAATGTTTCTTAAACGTGCGAAAGTACCTGCACATTGCAATAGCACCCGCATAATCACAAAAAAAATAAATGGAGTGTTATAATAGGGTGTTATAATAGGTGGGGCAGCGGTAGAGTTGCTGTCTTACAGTACTTACAGTGCCAGAGGCCCAGGTTCAATGCTAGGTACAGATGCTTGTCGGCACGGAGTTTGTACGCTCTCTCCCCGTGACCTGCGTGGGTTTACTTCAGTTTCTCCCACACTCCAGAGACGTAGAGGTTTGTAGGTTAATTGGTTTGGTATGAATGTAAAATTTGTTCCTGATGTGGAATAGTGTTTGTGTGAGGGGATCGCTGATCGGTGCGGACTCGATGGGCCGAAGGGCCTGTTTCTCGCTGTATCACTAAACTAAATAGGTGAATTATACCAAAAAATATTCTGCTGCTCAGGTCCTCAATTCTCCATTGTGAAAGTGTGTCCTTTTGAACACAAATGGGTAAATTCATATAAATAGTCACCTTCAACGAGTTAATTCTTCCTAATCACATCATGAGACCAGTTAAAGGGGAAACATTTCCATTTGAATTGGCAGCTAATTCTGAAGCACCAGCTCTTCTCCAAATTCGGAAAACTCAGCAAAGAAATCCTCCTCCAACATTTATATATTTTTTTACCACAGTATGTTTTTGGCACTGAACAATAATGAATTCTCAACTAATGTTTGAACATTTCTGATTTTGAAATGTTTTGATATTGAAAGCTTCAGTTAGCAGTGCTCATGGAATATTAAAACTAAATTCAAAACAAATGCTGCCAAACATTAAGATCCGGGTGATTTAAAAGCAAAACAAAAGTAGATGTTGAACGTGTGAAGAATAATGAAAATTGCTTGAAATATTCAGCAGATCAGTCAGCATGTTTAGTTTACAGCGCAGAAACAGTATAGTCTGTGTTTGTCCATACATGTGTATGTGTGTGTCCGTGTGTGGCTGTGTAAGCATGCACACATGTGTATGTCTATGTGTGTCTGTCCATGCATGCATGTGTGTGTGTGTGTGTGTGGTGTCCAATGGCATGTGTGTGTCTCCATGTGTGTGTTTTTCTGTGTGTGTGGCCATGTATGTGTGTGTGTGTGTTTATGTGCTCAGCCCATGTTTTAGCATTGGTGTAAGCATATTTGTTTCTCTATGGGTAGGAAAGAACTGCAGATGCTGGTTTAAATCAAAGATAGACACAAAAAGCTGGAGTAACTCAGCGGGACCGGCAGCATCTTTGGGGTGACGTTTCGGGGTGGGATCTTTCTTCAGACTCCTTTGGTGTTTTGTTTCACTATGTTTGTGTGGGGATGTGGGTTATACAGGAACATAGTAGAGCATTTAGAATGTTTGAAATGTTCTCTAGATATTCATTTTGTGAGTGAGGTGTACAGAGATGGTGTTAGCATGCGGCTAGTACACTGCCCCTCACACACACTGAGCACGGGCAAAGCAGGGCATCTGCAACTGCCCTGACTCTTACCCACACTAGACAAGTGAAATATCCAAGGAGAATGTGGATCACCAGATTCACGCATTATCTCCACAACAATGTGTGGGGCGGCACAGTGGTGAAACTGCTGCCTCACAGCACCAGAGAGACGGGTTTCATCCAGTCCTCGGGTGCTGCCTGTGTGGAGCTTGCACGTTCTCCGTGTGACAGCGTGGGCTTCCTCCAGATGCTCCGGTTTCCTCCCACATCCCAAAGACGTGCGGGTTTGTTAATTAGCCTCTGTAAATTGCCCCTAGTGTGCAGGGAGTGGATGAGAAAGTGGGACAACAAAGAATTGGTGTGAACCAGTGATTGATGGTTGACGGACTCTGTGGGCCGAAGGGCCTCTTTCTATGCTGCATCTTGAATTTAAACTGAACGGAATTAAACTAAACTAAACTAAACTAAACTAAACTGAACTGAACTGAATTAAAGTAAACTTTAAGGATGCTGTCTGAACACTGACAGATACAGAGTTCTGTGCTTGCCAGCTCCTGGTATTTGTCAGTGGTTGAAGTGGAATCTGCCGCTGGTTTACGATGTGAGACACTTAGCTTCGAGCCACAAGGGTCACCGATGTCCCCATGTCATGTGGCCACAGAGCTGTCAATGTGGCGCAGTTGTGTGAGCGAACCTGGGTCAGAGTTCAGCAGCAGTGCAAATTCTGCAGCCCCTGGGTCTCGTTCCAGCCAATCTTGTTTCCAGCTAAAAAGCTGAGCTCACAGCCTCTTCGCATCTTGAAGACTTTTCCGTCATGCGTGAAGCCATGGCATGGGGGGGGGGGGGGGGGGGGGGGGGGGGGGGGGGGGGGGGGGGGGGGGGCTGTCAAAGATCCCTGGGGAAAGTGATGTGAAGTTGCTTTCCTGTGTCCCATTCTCATCTCCTCACTCTCATTCAGTTTTGTTATTTTGCTGCTCTCTTCCCAGCCGGTATCCAAAGGCCAGTGGCTTTGTGTACATTGCTGGTCACACACGTTGGCAAACTGACAGGGGCTTGGGAAGGGCTGGCGGTGGGGGGGGGGTGAATGAAGGGAACATAACTCAGCCCACGTCCAGTCATGGTCTCTATTAACTGAGTGTTGCATCAGTTCCACAATGTTGCTCGATGGTGCTTTGCCCAACAGCTTGGGGCCACTCTGATTAACTTAGGGTGGCACAGTGGTGCAGCTGGTAGACGTTTGCCCTCTCACCTTAAAGCCATGCTCGCTTGTATTTCCATCCAAGGATAAAGGTTTTGACTGTCTGCCCTGTCTACACCCTCAACTCCTCCACATGTTATTAACTCTGATTATTCCCCTTCTGCAGCCAAGCTCAGCTCAACTCATTTTCAAACAGTTGCACAAACAGTGGCGCAGCTGTTCAAACTGTTATCTCACAGCGTCAGGGACCTAGGTTCGATCCTGACTACGGGGTGCTGTCTGTACGGAGTTTGTACGTTCCCCCCGTGGCCTTGCGTGTGGGTTTCCCCCGGGATCTCCAGCTTCCCCCCGCACTCCAAAGACGTACAGGTTTGTACGTTAATTGGCACGGTAAAATTGTAAATGATCCTTTGTGTGTGTGTGTGTGTGTGTGTGTGTGTGTGTGTGTGTGTGTGTGTGTGTGTAGGGTGGTGTTAATGTGCGGGGATTGCTGGTCCGAGCGGTGGGCCAAGGGGCCTGTTTCTATGCACCGTCTTTAAACTAAAACTAAAAATATATGGATATTGAGCCTTTAAAGAGACAGCCACTTACAAACTTCTCCTTCACAAAGGCTGTTTATTTAGTTGTCTTTACTTAGTACATTTTATCTACCCCCACCCCACCTTTCCTGCAGCAAACTTTTAAAATCTCCCAATAAAATTTTAACAAGCTGACCATTTCATGTAAGTCTGATTGAGGCTAATGGCTTTAACAGCAGCTTTTTGCAGTAGGAGGGAGTTTTTTGTTATTTATTTAGCTGGCTTTTACATTTTCTAAATAAAAGGATAATCACAGAGTTTAATTAGAGGCGTGGGGTGGTGCAGGTGATTACATTTTACAAATGCCACCAAAGGGAAAATGTAATAGAAGGATTTCCTTGATTCAGATCTATAGGGATGGATTGCGTTATGTGCAGCCTTGAGATGTGGCACAAACAAATAGATGGTGGGGCCTGCGTGCTGCAATGGCAATAGATGGGGCCCATATCCCACTCAGAAGGTGGCAACAGAGGGTTGGGGGGAAGGGAAGGCTGACAAACCTTTTTATCTGTAAGAAGGAACTGCAGATTCTGGTTTACACCGAAGATAGACACAAAGTGCTGGAGTAACTCAGCAGGTCAGGCAGCATCTCTGGAGAGAATGAATGGGTGACATTTAAACCCTAAACATAACCTAAACCCTTTTATCTCAGTGCACAAAACACTCACAACTGGTGTGAAGCCACATCACACCCAGCATCGAGAGAAAGAGAGAGAGAGAGAGAGGGAGAGAGAGAGGGAGAGAGAGAGAGAGAGAGGGAGAGAGAGAGAGAGGGGGAGAGAGGAGAGAGAGAGAGAGAGAGAGAGGGGAGGGAGAGGGAGAGAGGGAGAGAGAGAGAGAGAGAGAGAGAGGGAGAGAGAGGGAGGGGGAGAGAGAGAGAGGGAGAGAGAGAGAGAGAAGAGAGAGAGAGAGAGAGAGAGAGAGAGAGAGAGAGAGAGAGAGAGAGAGAGAGAGAGAGAGAGAGAGAGGGAGAGAGAGAGAGAGAGAGAGAGAGAGAGAGAGAGAGAGAGAGAGAGCGAGAGAGAGAGAGAGAGAGAGAGAGAGAGAGAGAGAGAGAGAGAGAGATGGCTGCCTTATCTGTCTGTTCTGTGAACAAAAAGAAGTGGGGGATGGGACTGGGCAGAGAAGAAAGGAGAGATTTATGGTGGAGAGCAAAGGCAACAAGTTCTGCTCTGCTGGCCTTGTTTATACTCCTCATGAGCTCTGTAGGTCGCTAACAGCAGGACGCTCAATACAAGGGACAGGACGACAGTGAAGGAATCTTTACTGATAACCACAAGGCCTCGGATGAGCTCAGAGCTCTTCCCCTCATGCCGTCTGTGTGGTACATGGTTGCCCGGTTGTAACACAAAGCCGGGGCCATCTTGGTCTACTCCATCATCATTCCTCATCCCATCTTGTTCTCCTCAAGCCACGACTGCCCACTTTAAATGTTTTATGTGGTGCCTTTGTGCAGAGAATTGAAAAAAAAAAGACCATCAAGTTCCCAAGAGGTGGCAGAAGCCCCGAAATATGAACAGCTGCCTGGAAAGATCAATGCTCATCAACAAATAGATATAAATAAATAAATATAAATAAGGCGCAGCGGTAGAGTTGTTGCGTTACAGTGCTTGCAGCGCCAGAGACCCGCGTTCGATCCTAACTACGGGTGCTGTCTGTATGGAGTTTGCACGTTCTCCCCGTGACGGCATATGTTTTCCCTGAGATTGGTTTCCTCCCACACTCCTAAGACGTACAGCTTTGTAGATTAATTGGCTTGGTATAAATGTAAATTGTCCTTAGTGTGTGTAGAATAGTGTTGATGTGCGGGGATCACTGGTCGATGCAGACACGGGCCGAAGGGCCTGCTTCTGCGCTGTATCTCTAAACTAAAGTTAACTAAACTAAAGTAGGGCGGCACGGTGGCACAGCGGTAGAGTTGGTGCCTCACAGCGCAGATTTGATCCTGACTACGGGTGCTGCCTGTATGGAGTTTATATGTTCTCCCTACGACCTGCGTGGGTTTTCTCCGGGTGCTCTGGTTTCCTCCCCCACTCCAAACACATACAGGTTTGTAGGCTAATTGGCCATGGCAGAATTGTAAAGGATAGTGTTAAAGTGTGGGGATCGCTGGTCAGCGCGAACGCGATGGGCCGAATGGCCGGTTTCCGTGCTGTATCTGTAAACTAAACTTGGGTGCGGAAATTTCTCGTATGTTTGCAAACATACTAACAAATTATGATTATGACTGCACTTTGAATATGAGTCCAAAATATGGCACCACTTGTGCGCGGGATCAGTGGACTATTTCTTCACACTTGCTAATCGGGGATGTACTAAGGCATGGAAATTTTTCATTGGACTGTTTGTAAGAAAATAATTTTGCTGTGCGTTTGCACCGCCCATGTGTCATTAAAGCATCATTTTACCATTGAACAGTTAAGCCCCTGTCCCACTTAGGAGACCTAAACAGCAACCTCTGGTGACCTTGCCCGCCACCCAAAAAAAAAATCAATGTCGAGGTGACCTGCAATCTCCTACCACCTCCCACGCATATGTTGAAAACCTTCCTCGACTATGAAGAAAACCGGCTCCGACCAGACCTGCGACAAAAAAATTATCGATTTTTAAAACGGCAACCTATTTTTAGTCGAGGCCGGTTTTAAACATGATGAAAAAATAGCAGCAACCTAGATGAAGCCTCGACCACGCGGAAACCACTTTCGACCATTAGGGAGAGTGACCAAAACCTCCGGTGACCTCATGGAAACTTGGATGGCGGGCAAGGTCATCAGAGGTTGCTCTTTAGGTCTCCTAAGTGGGACAGGGGCTTTAAGAACCAACTCTGAAAATGGCCACCAGTGGTGATGCAGGATTGTACAGACCAGAAGCAGATGATTGTTTACCCAGCAGTCAGACCATTGAGAGTGGAGGAAACGGCACCAATTACATAAAGACACAATCTACAGATGGAATACCTGGTTTGAAATACTGTTTATTTTCCATTGGAACCATGAGGGGCATGGAGAGGGTAAACATTCTTTAGTTTAGTTTAGTTTAATGCCATGCGTACCGAGGTACAGCGAAAAGTTTTTGTTGCGTGCTAACCAGTCAGCGGAAAGACAATACATGATTACAATCAAGCCATCCACAGTGTACTGATACACGATAAACAGAATAACCTGAATAACGTTTAGTACAAGATAAAGCCAGTAAAGTCTGATCAAAGATAGCCCGAGGGTCTCCATTGGGGTAGATAGTAGTTCAGGGCTGCTCTCTGGTTGTTGCTAGGATGGTTCCGTTGCCTGAAAGCAGTTGGAAAGAAACTGTCCTGAATCTGAGGTGTGCGTTTTCACACTTCTATAGACTTTGCTTGATGGGAGAGGGGAGAAGAGGGAGTGGCTAGGGTGTGACACATCTTTGATGATGCTGCTGGCCTTGCCGAGGCAGCGTGGTGTATAAATGGAATCAATGGAAGGGAGATTGGTTTGTGTGATGGCTGCATCCACAATTCACTGCAATTTCTGACTGGATTGCAAGACTTTATTTATGGTGAAGGATTGGATAGACTGGACTTTTATTCCCTCGGGGAAAGGAGGCTGATGGATGACCCGATAGAAGTGTATAAGATGTATATGAGAAATCGAGTAGATAATCAAAATCTTTTTCCCACAGAGGGGCATGAAGAACAAGAGGGCGGAAGTCTAAGGTAAGAGGTTGGTGATTTAAATAAGATCTGAGCAGTAGGTTTATTACAAGTCAAGTCAAGAGAGTTTATTGTCATGTATCCCAGATAGGACAATGAAATTCCTGCTTGCTGCAGCACATCCAAGTATTGTAAGCATAAATACAAAACAGTTCAGTGTGACTATATAGCATAGACTATATATATATATATATATATATATACACATAAATAAACAGATAAAGTGCAATAGGCTGTTATAGTTCAGAGTTTGTTTAGTTTGTTTAGAGAGTGGGTCTGGTTGTGGAAAGTTATCGTTCGTATTTGCTTACAGGGGCGGGCAGCACGGTGGCGCAGCGGTAGAGCTGCTGCCTTACAGACTGCATGTTGTTGTCTTTGAACTGTGCACTGCACAATGACAATAAAGTTAAATCTGAATCTGATCTGAAAATAGCACCAGAGAACCAGGTGTGATCCAGACCTCCTGTGCTGTCTGTACGGAGTTTGTACCTTCTCCCCGTGCCCGCGTGGGTTTTCTCATGGTGCTCCGGTTTCCCCCAACATTCCAAAGACGTGCAGGTTTGTAGGTTCATTGTAAATTGTCCATAGTGCGTACCGTAGTGCTAATGTTCAGGGATCACTGGTCGGCACAAACTCGGTGGAGCAAAGGGCCTGTTTCCACACTGTGTCTTTAAAGTCTAAAGTGGTTGACATGTGGATCTTACAGTCAGAGGAGGTGAAGGAATTAGATACAATTACAACGTAATTACCGTGTTTATTCTACGATTGAGGCAATTGGATAGAAGTTAAGTGGGGAAGGCATTGCGGGATTGGGTTTTAATTTGGGACAAAACTGAAAATGGACAAAACATTTAGCATGGCCCCAGTGTACTGAAGGGCATCTTTCCGTGCAGTACAACTCTATGGCTCTGTCACTCCATGATTCAGGTAGCACAGTGTGTGCCAACAGGAATAGTAAGCAATGCATTCACTTCGTCATCAATGAAGCTTTCACATTTGCTGAGAAATTGGGTGACTCAAGGAGCTGTCTCACTTGGTGATTATTTCGGTGACTGCCAGCGTCATTGACTGATGTATCAGTGTCGCCGAAAGATTTTGAACATTTCAAACTCCAGCGGCGACAAAATAAATGTCGCAACACTTGAGGAAGCACAACGCGGCGATAAGCCATCACGCCGCATCATGCCGCATCACGCCACGATGTTTTCGGTGACCGGTTACGTCAGTCAATGATGCTGGCGGTGGTCGAAAAAATTACCAAGTGAGACAGGCGATTCACTGCCCATGACTCACTGCCTGTGACTCACTGTTGCATTGTCATCTGAAGGTATGTTGGCGTGACATGCCAGATGAGTGCTGGATGTCATGGTGACATGTCACCAGGAGCAGTCTGTGGAGCGAGTGTAGATTTGAAGCTATTACGAGCAGAAGCCATTGGAAGTTATTCGATGTGAACCACCTCCATTCTTTTTATTTGGACTTGGCGACCACAAAACATAACGCTCATATTGTACACACATTGCTCAGGCTGCCATTGTGATGCTTGGGGAGCAAGTTGCTTGAGTTGTGGGCCATCGGTTCAATGGTTCAATGGTGATTTGTTTGTCACGTATGCAACTGCACAGTGAAATCGTTTTGCACGTTTACACATCAGGTGCCGCCATGTTATGGCGCCATTTCTAAGGTCCGGTCTGCCCGCGTGCTCAGTCTATGGAGTGGTTCATGATACTGGAAAGCCCCAGTCACCTGCAGGTCCTTCCTCCATTGTCCTCCACCATGGGCTCTGCCCGTGTTCAGACGTCCCTCTCCTCGCCATCTTTGTGGCCCGTGGGCGCCTCCTGCAATTGACCCTGGAGGTGCTGGAGGCAATACCCCGGTTCACCTTCTCCTCATGCCCAACATCTCCAGTTCCCTCCCGGTTCTGCCGCCTGACGAGCCTTCGGCCGCGGCACCTCTGGAAATGCCTCTGCAGCACGGATGGTGGTGTGAGATGTTGGTGCAGAGGATCAGAGGGTGTGCACTAGAAACTAGTTTGGGGTAAGTAGTGATGAGATCAGGGATGATGCAGATCACATGAAGGGTGGTTGGGGGGGGGGGGGGGGGGGGGGGGGGGGGGTGGTGGGTGGTGGAGGTGTAATAGACCTGAATGAGAGGTAGAATGAATCAATGGGTGCAGAGAGCTTGGTGGGGTAAGTTGGTGGAGAGAATTTGGCTCAGATTTGGGGATGAGGTACAGGGTGCAGAGTGGGGCCAGACAGAGGGGCAATTTAGGCCCAAGGATGTGAGAAGAAGTATTCTGATCGCAGATGGAACATAGCATAGCAAAGTGTGCAGTCATGCACTTTTGTAATAGGAATAAAGGCGTGGACTATTTTCTGAGTGGAGAGGATTCAGAAATCGGAGGTGCAAAGGGACTTGGGATGCTGGTGCAGTTACTTTCTGTCAGCGTTGAGAGGGTGGTATACGAGAATTTTCCCGAACAGTCTGTGACCCGTAGCGCTGTCGCCATAGCGCTATGTTTAAAGCCCATAGCGCTCTGGCCGGTAGCGCTATATTTAGAACCCATAGCTCTGCAGCCGTCAGCTCTTTGTTTAAATTCCCAAGTTTTTTTCTGTACAGGAAGCAAATACGAAACAGTGAAGCTAGGGGACATTCGGATGAAGGCTGCAATCCATACGTTTCAAAACACGTACCAAGTACTGGCAGCAACGTTTAATGACACAAGCGATCAGATTATCTCTGGTGGTATTGATGACAGCATTAAGGTTTGGGACCTCTGAAAAAATAAGTTAATTTCTACCATGTGTGGTGATACAGACTTGGTGACTGGTTTGACCCCGAGAGGGATAAAAGAGAACATCACCAACCTCGGTGACCATTGGGACAATCTTGTTGGCCATTATATTATGATGTTGCATGTGCGCACTGGCATCGTGAGCACGTGGACTTTATTGCAGCCTGTGGGCCGGATGTAACGAGGTAATGCCTGCGGGCCGGATGTGACCGTAACCAGGCTGTTCGAGGGGTGGAATGTTATACGAGAATTTTCCCGAACAGTCTGTGACCCATAGCGCTGTGGCCATGGTGCTATGTTTAAAGCCCATGACGCTATTTTTAAAGCGCATAATGTTTTGACTGGTAGCGCTATATTTAGAACCTATAGCGTTGCAGCCGACAGCGTCTGTTTAAACCTTTGCGCGCCAAATTGGCTGCGCTGTGTGTATTACCTTTACGTGTCATGTCTGTAGCGCTGTGGTTTGCTCAACGCGCCAGTCAGCGGCTGATAGGACTTTGTTCCCAAAGGGAGGGGGGGGCTCTCTTGGATGCAGTCTATCGTGCGCTATTGGCCAGGCCTTACCGGCAGATATTTCAACACCTGATTTCTTATCTGTATAAAGGCTGGTGCCAGGAAGCCAGAGTTAGTTCACGTTTATGTACGAGAGGGGTCACCGACGGGTGATTCGCCATCAGCGCCGCGGATGGAGGTGGCGAGAGAGAGAGAGAGACTGAAGAAGGGTTTTGGCCCGAAACGTCGCCTATTTCCTTCGCTCTATAGATGCTGCTGCATCCGCTGAGTCTCCAGCATTTTTGTGTACCTTCTTTTCGTTTTCTCTTGCCAATAAAATTGATTTGCAACTAAACAGACGAGGGAGCCTTTTTCTGTTCTACTAGTCAGTTCCTTAAGCCTGTTCCCTTGTAACAGTGGGAAAGATAGATCAGCCATGATTGAATGGTGGAGTAGACTTGATGGGCCGAATGGACTAATTCTACTGCTATCACTTATGAACTTATGAATTCATGAACCTGTCACAAACTATTGCAAAGTATAGTAAATGACCAAAAACAATGAAAGTGCTGTGGAATGGTAGTGGGCTCATTTTTGATCGCTGGACTCTTCACTGGTGAAAAGCAGCCTGTCAAGTCAGGACAATTGTGTTTACTTGGGAAACCTGAACCCGGTGGAATTTTTGCTGAGAAATGCTGGCGTTCTGCACTAAACCACCGGCATTTCCCTGCCACTCGCAGCACAGCAATGAAACACCTTCATAACTCATCAGTGACACGTGAGTGAGGGGAATTTTGCAAATGCGTCCAGCGTAGAAATAGTATTTCCGTCAGGAGACAACTTTACTTATTGGATTCTGAATGTTAATCGTTTATTAAAATGGTGCAAAGCATGCCCATTGTTTATTGAATCTTTCAACCTTATGCCAAGAATATGAGTAAGGTGGACACAAAATGCTGGAGCAACTCAGCGGGCAGGCAGCACCTCTGGAGAGAAGGAATGGGTGACGTTTCGGGTCGAGACCCTTCTTCAGAAACGTCACCCATTCCTTCTCTCCAGAGATGCTGCCTGTCCCGCTGAATTACTCCAGCTTTGGTTTAAACCAGTGTCTGCAGTTCCTTCTTACACAAGAATATGAGTAAATTGGGCAGCACAGTGGCGCAGCTGGTAGAGCTGCTGCTCACCATGCCAGACACCCAGGTTCAATCCTGAACTTGGGTGCTGTTTGTGTGGAGTTTGCACGTTCTCCTTGTGGAGATGTGGGCTGTCTTTGAGTGCTCTGGTTTGCCCCACATCTCAAAGACTGTGGGTTTATGTTAATTGTCCTCTGGAAATTGTTCCTTGTGTGTACGGAGTGGATGAGAAAGTGGCATAACAGAGAATTAGTGTGATTGGGTGATCGATGGTCAGTGTGGACTTAGTGGGCCGAGACTTTCAATCAAACATTGGTCAACAAGAACATTTCAATGAACAAAGATTATATTAGAACTTTAAAAAGCAAAATCTGTGGATGCAAAACTTCTTCCACAATTTCTCTTCTTGTCTCCAGCTAATGGAGAGAGGGGTCTCGACCCAAAACGTCACCTGTTCCTTTTCTCCAGAGATGCTGCCTGACCCGCTGCCTGACCTCCAGGTTTTTGTGTCTATCTTCGGAGCAAACCAACATCTGCCATTCTTTCCCACACATTGAAGTATCTGCTCTTTGGTCTCTGTCCATGCATGAACAAGATGGTGAGTCATAGGTCATAAGGTCATAAGTGATAAGAGCAGAATTAGGCCATTCGGCCCCATCAAGTCTACTTCACCATTCAATCATGGCTGATCTATCTCTCCCTCATTGCCCCATTTACATGACTTCTCCCCATCACTCCTGACACCCGTACTAATCAAGAATCTACAGTGCCCTACATAATGTTTGGGACAAAGACCCATCATTTATTTATTTATTTTACTCCACAATTTGAGCTTTGGAATAGAAAAAAAATCACATGTCGTTAAAGTGCAAATTGTCAGATTTTAATAAAGGCCATTTTTATGCATTTTGGTTTCACCATATAGAAGTTACAACTGTGTTTATACATAGTTCCCCCATTTCAGGGTATCCATAATGTTTGGGACACCTGACTTCACAGGCGTTTGTAATTGCTCAGGTGTGTTTAATTGCCTCCTTAATGCAGGTATAAGAGAGCTCTCAGCACCTCATCTTTCCTCCAGTCTTTCCATCACCTTTGGAAACTTTTATTGCTGTTTATCAACATGAGGACCAAAGTTGTGCCAATAAAAGTCAAAGAAGCCATTATGAGAATGAGAAACAAGAATAAACTGTTAGAGACATCAGGCAAACCTTATGCTTACCAAAATCAACTGTTTGGAACATCATTAAGAAGAAAGAGAGCACTGGTGAGCTTACTAATCGCAAAGGGACTGGCAGGCCAAGGAAGACCTCCACTGCTGATGACAGAAGAATTCTCTCTATATTATAGAAAAATCCCCAAACACCTGTCCGTCAGATTAGAAACACTCTTGACGTCAGGTGTGTATTTGTCTCTGCACAAGACTTCATGAACAGAAATACAGAGGCTACACTGCAAGATGCAAACCACTGGTTAGCTGCAAAAATAGGATGGCCAGGTTACAGTTTGCCAAGAAGTACTTAAAAGTGCAACCACAGTTCTGGAAAAAGGTCTTGTGGACAGATGAGACGAAGATTAACTTATATCAGTGTGATGGCAAGAGCAAAGTATGGAGGAGAGAAGGAACTGCCCAAGATCCAAAGCATACCACCTCATCTCTGAAACACGGTGGTGGGGGTGTTATGGCCTGGGCATGTATGGCTGCTGAAGGTACTAGCTCACTTATCTTCATTGATGATACAACTGCTGATGGTAATAGCATAATGAATTCTGAAATGTACAGCCACATCCTATCTGCTCAAGTTCAAACAAATGCCTCAAAACTCATTGGTCGGCGGTTCATTCTACAGCAAGACAATGATCCCAAACATACAGCTAAAGCACCAAAGGAGTTTTTCATAGCTTAAAAATGGTCAATTCTCGAATGGCCAAGTCAATCGCCCAATCTGAACACAATTGAGCATCTATATAACTAAAAATCTCATCTTGACCACTTCCTGTCTGTGCTGTATATTGATTTTAGAAAAAATGCTACCATATATCGCTATGATTTTTTGGCCAACTTACTCACAGTTCCCCTCCGCTGAGGCAGCCCCGAGAAATTTTCTGATCGATGAAAAATAAAAAAGTTATAAGTGTTTAAAAAATCTTGAGATCAGCTGATTGGTCGTCTTGCCTGTCAATCACCACGATGAAGGAAACGGCCCTTCCGGTGGTGGGGGGGGGGGGGGGGGGGGGGGGGGGGGGGGCAGCTCTATAAAACCACGGATGCCTGGACGTGAGTCAGTCACTTTGGAAGATCGCGAGGGAGAGTCCACAACTGTGACTCTAAGCTGTGAATCAACTGAACTGTGAGTCTGCAATGTACTTGCAATAAATTATTTGTTAGCCCTTAATGAGCTGTTTGGCAATTTGGTGGCCTGCACTGCTTGAAAAGCTATGAAATAGAATTTGATGGCCGGCACATTGCCTGAAATGCTATGAGATTGAGTTTGGTGGCCTGCACTCTGCCTGAAATGCTATGAAATTAACTTTGCCTGAAATGCTATGAAATTAACTTTGGTGGCCTGCACTCTGCCTGAAATTCTACGGAATTGACTTTTGTGAACTGCCTGCTCACCAGCCCTGAATGACCGATCTGCCAGCCCACCAGCCCCAAGTGACTGAGCTGCCAGCCCACCAGCCCTGACTGACTGAGCTGCCAGCCCACCAGCCCTGAGCTGACTGAGCTGCCAGCCCACCAGCCCTGAGTGACTGAGCTGCCAGCCCACCAGCCCTGAGTGACTGACCTGCCAGCCCACCAGGCCTGAGTGATTGAGCTGCCAGCCCACCAGGCCCGAGTGACTGAGCTGCTAGCCCACCAGGCCCGAGTTTCTGAGCTGCACAGCCCACCAGGCTTGAGTGACTGAGCTGCCAGCCCAAGAATCCATTCGGCCCACAAGACAACACCCATACTAGCATTCCACAAAGCCCCCCCACCCCCCCCCCCCCCCCCCCCCCCCCCCCCCCCCCCCCCCCCCCCCCCCCCCCCCCCCCCCCACTGGCCTCCAACATTGGTATTGGTGGTGAGGTGAGGTGGAATATTGCGTCCGGGAATCAGCCCTCCCGTGTAAACATGGGACCCAACGGGTCCAACTTAGCCTAGTATACTTTATATGCTGAAGAGAATACGGAAGGGGATTAGCCCACAAAACAAGCATATGCTAAAGATGGCTGCAATACAAGGTTGGCAGAGCACCATCAGAGAAGACACCCAGCAACTGGTGATGTCCATGAATTGCAGACTTCAAGCAGTCATTGCATACAAGGGATATGCAAGAAAATACTAAACATGAGTACTTTCATTTACATGACATTTTTGTGTCCCAAACATTATGGTGCCTGAAATGGAGGGACTATGTATAAACACTGCTATAATTTCTACATGGTGAAACCAAAATGTATAAAAATGGCCTTTATTAAAATCTGACAGTGTGCACTTTAACCACATGTGATTTTTTTTCTATTATAAATCTCAAATTGTGGAGTACAGAGGCAAATAAATAAATGATGGGTCTTTGTCCCAAACATTACGGAGGGCTCTGTATCTATCTCTGCCTGACAAATATCCATTGACTTGGCCTCCACAATTCCTTCTGCGGCAAGGAATTCCACAGATTCACCACTCTCTGACCAAAGAACGTCACTGGAAAGTCACCAGTGGATGGTATTAAAGTCAAAGTCAATATGACGAGACTCGCAAACATCTCAACACAGAGGACCAGTAGAAGTTGGAATCCAAACTGATTGCACTGCTGTCAATTCCTGCTGGAAATCTTCCTGGCTCATAGGAAATACATCAGCAAAAGTTAGTCTCCCAAAGGGGGATGACTCGGTTTCATTTGACGGATGCAATAATGTGCCCAGCAACTGGGGTTTGGATTCTAATTCCCCGATCTTAAGGTCATCTTGATCAGGCTTGTTTCTCCGCAGTGTGAGTCATTGCCTTAAATAGTTAAATGTCTGTTTTTATCCAAAGGAATTTCCACTATAATCTTGAACAATGTATCAAACGCAACAATTTGTGTGATTAAACCCTCAAAGACATTCATGTAATACCAGCAGGATTTACAGTCCGTGGAGGATATTTCCCCTCATCATAATGTGATTTTTTTAAATGTGAGATGTTTTTTGCTGAGTTGACAAGATTCTCAGTGAATTCACTGAACTCTGTGGGATGCTGACAGACCTGGTAATAGGAAATCAGCACTTAGAATATAATGTTGGTGCGTACATTGAACTGCACGGAAGGCAAATAAAGGTTTGAGACTTCATTTAAATCACAGTGTGTGTCACATGGCTGTACTGAAACTGAGTGTAATTCAAATAATGAGAACTCGCACTTTGTCAGTCAGTCGTAAGGTCAAAAAGGTCCAACACCAATGGATGTTCATAGAAAGAAGGAGAGAGATGTCGAAGGAGAAGTTGTTAAGAGTAATGACAACCGGTTCCGGTAGGCGGCGCGACTCTCGTCAGCAGCGGCCTCTGCAGCCCGTCCGCGTTTTTATTATTTTTTGTCTATGTTTCTATGTAGTTTTTGTTATTTTTGTTGGGGTGTGTGTGTGGGGGTGGGGTGGGGTGGGAGGGAGGGGGTAACTTTTAAATCTCTCCCTGCACGGGAGACCCAACCTTTTCTTGTCGGGTCTCCATTGTCGTTGGGGCTGCAACGAGGAGCGGCCTCCAACAGGAGAAGACCGGGGACTCTGGTGCCGACGACTCACCGTCACCGTCGCGGAGCTGGCCGAGTCCGGAGCGGGTGGAGCGGTGGTGGAGCGCTGCTGCTGCTGCGGCCCAACCTCCGGAGATTCGGAGGCTGCAACTGCGGGTCTGGCGGACGGCGGCACCGGGAGCCCGCGGGTCCCTGGAGGGAGACCGCTTTTCAGGGCTCTCGCAACGCGACTTCTCCCGCCCGAGTTGCGGGGTTGAAGAGCTCCTGGAGCGGGGCCTTACATCATCGCCCCGCGCGGCTTGGAATGGCCGCGGGACTCTGCGAGCGCATGCCGGGGGCTCTAACACCAAGACCCGGTGTGCGACCTTGCACCACCCGGCGTGGCTTTAATGGCCGCGGGACAATCGCCATCGCCAGCCGGGGGGCTTTGACTTTGACTCTGACATCGGGGGGGGGGGGGGGGGGAGAGTGCAGTGGAGAGATACGTTTTTTTGGCCTTCCATCACAGCAATGTGATGGATGTTTATGTAAATTATGTTGTGTACATTTGTTTGTAATGTATGACTGCAGAAACGGCATTTCGTTTGGACCTCAAGGGGTCCAAATGACAATTAAATTGAATTGAATTGAATCTAATGACCAGCCCTGCTAGGCGGAGGAGAGTGTTGGTAGTGGGAAATTGGCTGGTTCTGCAGTCAAGGAAGAAACGGAGGGCTTTGAGACCTTCCTGGTGGGGGATGGAGGTGTGGGGTGACTGTACATCCACGGTAATGATGAAGGTGTGGGGGACTGGAAAATGGAAGTTTGGAGAAGGGTCTTGAACATCGCCCATTCTGTCTATCCAGAGATTCAAGACACAAAAAGCTGCAGTAACTCAGCGGGACTGACAGCATCTTTGGAGAGAAGGAATGGGTAACGTTTTGGGACGAAACCCTTCTTCAGACTGGCAAAAACCACCCAGTGATGACCCCTTCCCCCGTCTCCACTGGTCCCCCTCCTCTTGGACTCCCCAGAACGGCCTTCTACTCACTCTAGGCGTCATCTAAAAAACTTATCTCCACAGATGCTGCCTGTCCCGCTGAGTTACTCCAGCTTTTTGTGTCTATCTTCATAGGTGGAAAATCTTACAGTTACCAGTGGAGACCAAACATTCTCCTTGTTATGTAGAAACAAGGAACTGCAGATGCTGCTTTATACCAAAGAGAGGCACAAAGTGCTGGAATAACGCAACAAGTCAGGCAGCATCTCTGGAGAAAAATGATGGGCAACGTTTCAGTCAGGACCCTTCTTCAGTCCGCTCTTCAGTCCTTCTTCATTTCTTGGTTTCCACCACCACTTTCTCAGGGAACCATGTATAAGCACCATCCACTGATCAGTCTGAAGAAGGGTCTCGACCCGAAACATCACCCTTTCCTTCTCTCCAGAGATGCTGCCTGTCCCGCTGAGTTACTACAGCACTTTATGTCTATCTTCCATTGTTCAAGTATGGTGGGTAATTGGCATCATGAATCTTATTGGCTCTTAATGCCTCAGCTCCAACGATGGTTTAACCAGGGTCTGCATTGTCAGGTACGAGATTAAAACGAGCAAGCAATGGATAAATAATCTAGGTTTAGGTTGAATATTATCACATGAAAAGCTTTATTTTGCATGTTACCCAATTGAATCAGATAATACTACACATAAATACAGTCAAACTCAATAGACAATAGACGATAGGTGCAGGAGTAGGGCATTCGGCCCTTCGAGCCAGCACTGCCATTCAATGTGATCTTGGCTGTTCATCCACAAACAAGTACAATAGGCAGAGGTAAGGGGAAGATACAAGATTGGAGAATATAGTTCGCAGCATTGTAGCGCACCAATCCCATCGATACACTCCAATGTCCGCAATGGGGTAGAGGTGAATTGGACAGTACCCCAGCTTATGGTAGGATGATTCAGAAGCCATATAACAGAGGGGAAGAAGCTGTTCCTGAATCTAGTGGTGCCACTTTCAAGCTTCTGTACCTTTTGCCAAGCAGAAGGAATGACCGGGGTGGGACGTCTTTGATTATGTTGGCTGCTTTTCCAAGGCGGCGTGACATGTAGATGGAATCAATGGTGGGGATTCTGGTCTATGCACGAGTCTGGGCTACATCTACAACTCTCTGCATTTCTGATATGAAAGGTGGGACTAAGCAATAAACACCAAAGCTCTTGCTCACTACCCAGTCACCTCCACCTGTCCTCATAAGCACCGCACCCCAAAACCACACAGTCACCCTTCAACAACATGTTAGCAGATAGAGGCCAGGCCCAGATGAACAGGGTGGACACCACTAAAGGGCTCAGTCATCTGGCACCACAAAGACAAGGGAAGAGAGCAGCTGGAAGCCTAGCCTGTCCAAATTAAAGGCCAAATCGGGATTAAGAGGCATTATTTTGCCCTTTTTTTAAATCTATTCTGATTTTTTGCAAACATCCTTTCCAGCAACATCGAGTCGTGACTCAAACAGCGAGGGAAAAAAATAATTTGGCCAACCGAGTCCATGATAACATCAAGCACCCGCCTACTCTGACACCTCATTAAATCCATCGAGTCATTGAGTCACAGTCATACAGCAGGGAAACAGGCCCCTCTGACAAACTTGCATCACTGACCAGTATGTCCCATCCACACTAGTTCAAAGTGCCTGTGTTTATATCCCTCTAAACCTGTCATTTCCACATACCTGTCTAATTGTTTCTCAAATGTTGCAATAGTCCATGCCCCTCAATGACCTCCTTGGGATATTTGTTTCATACACCAGCCACCCTTTGTGTGAAAAAGTGACCCCTTAGATTCCTATTAAAATTTTCTCCCTTCACCTTAAACTTATGCCCTCTGGTTCCCGATTTCCCTACTCTGGTCAAGAGACTCTGTGGATCTGCCCAATCTATTCCTCTCATTATTTTATACACCTCTATATGATCACCACTCATCCTCCTGCGCTCCAAGGAGTCAAGAGTGTTTGATTGTGTCGGAAAGAACTGCAGATGCTGCTTTAAATTGAAAGTAGACAGAAAATGCTGGAGTAACTCAGCAGGACAGGCAACATCTCTGGAGAGAAGGAATGGGTGACGTTTCGGGTCGAGATCCATCTTCAGACTGATGGTAAACATTTTATGAGTGTTTAATTGTCATACGTACCGAAAAACAAATAATGAAATTCTTAATTGTAGCAGCATAACAGGTATGTAAACATACTACTCATAGATAACACAATAAATTAAAGAAAGTTTAATAAATTAAAACAAATAATATTAGTGCAAGATAAAAGTCTGAAGTCCCTAGTGCAACCAAGACAGTTCGTAGATCAGAGTTTAATTGATTTTTGTAGTGTTCAAGAGCCTGGTAGTTGTTAGAAAAAACCTTTCCTGAAACTGGAGGTCACAGTTTTCAGACTCTTATACTTTATTCTCCATGGCAGGAATAAAATCAGAATGTGGCCAGGGTGGTGTGGGTATTTGAAGATACTGGCTGCGTTTTTGAGGCAACTCCGCTTATAGATCCCTTTGATGCTGGGAAAGTTGGTACCCGCGATGGACCGGCCAGTTTACAGACACAGTACGGAAAGAGGCCCTTCAGACCACCAAGTCCATGCCAACCATCGATTATCCATACACTAGTTCTATGTAATCCCACTTTTTGCATCCTGCACATTTGGGGCAATTTCCAGAGGCGGATAAACCTACAAACCCACACGTCTTTGGAATGAAGGAGGCACTTTGAGAAAATCCATGTGGTTACAGGGTGAACATGTAAACTCTACACAAACAGCACCCATAGTCAGGATTGAACTCGTGTCACTAGCACCTTATCGCTGTGCCACTGTGCCACTGTGCCACTGTGCCACTGTGCCACTGTGCCTCTGTGCCACTGTGCCACTGTGCCACTGTGCCACTGTGCCACTGTGCCACTGTGCCACTGTGCCTGTGCCACTGTGCCACTGTGCCTCTGTGCCTCTGTGCCACTGTGCCACTGTGCCACTGTGCCACTGTGCCACTGTGCCACTGTGCCACTGTGCCACTGTGCCACTGTGCCTCTGTGCCACTGTGCCACTGTGCCACTGTGCCACTGTGCCACTGTGCCTCTGTGCCTCTGTGCCTCTGTGCCACTGTGCCACTCTACGCAATGTCCACCATTTCTTGTAATCTCCTACATTCCTGGGCGTTCAAGTTGCCAAGCCAGGCCGTGATACACCCAGTCAATATGTGAATATTTAGTTTTGAGAAAGAATCAAAATTATCTTTTTAAGGCATCCAATCACTAAATTATTCCATCAGTATTTGGACCAGAAAATTAGGTTTTTAATTAAATAGGGGGGAAAATAATTGATTGGTGAAAAGCCTCTGCTTCTTTCCTTCAGAGATAATGACGGTTGATTCGCACTGTTTAATATTTATGACTCCCAGACTTGTACTGACCTTGGTGTTCAGATTTGCATAATCATATTTAAATATTTAATATAAATTAAAATGAGGTATGTTTGTGTTGGGGGTGGATCTCTAAGGGCTGGGAATCTGATGGGATCACATTAGCACTGACCTCCCCGATCAGCTGTGGGTTCCCTGGGCAATGTAGATGTAATGAACGCAAGGCTGGGGAGTAAGGGCTTGGTTTGTGTGATCATTATTCACCGGCTGTCTCCTGTTAAAGCTCGACCGACCGGGCGTTGTCATCAAACTCCTTTTGAAATATTTTGTTTAGTTTCGTTTAGATACGCGGCAGGGAAACAAGCCCCTCGGCCCACCGATCATCGATCCACGCCGACCATTGATCACCTGTTCACACTCCTTCTATTACATCCCACTTTCCCATCCATGCCCTACATGCCAGGTGCAATGTAGAGAGGTTGATTAACCTGTAAACCCGCGCCTCTTTGGGATGTGGGCAGCAGGCCTGGTTCGCTGCTGTGAAGAAGCCCCAGCAGGCCGCTGCCTACAGGGGGAAGCTCGAAAGCCCCAGCGGGCCGCTGCCTACTGGGGGAAGCTCGAAGACCAGAGAGAGGAGGAGGAGGGAGCCACGGATGTGTGGAGTGGACGGTGAGAGAGGGACCTCCAACGCCTTCAAGGTCGGCTGCAGGAGGCACCCCCTTGACAGAGGTGGTCGGGCAAGGAGAGGGACATCAGGTCGCGGGCCTACAGCTGCCTGGGGCCTACCTGGATCGGGGGGACTCCAGTACCTCCAGCATGTGGAACAGACTGGTTTGTTTCATTGTAATCGACGCCGGAATATGGAGACTGTCCATTTGCAGGATGTGCAGAAGAACTTCACTGCGCATATGACAATAAAGAACCATAGAAGCTGGAGCGCCCGGAGGAAACCCACACGGCCACAGCGGGAATGTGCAAACTCCACACAGACAGCACCCGAGTTCACAAGTGGCACAGTGACGACACGAGGAACTGCAGATGCTGGAATTGAGCAGTCCCAAACTGCTGGAGTAACTCAGCAGGTCAGGCTGCATCTGTGGATGGAATGGATCGAATCCGGGCTTCTGGCGCTGTGAGGTGGCAGCTCTGCCACTGCGCCACCCTGCTGCCCTATACTCATGCCCAGTTGGATAAATCACTACAATACATTGACATCTTGCGCTGCCTGTCACTGTGGCTTTGAGAGCATGTGCCACGCTGGCTTGCACTACCTCTGCTCACAGGTTCCTGCTCTGTGGGTAACATGCTGCCATCTCAAGCAAGTGCTCCTGGTGCTCGGACAGACTGGTACCTCAGCATTAGTAGAGGTGGAGTGATCAGCAGAGCATCATTTATTGAAGCTAGGAACTTCCAGCTGACTACAGCAGCTGGTACAATAATATATCAACGCTTACATCACATGGGACACAGTTCTTAAAGCTAACGCACGTCTATATACACAAAATGGAGTTTGTCCAACCTCTCCTTGTAGCAGGGGTCGGCAATCTTGTTCTGTATAGTGGCCAGGACCCATGTCTGTGAGCAGATGGCGGGCCACATCTATTGCCATAGTGTGACACTTGGTGTTGTTTTTTGCATTCGTTTTCACGTGTTTTTCAATTAGTTTTCTGCAGTCCCCAGGTTGCCTGCGTGCCCTGGGACTGGCTGCGGTTCCCAGATCAGCTCGCATTCCCGGGACTAGCTGCAGTTCCCAGGTCACAAGAACTAATTGAAAAAAAACACGCCTGTGGGACGGATGATTACGGTTTGCAGGCCGGATCCAGCCTGTGGGCCTTAGGTTGCCGACCCCTGCCTTATGGCTAACACTGTCTGCACCCACTCCAAAGCCTCCACATCCTTCCTGTACTGGGGTGACCAGAACTGCGTACTCCAAATGTGGTCTAATCGACATTTTATAAATCTGTAAGATGGCTTCTTGACTCTTGTACTCAATGCACTGACCAATGAAGGCAAGCATGCCATACATCTTCTTTATCACTCTATCTACTTGTGTTGGCACTTTCAGGGAGCTATTGATCTGGACCTCAGGATCACCCTGTACATTAATGCTGTTACGGTTCATCCCATTAACTGTATACGGTCCCTCCCAAAGTGCAAAACATCACTCATGCTCAGATGAATGTACAAGAGTATAAGTGTAAGATTTTCCCACTATCCTAGTAAACCAGCATCTGCAGTTCCTTGCAAGACAAAATGGCAGCACTGGCAGTTACAATTGGAAAGGGTTTGATTGGGCTGGGAAGGGGGTTTAGGATTGAGACTGTGTTTGAGAGAGTGAAGATGGTGATGTGTAATTGGTAAGTGATGTGTCGGCAGAAGAGATGGGGTGGAGAGAGATCAGGAGGCCCTATGAATGTGAGACCAGAATCCTCTTCAATGGCTTTTCTTCTTGGTTGTGGCAGCGATGGACTCTTTCAGGACTTCCTCTGAAGCGGATCACTTGTGGACTTGCCTTATGCCAGTGTGGCCCATGCCATGTATCAGTGCATTAGGTAGGGGGCTTCTCACAGACATTGGGCTTTGGGTTTGAATGTCCAGAGGTAGTCAGGACCACCAGGCACAGGGTGTCTGCCTATCCGTTACCATCTTGATAGGCAAGCATCACTGGTTCACATAATGTCTAAAAGTGGGTCCTGCAAGGCAGGGACAAACTCTTTCGCTGGGGCAGCACAGCAGCATAGTCTTACCTACAGTGTGCTGTAGAGGTGCTGTCTCACAGCTGCAGAGACTCAAGTTCCATCCTGATTTTGGATGCTGTCTTTGTGGAGATCGCACATTCCCCCTCTGACCACGTGGGTTTCCTTCGGGTTCGCTGGTTCCCTCCACACCCCAAGGACGTGCAGGATTGTAGGTCTCTAATGTGTAGGGAGTGGATATGAAACTGGGATAACATAGAACTAACGTACGGGTGATTGTTGGTCGTCACCGTCTCGGTGGCCCGATGGGCTTGTTTCCACCCTGTATCTCTAAACTAAACCAAACTAAACTAAACGTACTGGATAAAACGCTTGACTTCATTTAAAATGTTAAGAGCACCAAGTGTATGTGTCGACGACTTTTGCTGATTTTGTTATTTTGTCCTTTTTCATCTTGCCAGTGATGAGCGGGGGCTTGTTGTAATGAAGCTTCTGTAATATTCTCTCTTTATTGATTTGACAGGCCTGCAGTTCTGGATTGACCTTAAGCAGAATGCTTGCTACTGAAGGTCAAACAGCTCTGAATGTTTTAAGCAAAGACATTGGAAATGCCAACAGCATTGCAAATTATTAATCCCAGTTTTAACTGTTTAACTCGAGCTGCGTCACAAATTCTTGAACACTTGGGGGTGTTATTTTGTTTAGCTCGTTACCCGTCGGCACTAAATGCAGCAATGGTTCACTATCTATATTATCAATATTATAAATCTTAACATTTGCCCTACCTGGCAACATGGGGATTTGAGGATATCGTAAGTGTTTCATAGGCAGGGCAGAGGAAGAAAAAAAGTAATCTTTAGTTTTCAATCTCAATTTGGTTTAACAGGTTTAAGTAATGTTTCCGTGGAGCAGTTAATGTTTGCTCAGTAATGTCATACAGTGTATATTCATATAATCACAGTCATACAGCGGAAACAGGCCCTTTGGCCCAACTTGCCCACACCAACCAACATGTCTACACGAGTCCCACCTAACTGCATTTGGCCCATATCCCTCTAAACCTGGCCTATCCATGTACCTGTCTTAAATGTTGCGATAGTACCTGCCTCAACTACCTCCTCCGACAGCTCGTTGCATACACCCACCAACCTTTGTGTGAAAAAGCAACCCCTCAGGTTCCTATTAAACTGTGACATGGCTCTAATGTTTTAGAGAGGAGAGAAGAAAGGAATATGTATTAGATCTTAAATGTTGCATAGAGCCTGAGGGATCAAGAGTCAAGAGTGTTTTATTGTCATGTGTCCCAGATAGAACAAAGAAATTCTTAAGGGCTTGTCCCACTTATGCGATTTTAATTCGGCGACTTGCCGGCACCCGTCATAGTCGCAGCAGGTTGCCGAAAATGTTCAACATGTTGAAAATCCAGCAGCGACCAGAAAAAGGTAGGACTCTATGGGTGACTACTCACGCCCATACAGGCATCATGTGTCGACGTGTCCTTCTTCAGACCCATCTTCAGACCTCGATGCTGCTTGACCCGCTGAGTTACTCCAGCTTTTTGTGTCTATCTCCAGTTTAAAGCAGCATCTGCAGTTCCTTCCTAGACAATGTTTCGGGTTGGGATCAACTTTTCAGACTGGGTTTTTCCAGCAGTTTGATTTTTACTCCGGTTTCTAACATCTGCGGTCTCTTGTGTCCCGAATAAACTTGTTTAGACTTGGGGAACTTTCCAACCGTAACCTTTCTGAAATTTTCCATATCCAGCTTATTTTAAAAATAAACATTCAAAGCCCAGGATCAGGTCTGGTTTACACTGCTGTCAGTTCACAATACAACAGGCACCCGTTTTCACTGTGAATGGAATGTAAGGGTTGGAGGTTGACAAATCGAACTCCAGGGTGAAAGTGAAGCAAATTAAATCTCCAAGCATTAGCTGCATCTAAAGGTGGCACGAGGGGCAACGTTGTCATGGAGGCACAAGGGACTGCAGATACTGATTGAAAATGCAGGCCAGTGCTGAGGAAACACACATAGCTGTGGTAGTGAGTCCAGGTCAGTACATGGTGAAAGAGCAGTGAGAGAGGGTCTCACAGAACTCCCAAAGGAGAGAGGCGGAGAACTTCTTCTAAAGTAGGTAGACACAAAGTGCTGGAGTAACTCAGCGGGTCTGTCCACCGAGCCTTTGGGTATTCTGAGTACGGAGACCACGGCACATCGGGAAGGCCCTCCATCCTCCCCCACCAAGTGCAGCCTCCATCTCCGCAGTCTTCCAGCGCAGACAAAAGCTCGTCATTTAAAACAGCATGGCTGAGAGTGACCATCTATGTTTTCGGCCCACTTTAGTTTAGTTTGGTTTAGCCTTACAGGCCCTTCGACCCACTGAGTTTGCACAAACCAGCAATCCCACATTAACACTATCCTACACACACCAGGGACAATTTACGTTTATACCAAGCCAATTAACCTATAAACCTGTATGTCTTTAGAGTGTGGGAGGAAACCGAAGATCTCATAGAAAACTCACGCAATTCATGGGGAGCACGTACAAACTCCCGAGGTCAGGATTGAACCCAGGTTTCTGGTGCTGTGAAGCAGTAGCTTTACCACGGTGCGGTCCAATGTTCCCCAATCCGATTGACTTCCCCTCCCTGGCCTCTGACATTCCTTACCTCTATTTATTGTCTTCAGGTCATAGAAAGAGTCTGAACTAAATAATCTGGAGCAGGACAGAGATCTGGGGCCAGGGAAGGAAAGGTGGTGGTCTCTTCATTCAGACAATTGAAGTAAACTTGCAATAAAAATTTAAAGGACACATCATTAAAACCAAAAATGGCTACAGAGTTCGCTTCAATCAGTAGAGGCTGTATATCCACACAGAGCTGGAGATGAACACTATGTTTATCATGGCTGTCACTTCTGATGGCCAACACCAGTGTGGCATTCACTTCAGTCTTTGATGTGGCTTGAGTTCAGGGATTTCATGTTTTACAAACCTCCTGGTTTAACTCAGTATCGGGAGAGTTTACCTTACTGATTGACTGTGCAGAAAAAATATACTCTTTTTAAAAACTGGTGCCGTTAATCCATTTAAATTGTTTAGATGCTTCCAACTGAGAAAGGAGGTATTTTTCAGCGGTAGATTTGTGGCCTCACAGCACCAGAGACTGTGGATGTTGTCTGTACGGAGTTTGTACATTCTCCCTGTGACCTGCGTGGGTTTTCGCTGGGTGCTCCGGTTTCCTCCCACAATTCAAAGTCGTACGAGTTTGTAAGTTATTGGCTTTAGTAAAATTTGTAAATTGTTCCTAGTGTGTGTAAGGTAGTGCTGGTCTGCTGGTCCGGGAATTGCTGGTCTGTTTCCGTGCTGTAGGTCTAAACTGAACTAAAATTATAGAACACTGTTTGGAACCTGAGTGTGCCCCAATGCAAGTCGGAATTGCCACCATTGTGATAGTGTTGGAAACTGTGAAGATGGTCATTGCAACTTCATTACTACATGAGACACACACTATGTCAGCCCATAACTCACTCACACAAAGATTTCTCTTAAAATTAAGAATACATTTGGACTGCTTCATTTGTATGTAACTGGAAAGAATATGCCTGACTCAAAATAATTAAATAATAATTAAATAACAATTAATTAGGGGCGGCACAGTGGCGTAGCGGTAGAGTTGCTACCTTACAGCACCAGAGACCCAGGTTCGATCCTGACTGCGGGTGCTGTCTGTACGGAGTTTGTACGTTCTTCCTGTGACCAAGTGGGTTGTCCCCTCTGGCCCCCCCAGGGTTTTCCGCCCCTGGCTGTCTGTGTGGAATTTGCACATTCTCCCTGCGAACCACTTGGGTTTACTCCGGGTGCTCCGGTTTCCTCCCACAGTTCAAAGATGTGCAGGTTTGTAGGTTAATTGGCCTCTGTAAATTGTGAAACTAGGATAACATAGAGCCGGTGTATGGGTGATCATTGGGCAACCTGGATTCAGTGGGCTGAAGGGCCTGTTTCCACTTTATATCTCTAAACTGAACTAAACAAGCCAGGGTATCAAAACTGTGATACAGGTTTGTAGGTTAATTGGCTTTGTTAAATGTTAAATTGTTGTTGCTGTGTAGGATAATGCCTAAGGGGTGTAAGGGGTGATCACTAGTCAGCGTGAACTCGGTGGCCTGAAGGGCCTGTTCCCATGCTTTATCTCTAAAGTCTGCTTTCGGCATAAAGTTGGCTATATTTTGAGATGTATTTGCCATGAGTCAAGGCTTTCCAAAAATCTACTCACTCTTTGCTCCAAAGATTTCCTTTTCTCTCTTGCTGGCAGTCCTTTCATCCTGAGGTCCAAATTAACCAGAATACACTCGTGCATCGGTGCATCTCCGATCAAAGGCAGGGAAATATAATGAAACTGATAATCCAGCACCCTTAAGACATTGTAATGTCTGACTGGCAGATTTTCCATGCTAGATATTACTCCCATTGCACTTTACACATTAGCTTAGTTTACTTTTGGATTAAAGATACAGCATGGAAACATGCCCTTCAGCCCTATGAGTCCACGCCGGCCACCGATCGCCCATTCACACTAGTTCTGTGTTGTGCAACTTTCTCATCCACTCCCTGCACACTAGGGGCAATTTTACAGAGGCCAATTAACCCACAAACCCGCAAGTCTTTGGAATGTGGAAGGAATCCGGAGCACCCGGAGTAAACCCAAGTGGTCACAGGGAGAATGTGCAAATTCCACACAGACAGCCAGGGGCGGAAAACCCTGGGGGGGCCAGAGGGGACACGTCCCCCTCCCCATGTTTTGAGAGGTGGGGGACATCCCCCCAAGTTTTTGTGATCCCGATTTTAAAATCGCCGTTTTTAGCGCTGGGTTGAGCCTCCGAAGCCTCGCACGTGTGTGTGAGTGTGCGCATGCGCGCATGGCCGTCAAAAAATTGTGTCCCCCGTCCCCTCCATGTTTTGATAGTGAGTTCCGTTCTTGCAGACAGCACACGAGGTCATGATTGAACCTGGGTCCCTGGCACTGTGAGGCAGCAGTTCTACCAGCTTTGCCATTGTGCCGCCCGTTCCTTAAATTAACATTTCCCCTTTATTATAAATGTAAGCTTCACATGTCAG
This sequence comes from Leucoraja erinaceus, assembly GCF_028641065.1. Classification (NCBI taxonomy): domain Eukaryota; kingdom Metazoa; phylum Chordata; class Chondrichthyes; order Rajiformes; family Rajidae; genus Leucoraja; species Leucoraja erinaceus. The sequence continues at coordinate 28,470,626 of NC_073403.1, forward strand.
TAACAGAGATACAGAATCTCATGTGGAATTGTCAGTGTGCATGTACCATTATACCATTTCCAGCATACTTAACATCATAAGGTCATAAGGTCAAAGGGAATAGGAGTAGAATTAGGTCATTTGGCCCATCAATGACCTATAGTCTTAGACCCTGCCACTAATGGAAACATCCTTTCCATATCCACTCTATCCAAGCCTTTCACTATTCTGTATGTTTCAATGAGGTCCCCGCTCATTCTTCTAAACTCCAGTGTGTACAGGCTCAGTGCTGTCAAATGCTCATCATAGGTTAACATGCTCATTCTTGTAACCCTCCTCTGCACTCTCTCCAGAGCCAGCGCAGTCTTCCTCAGATGCGGTGCCCAAAATTGCTCTCAATATTCCAAATGCTCCACAATATACCAGCGCCTGATAGAGCCTCAGCATTACATCACTCCTGGCAATAAATGCACCTCAGACTAGTTTCTTTGTACATTGGCGGCAAGTCAAGTGTCCCCTGTAGGCAAGGGTTCAATGCATGACTGGTCACCGTGTTGAAGCAGATTGAAAGCTATGGCTCCAACAGCGGGGATTTGCATTGAATGTTTCACTGAGGCACCATACCGTGCAACTCACTCCGAGAATGTTCTGTGCTCTTTTAAACAAGTCAAACCAGATGGGCAAGCTCTTCACTGGGAGAATGTAATGGGGAATCTTTGGGATTTTGTTGTAACCTGATGCTGTTTCTGGTCATCTGTTTTCCAAGAAGATGTCAACAGCCCCTTGGGTCGCAGCAAGATAAAGCAATGTTTTCATGTTCTCCTCAATGGCCTTCACAGTGTGTGAATGAGTGATAGCTCCATGCACTTCAGCCACAGCTAAGTAATCAGTGGTGTGTCTGAAGTGGCATTTTCTTATGGTATCCACATTTCTTTTGTTCTTCCTCACTTTGAGCATTGGTCTCATTAAAGTCGCCTTTGCTGTCTGCCATTTTCTCCAATGGTTCTCTCTTCCTATGTGAGTCGAACCAGTACGTTTAGTTTTAGTTTTGGAGATACAATGCAGAAACAGACCCTTCGACCTACCGAGTCCGCACCGACCAGCAACCCCCGAAAATTAACACAATCCTACACACACTAGGGATAATTTACACATACACCAAGCCAATTCACCTACACGCCTGTACGTCTTTGGAGTGCGGGAGGTAACCGGAGATCTTGGAGAAAACCCACGCAGGTCACGGGGAGAACATTCTGTGCAGACAGCACCCGTGGTCGGGTTCGAACCTGGGTCTCTGGCACTGCAGGCAACTCTACCGCCGCGCCACCGTGCAGCCCTTTTAGTTTAGTTGAGAGATACAGCACAGAATCAAGCCCTTCAGCCCACAATGTCTGTGCCGAACACAATACCAAGACCAACTCTTATTCATGTTTGTTATGATGATGCCAAGGATGAGTGGTGTTAATTATGAAGAAAGGCCTATTATTCTGGGCAGAAATGTTCAAAGAAAATCTGAAAATGCTTAAACATAGAAACATAGAAAATAGGTGCAGGAGTAGCCTGCACCGCCATATGATATGATCATGGCTGATCACCCAACTCAGTATCCCATCCCTGCCTTCTCTCCATACCCCCTGATCCCTTTAGCCACAAGGGCCACATCTAACTCCTCCTTAAATATAGCCAATGAACTGGCCTCAACTACCTTCTGTGGCAGATAATTCCACAGATTCACCACTATCTGTTTAAAAAATGATTTCCTAATCTCGGTCCTAAAAGTCTTCCCTTTTATCCTTAAGCTGTGACCCCTAGTTCTGGACTTCCCCAACATCGGGAATAATCTTCCTGCATCTAGCCTGTCCAACCTCTTAAGAATTTTGTAAGTTTCTATAAGATCCTCCCCTCAGTCTTCTGAATTCCAACGTGTACAAGCCGAGTCTATCCAGTCTTTCCTCATATGAAAGTCCTGCCATCCCAGGAATCAGTCTGGTGAACCTTCTCTGTACTCCCTCTATGGCAAGAATGTCTTTCCTCAGATTAGGAGACCAAAACTGTACACAATACTCCAGGTGTGGTCTCACCAAGACCCTGTACAACTGCATTAGAACCTCTCTGCTCTTGTACTCAAATCCTTCTGCTATGAATGCTAACATACCATTTGCTTTCTTCACTGCCTGCTGCACTTGCATTCCTACTTTCAATGACTGGTGTACCATGACACCCAAGTCTCGTTGCATCTGCCCTTTTCCTAATCAGCCACCATTCAGATAATAGTCTACGTTCCTGTTTTTGCCACCAAAGTGGATAACCTCACATTTATCCACATTATACTGCATCTGCCATGCCTTTGCCCACTCACCCAACCTATCCAAGTCACCTTGCAGCCTCCTAGCATCCTCCTCACAGCTAACACTGCCCCCCAGCTTCTTGTCATCCACAAACTTGGAGATGTTGCATTCAATTCCCTCATCCAGATCATTAATACATATTGTAAATAGCTGGGGTCCCAGCACTGAGCCTTGTGGTACCCCACTAGTCACTGCCTGCCATTCTGAAAAGGACCCGTTTACTCCTACTCTTTGCTTCCTGTCTGCCAGCCAGTTCTCTATCCACATCAATACTGAACCCCCAATACCATGTGCTTTAAGTTTGTATGCTAATCTCTTATGTGGGACCTTGTCGAAAGCCTTTTGAAAGCCCAGATATAACACATCCACTGGTTCTCCCTTATCCACTCTACTAGTTACATCCTCGAAAAATTCTATAAGATTCGTCAGACATGATTTACCTTTCATAAATCCTTGCTGACTTTGTCCAGTGAATTCACCAATTTCCAAATGTGCTGCTATCCCATCTTTAATAACTGACTCCAGAATTTTCCCCGCCACCGATGTTAGACTAACTGGTCTGTAATTCCCCGTTTTCTCTCTCCCTCCCTTTTTAAAAAGTGGGGTTACATTAGCTACCCTCCAGTCCTCAGGAACTACTCCAGAATCTAAAGAGTTTTGAAAAATTATCACTAATGTATCCACTATTTCTGCGGCTACTTCCTTAAGTATTCTGGGATGCAACTTATCCGGCCCTGGGGATTTATCGGCCTTTAATCCATTCAATTTGCCTAACACCACTTCCCGGCTAACCTGGATTTCACTCAGTTTCTCCATCTCATTGAACCCCCTTGCTATTTCCGGCAGATTATTTATGTCTTCCTTAGTGAAGACAGAACCAAAGTAATTATTCAATTGGTCTGCCATGTCCTTGTTCCCCATGATCAATTCACCTGTTTCTGACTGCAAGGGACCTACATTTGTTTTAACTCCTCTTGACATATCTATAAAAACTTTTGCAGTCTGTTTTTATGTTCCCTGCCAGTTTTCTTTCATAATCTATTTTCCCTTTCCTAATTAAGCCTTTTGTCCTCCTCTGCTGGACTCTGAATTTCTCCCAGTCCTCTGGTAGGCTGCTTGTTCTGGCTAATTTGTAGGCTTCCTCTTTTGTTTTGATACTATCCCTGATTTCCCTTGTTCTCCATGGATGCACTATCTTCCCTGATTTATTCTTTTGCCAAACTGGGATGAACACTTGTAGTTCATCCATGCAGTTTTTAAATGCCTTCCATTGCATATCCACCGTCAACCCTTTAAGAATCATTGGCCAGTTTATCTTGGCCAATTCACGTCTCATACCCTCAAAGTCACCTTTCTTTAAGTTCAGGACCCTTGTTTAAGTGACATGGTAAGTTGTGAAACATATTTCTGAATGAGCAATTAAACAGATTGCTACTTATGAACAAAAGTACATATAGAGCTGTAGTAACATAGTGGTGCAGTGGTAGAGTTGCTGCCTTACAGCGCCAGAGACCCAGGTTTGATCCTGACTACGGGTGCTGTCTGCATGGAGTTTGTATGTTCTCCCTATGACTGCATGGGATTTCTTCAGGTGCTCCGGTTTCCTCCCACACTCCAAAGATATATTTGTAGGTAAAGTTGCTTCTGTAAAAATTGTCCTCAGGATAGTGCTAGTGTATGTGGTGATTGCAGGTCGGCATAGATCAGTAGGCCGAAGGCCTTGTTTCCATGCTGACAAATACATGACTTGATGATTGCCCAAATGTCAGGCTTCCAATTTTCCTCACCACCCCTGTCACTAAACTCACTGTCTGTCTGGAAAAGGTAACCTAATCCCTGAACATAAGATTCCCTATTGCCTACCTCATCTCCTAACCTGCTTGGCTCCAATACCCTTCTTTACCACACCATACATCCAAGGGATCAGGTGACTTTTGTCAACCCCTCTTCCCCAGTCCTAGCCTGTGTCAAATGAAACATGTTTGTGCAGCAAGGAACTGTAGATGCTTTTTTGCATGCAGTTTAGTAAAAATCTTAATATATATACATATATATATATATATATATGGGCAAAATCATATTAAGTACAAGAGTCTAAGAATATGAGATTACATGAGAACGTACATGATTCATCATCCTTCACATTCAAAGTTGATAAAATATATACTGATGTTCTTGATTCCAGCCTCCCCCACCAAGTGCAGCCCCCCATCGCTGCAGTCTTCCAGGGCAGGCAAAGGCTCGTCATTTAAAACAGCACAGCTGAGAGTGACCATCTATGTTTTCAGCCCTCTTTAGTTTACTTTAGTTTGGTTTGGTTTAGCCTTATAGCGTGGAAACAGGCCCTTCGACACTGATGTTCTCTTTTATTGATTGTCTCCTGATCTACTGCCCAGACTCTCTTGACTTGGAGGTCATTCAAAGGTCATTCAAATAGAACGCATCTGTTCCATTTTGGAGGAAGGAACTGCAGATGTTGGTTTACAGCGAAGATGGACACAAAATGCTGGAGCAACTCAGCAGGTCAGGCAGCATCTTTGGAGAAATTGTTGTCTCTGTACTGTACACTGACAATGACAATTAAAATTGAATCTGAATCTGAATCTGAATCTGAAAAGGAATCTGTGACGTTTTTATTCTGAAAAGGAATAGGTGACGTTTCGGGTCGAGACCCTTCTTCAGACTGAGAGTCAGGGGAGAGGGAAACAGGAGAGCGAGATATGGAGGTATATAGGACAAATGAATGAAAGATATGCAAAAAGCAAAGATGATTAAATAAAGGTGGAGCCCACAATGGTCTATTGTAGGCTTTGGGGTAAGCTGGGCACCGCACGATTGGCAGCCCTGCCAACAGTCTGTCTGTTATTTTGTCTTATTTTGTTATTTTAATGTGCATTCAAAGTTTGTGTAAATGTTTTCTGGCTTGTTTTATGTGGGGGGTGGGGGAGGGGGTTGGAGGAAACTTTTTGTTCAATCTCTTAAGGGGCTGTCCCACTGCGGCGACCTAATCCGCGAGTTACGTGAGTTTTCCCCCGACTCATACTCGCAGCATGGTCGACACGAGGTCCTTGGAGATCTCCAGAACAAGGGGTCATAATTTAAGGATAAGGGGGAAATCGTTTAGAACCGAGATGAGGAAAACTTTTTTCACACAGAGAGTGGTGAATCTCTGGAATTCTCTGCCGCAGAAGGTAGTTGAGGCCAGTTCATTTGCTATATTTAAGAGGGAGTTAGATGTGGCCTTTGTGGCTAAAGGGATCAGGGGGTATGGAGAGAAGGCAGGAACAGGATACTGAGTTGGATGATCAGCCATGATCATATTGAATGGCGGTGCAGGCTCGAAGGGCCGAATGGCCTACTCCTGCACCTATTTTCTATGTTTCTATGTTTCTATGTCTTTGTAACTCTCCTTCATGCTCGAGAGTAGTCCCCGTGGACTTGATGCCTCAGCTAGGTCATGGCGTATTTTTCAACATGTTGAAAAATGCCTACGAGTAAAAAATGGTCGCCATGGAAAAAATCCATACTTTTTTTACTCGTAGGTTTAGTCAAAGTAGGTAGTAGTAGGTCCTAGTAGGTTGGCATGTTAGTCGTAGGTAATCGAGGGTAGTCAAAGGTAATCGAAGATTGTCGTAGATAGTCTTCAACATAGTCGAAGAGAGGTCGAAGGAGATCAAAAGAGGTCATCTTCACTCTCCACTATTCGGTGTCCAATTTTCCCGAAGCTAGTCTTCAACATAGTCGAAGGAGGTCTTCAACATGACATTTTTTCAAACTCTCCTAAACTCTTCTAAACTCGCCTATTAGGTCGCCGCAGTGGGACAGCCCCTTTACCTTGCTGGAGATGCGATTGTTTTCCAGGTCGTATCTCCAGTCGCTCTGCGGCCCGACATTGTAGAGTTAAGGCCTCACTCGGGTTTGACTTTGAGCCCCACCGCGGGGAGGTGGACTTACTATCGGAGCCAATCCCTTGCCTGGGACTTTACCATCGAGAGGTGGAGACCGGGAATGTCGGGAATGTTGAGCAGCCTCGGGTGGAGACCGTGAATGTCGGGAGGCTCTAACAATGCAGAAGGTTTCGACAAGCCCTGACCCGGGGTCCGATCGCGGGGAGCTGACAATCCCCCGATGCGGGGGATGATTGCCCCGACGCGGAGGGCCCGACTGCCGCTTGCTACGGGAGTAAGATCGCCCCATCAACGGATGGTTCGAGGCCCCCGACTGCTGGAGGACAAAGAAGGGAAGAGATTGAACTTTTTTTTGCCTTCCATCTCAGTGAGGAATGTGGAGGAGTCACCGTGGTGGATGTTTATGTTAAAATGTATTCTGTGTGTTCCGTTGCTTTTAATTGGTATGACTGACTTGGCAAATTAAATTCCTTGTATGTTGCAAAACTATTCGGCTAATAAAGTATTATTTTATTGTATTGATAACAAGTTATACAGGTAGTGAAACTCAACAGGATGTCAGTGAAACAACTAGTATGACAACTAGAGTGGGGTAGGGACAGAGAGAGAGGGAATGCAAGTGTTACTTGAAGTTAGAGAAATCAAGAGTTGTACTGCCTGGTTGTAAGCTGCCCAAGCGAAATATGAGGTGCTGTTCCTTCACTTTGTGTTTGACCTAACTCTGACAATGGAGGAAATCCAGGATGGAAAGTTCAGTGTGGGAATGGGAGGGGGAAGTTTAAATGTTTGGCAACCGGGAGATTGCGTCGTCCAAGATGGACTGAGCAAAGGTGGTCAGCGAAACGAAAGCTCGGCCACTTACATCATGGGCAGAATGAAGTTTCCAGCATAGGACCAGCAGCCAAAGGGGGATGATTGCACCAATCCAGAGTACCCTTGAATGTGCGCCAAAACCCGGATGCACCAATGAATTGCAAATCCTTTCCTAAAGTCACCTTAAGCACATGGGCAAAAAACAATGCTTGTCCCAGGGAAACAAGTGCAGAACATGAACTGTCACTAAGATACAGTGTTCACTGAAGTTATTCCATAGACTGGGATCTGGGCCAATGACTGCTGCCTTAATCAGCCAAGTCCTTTAATCATATTTCATGAGGTACTGTAAGATTTATAATTCTACTTATTTAAACCCATTGTCCTCAAAATGTCTGGTCCAGGCATCAAAGATTTCGACGTTAGTGTTTAATCTTTTGTTTATTTCCTTTAATGTAGTGCACTGTGTATATAGCTCTGATCAAATGCCTGGATGTGTGTTACATTGTAAATGCAAATAGACACCGTATAGTTTGAAATAAAAATGCATTAGGACTTTTAAGGTAACCCATCCGCCAGTGAGTCCGTGATTGAACTCTGTAACGCAAGTACTCTTCAGGTTAGGCATTTGACCCTGATGTTATTTATAGGTAAAGAGCCAAGATTGTGCGAGGGCCACCCAGAGTGATCTGATCTTAATGGGCACAATGGATTTCCCATGTCATGTCTCTCTACAGCTGCCTGTACCTGGTTCTCATTTCAATCACAGCACCACCAATCTCTCATTTAGATAACAACCATTAAGTGCAATGTTTCGACATTTTCGACATTCTCAGCTTCAATCATCGAGTGTTGCCTTCCGGTTCTTTCCCTATTTCCTAGAAGCTGCAGGTTTCTGCTGAGTAGCTTTAGTAGTTCCAAACATTGCCACTTTTAACTGTGCATGTTAGAAAGGAGATGAGGATGATTTCATTAGTCAGATTAGAAAGGAGATGAGGACGAATTATTTGGTTCAGACGATGGTGAAGCAATAACTCACACTAGGAATCCTGGCAAATATCTGCTCCACCCAAACTCAGATTGCTAAGATTGCCCATTGTACAACTCCTTGTTCCAGAATGGCCAACATCAGCCTATTCTGTGTGTGCCACAGGTAGACCAAAGAAACATAAATGCCTAAGATAAAATGCTGCCGTAACTCAGTGGGTCATGCCTGTTGTTTAAGGCACCAATCCCCATCGAAACCTAACAAATAGTGAAAGGCCTGGATAGAGTGAATGAGGAGAGAATGTTTCTGCTGGTGGGAGAGTCTAGGAGCACAAGCCATGGTCTCAGAGTAAAACGACATACCTTTAGAAAGGAGATAAGGAGTTTATTTAGTCAGAGGGTGGTGAATCTGTGGAATTCGTTGCCACAGACGGCTGTGGTGGCCAAGTCAATGGATATTTTTAAGGCGGAAATTGACAGATTCTTCACTAGTAAGGGTGTCGGGGGTTATGGGGAGAAGGCAGAAGTTGGGGTTGAGTGGGCAAGATAGATCAGTCATGATTGAATGACGGAGTAGACTTGATGGGTCGAATGGACTAATTCTGCTCCCAGAACTAAAGAAATTATGAATCCTGTTGGAGCCAGTTTGTGTTTCACTCAGCTCACTGATGAGAGGGATGATGGTCCACGGGCCAAGCTGGCTGATGGTGATGGAGGAGGGTCTTACCTGGGCTTACCTGGATCAGGGGCACTCCAATATATCCAGCATGTGGACTCTGGACTTTGGACTTTGGACTTTTTCTTTGCGTAAACTGCGCCAAAAATATGGTGACGTGCATGTGTAGACAACAATGCTGGAGAAACTGGAGAGGCAGCATTTATGGAGCGAAGGAAATAGGCAAAGCTTTGGGTCAAGACCCTTCTTCAGACTAATATGAGGGGGGTGGGGGTGGCTGAGAAGGGGAAGAGCAAGTAGGGACTACCTGAAATTAGAGAAGTCAATGTTCATACTGCTGGGGTGCAAATTGCCCAAGCGAAATATGAGGTGCTGCTCCTCCAATTTATGATGGTCCTCACTCTGGCCATGGAGGAGGCCCAGGACAGAAAGGTCGGATGTGGAATGGGAGGGGGAAGTTGAATTGCTGAACCACCGAGAGATCAGGTTGGTTATTGCGAACCGAGCGGAGGTGTTAGGCAAAGCGATCGCCAAGCCTACGCTTGGTCTCATTGATGAAGAGCAGCTGATATCTAGAGCAGTGGATGCAATAGATGAGGTTGGAGGAGGTGCAGGTGAACCTCTGCCGCACCTGGAAAGACTGCTTGGGCCCTTGAATGGAGTCAAGCGGGGAGGTAAAGCGACAAGTCTAGCATTTCCTGCGGTTGCAAGGAAAAGTGCCCGGAGAAGGGGTGGTTTGGGTGGGAAGGGACAATTTGACCAGAGAGTTGTGGAGGGAGTGGTCTCTGCAGAAAGCAGACAGTGGAGGAGATGGGCAGAAGAATGGGGTTGAATGGGAAAGATAGATCAGCCATGACGGCGTAGACTTGGATATATTGAAGTGCCCCATATCCAGGTAAGCCCAGATAAGACCCTCCTCCATCACCCTCGGCCAACTCGGCCCATGGACCATCATCCCTCTCATCAGTGAGCTGAGTGATGTGGCAAGTGGTGGGATCACAAAGGAGGTGCGAAAATGTTGGCGGATTATTTGTTGTATGTGATGGCTGGTAGGGTGGAAGGTGAGGACAAGGGGAACTCTGCCTTTTTTATGAGTTGGGCGATGGGGAGTCAGAGCAGAGTCACGGGGTATAGAAGAGACCCTGGTGAGAGCCTCATTTATAGTAGAAGAGGGGAACCCTCGTTCCCTGAAGAATGATGACATCTCCGATGCCCTGGTGTGGAACACCTCATCCTCAGTGCAGATGCGGAAGCAGGGTGGGAAGAAGTGTGTTCAAGAGAGAGTTATGCCCCTGTTCCACTTTCACGACCTAAAGTGTGACCTCTGGCGGCCTAAAAAAAAATCAAGGTCGCGGTAACCTACGACCTTCTACAACTTTCCACGACTATGCCTACGACCTCCTACGACTATGTTGAAGGCCTCCCATGACTATGAAGAAGACCTCCTTCGACTATGTTGAAGATTGGCTTCGACCATGTGCATTTTACTGCTGTTTGCAGTAGCCCTTTTGCTTCAGCAGCCTTTTAAGCCTAACATCGCCCGGCGCGGCTTAAACGGTCACGGACTTACCATCGCCTGCCGGGGGCTTAACATCTGAGCCCCAGTTCACCTCGACGCTGCAGTTGGACTGCTGGACCGCGGGAGAAGAACATAGGGAAGAGATATGACTTTGCCTTCCACCACAGTGAGGAGGTGTTGGACATTCACTGTGATGGATGTTTGTGTAAACTGTGTTAAGTGCGGGTCTTGTAGTGTAAAAATTGTAGAAAATGAAATTTCGTTCAATCCTAGTTGTTTGAATGACAATAAAAGGCATTCCATTCCATTAAGAAAGGCAGAAGGGGAAGAGCAAGGGTGAAGAGGAAGCACAAGAAGAGCTCAATGGGTGAATGTAGATGATGCGATGGACTGTCCCAGTGCACAGATGACTGGAAGAGAGTGGCGCTGGGCTTTGATAAAAGATGGAACTATAAGCACACTTTTGGGGCAGTGGATGGCAAGCATGCCATTCTTGTCCCTGTCCCTGTACCCCTCATTTTCCTTTGCGTACAGGATGGCATTCTGCTGGAACCATTCCTCAAGATCCCCCTCCTGCTGCCTGTTGAAGGTGTAGGGCATAACCTTCCTCCAGCCTTCCCTCACCACCAATGGGGCATCTGCATCTGATGCTGTGTCAGTCAGGCACAGGAGAAAGGGCTGCTTTGCTGCCTTCAAATGAGGCAGTGAAGGATGGGGTGGTGGTGGGGACATATACTACCACCCTGGTCACCTCTTCCAGGGGTCTCTCATGCAGGGCTACCTCCTCCTGCACTATCACCTCCTGTGGCACCACCTCCTGCCACTCCTCTTCGGGCAACACCAGCATGGCAAGTTTCTTTGAGGGTTGTGCCTCCCCCTGCTCTGCAGCCTTTTTGGTGCCATCTCTAAAACACAAGTCTCCTCTCCAAAAAACTCCTCTCCAAAGTCTCCACTCCCAGCTATGAATGAACGTGCCTTGGAGTGACAGAGGTGACCTTCTGCTGTTTAAATCACCTTTTTTATCTACTGACCTTTTTTTCACCCCGGGGCTATTAGCTTCGACTGCCTCCGACAACCTACGACGAGCATCACAACCTACTACGACCTACCTACGACCTGCTACGACCTACCTACGACCTCATGGTGACCATGCTGCGAGTATGAGTCAAGAGCAAACTCGGCAGAGGCCGTGAATTAGGTCATGAAAGTGGGACATGGGCTTTAGATTTAGCTCTTTGGGCTAACAGAATCAATGGATGTGGGGAGGAAGCAGGAACGGGGTTCTGATTTTGGATGATCAGCTATAATCATATTGAATGGCAGTGCTGGCTCGAGGGGCCGAATGGCCTGCTCCTGCACCTATTTTCTATGTTCTACAGTCTAAGCTATGTAAAAAGAGTTTCACTGTGCAGTGCGTACATGACAGTAAAGACCATTGAACTGTTCCCACAGGCACACTTTTCCAGACTTGTAGGTTTGATTTTCTTTGGACCTTGAAGCCTTAGACATCAGGTGATGCCAAGGCAGTGAAAGTGACTAGGCCTCAGGTGGTGCTTCCTGAGAAAGCATCCCTGGTCTACCCTGATGATAATAGTACTGACTCTGCTTGTCATAGACCTTTCAACTATTTAAAGAAATACCTTTGATATGTTCAAAAGAAGTTAAGAAATTTAAAGAAAATTATTTTTTTTTTGAAAGAACATAAGTCATGAACAGTAATAAACTTAATTAGAACCTGTGGGTGCCTGAAATTAATTATAGTCTTTGATCAAAGTCAACGATTCTTTTCAAATGTGCAGGATTGCATGATATATACCAGCTAGCCGTTGGCTCAGGACGTTTGTGCTCTTCCTCTGCGCTGGTTTATGATGTATTTAGGTTTTTTATCAGGTCATCTCTAACTTCTTTAGCTTAGTTTAGTTTAATTTAGTTTAGTTCAGATTATTGTCCAATCCTTCGTGGAAAAACGTTTTGTTGTGTGCTATGAAGTCAGCTGAAAGACTATACATGATTACAATCAAGCCGTCCACAGTGTACAGATACAGGATAAAGGGAATAACATTTTGTGCAAGATAAAGTCCAATAAAATCTGATTAAAGATAGTCCGAGGATCTCCAATGAGGCAGATAGTAGCTCAGTTATTGATAGGATGGTTCAGTTGCCTGATAACAGCTGGGAGGAGCCCCATAACAGAAACGTCCACGTCGTGGGACTGGAAACTAAGTATCCTGAGCTTATGCTGCTACCACCATCATCTATAGCGACAAGTGATGGCTTCCACTGATTGTCGCCGGAAGCTTGCGTCCTTTTCAGGACGGGCGATGACAGCGAGGACAACATTTGAAACAAGAGGGACACGAAAAGAAGAAGTTGGGAAGAAACTGTGCCTAAATCTGGAGGTGTGCGTTGTTATACTTCTGTACCTCTTACCTGATGAGAGAGGGGAGATGAGGGAGTGGTGCTTGATTATGCTGGTGACCTCGCGAAGGAGGCATTGCGTAGATGGAGTCAATGGAAGGGAGGTTGGTTTGTGTGATGGTCTAAGGTGTGACAACAATTCTCTGCAGCTTCTTGCAGTCTTCGATGGAGCTGTCCCCAAACCATGCTGGGAGGCATCCCAAAGAAATGCTTTCTACAGCGCATATGCAGAACCTGGTGAGTTGTCGGGAACACTCCTAAGGAAGTAGAGATGGTGTGCTTTCTTGACCATTGCTTCAAAATGGCTAGTCCAGGACAAGCTGCTGGTGATATTTATTCCTGCGAACATGAAGCTGCACCACCATCACTCCTTTTTGTCTCTTAAGGCGTGTTAAATTAAAAGAATTGAGAAATGAGGAAGAAATATAAATCAACGAAATAAGTGTCAGAAGAGAATAATAATCATGGGGAACTTCAGCTATTTCAAATTAAATTGGCAGGGAGAGCAACTAAAATGAGAAGAGAGAATTAAGGTTGTAACAATGTGTAAAGAACATTTTTGGTGTGAGCATGTAGTTGACTATATTATTATCCAATCATAGGGTATTCATTTTATCCAGATTCATTCATCCAATTTGTAGTTTAATCTTTCATGCTGATTCTGTTTTTATAGGCAGTGCTTTTGTGAGTTTGAGAATTTGCCTTGCCTTTTGTTACTTGATTAAAGTCTTAATTAAGTCTCTTGTTATTCTTTCCGCCCGAGACCTTTGTCCTGCTTCAGGTGAAGCCTGTCCCAAGGGTGCAGCTCCTTCCTATCCCAGCACTGTTGCCAGGCTCCTGTAATATGGAGCCACCCCTTCCCAACCACTCCTTAAACCACAAATTGACTTTCCTAATCTGTTTGTCACAATGCCAGTAGCACCTGGCTTGGCTAATATTACCCATGAAATCCTACTTCCTAACAAATTCCTAACTCCATCAGCAGTCTCTTTGCAAAGGAAGCTTGATTAAATGGCCCAGTTTAGTTTAGAGATACAGAGATACAGCGTGGAAACAGGCCTTTCAGCCCACCAAGTCTGTGCCGACCAGCGATCCCCGCTAGCGACAATTTTACATTGATAACAAGCCAATTAGTCTACAAAATTGTACGTCTTTAGAGTGTGGGAGGAAACCGAAGATCTCAAAGAAATCCACGGGGAGAACGTACAAACTCCATACAAACAGCACCCATAGTCAAATTGATCCCGGGTCTCGGGTGCTGTAAGGCAGCAATCCTACCGCTGCGTCACCAGGCCGCCATTTAATCGTGTGCAATTAAAAAATGACCTTTTCAGAGTAAAATTAACCATTCTGATTTAATCCAAAAATTCAGTGTTAGTTCCTGACACACGCACAAAGTGAATTCAATTACATGTCAATAGAAACAGACTTTTTCTATAAATTTTCCATTGATATTTGATGATAGGAATAATTAATCTCATCATCTCTGCTCAAAGTCTGCTACTTCCACCAATTTATCCATAGAGCCAATACCCCCCACCTCTGGAACCGATAATAGTTTAGTTTAGAGATACAGTGCAGTAACAGGCACTTTGTCCCACCCCGTCCACGCCGTCTGGCGATCCTCGTACATTAGCACTTCCCTACACACCCTAGGGACAATTAACACATACACCAAGCCAATTAACCTACATACCCGTACGTCTTTGGAGTGTGGGAGGAAACTGAAGATCTTGGAAAAAAACCCATGCGGTCACATGGAAAACATACAAACTCCAGAAAGAGAGGTAGCACGGGATTACATGGTACCCGTGGCGGGGGGGGACTTCCTCTGACCTGACATCCTTGTACCTGTCTAAATGTTTCTTAAACGTTGCAATACCACCTGCCTCAACGATCTCCTCCAGCAGAATATGTTTTGAATATATTCACTGTGACTTCCTCTACTCACTGTCACCATTTATAAAACCCAAGGTCTGATGTACCTTTTAAAATAGTTCCTTGTTCTCTCTTGTCATTTCCAAAATCCGTGACATCCGAATTGCTGGGCTCCATTTCTAGCTGTATTCTGCATATATCCCACCCAGTGTATCCATGTTACTATGTCCCATAGTACATATATTTCCCCACCTATAGTGTACCGTTATCTATAGACTACTGTATACATCTTACTCTTACTGCCTATGCTGCTCCACTGCATTTTCTTAGATATTATTCCACCACATACACTGTTTTTGCACTTCTGGTTAGATGCTAACTGCATTTCGCTGTCTCTGTACTTGTACTCTGCACAATTACAATAAAGTTGAATCTAATCTAAAAAGAAAATCTAATTACATTGGGACACCTCATCGTTCTCACCAAAATATATTGCCCCTTGTAGAACTCTTTGAACCAGAATGGCCAGGATCAGCTCATTCAGTGTGTGCCAACAAACATAAATGCCTAGGCGAGACACAAAATGCTGGAGAATGTCAGCGGGACAGGCAGCATCTCTGGAGAGAAGGAATGGACTGGAGAGAAGCATCTCCAGAGATGCTGCCAGTCCCGCTGAGTTACTCCAGCTTTTTGCGTCGATCGTCAGCATCTGCAGTTCCTTCCTACACAATGGGCCAGATAGTGTTTCACCCAGCACACTGTCCAGGATCATTGCCTGAACTATGGCCACAGGCACACTTTTCCAGACTTGTAGGTTTGATTTGCTTTGGACCTAGAAGCCTTGGACATCGGGTGAAGCCAAAGCAGTGAAAGTGACTAGGCCTCAGGAAGTGGTTCGTGAGAACACATCCCTGGTCTGCTCTGAAGATAATTGTACTGACTCTAGTTGTCATAGACTTTTCAACTTAAACAAAATATCTTTGATAAAAAGGCTGCACAGTGACGCAGCGGTAGAGATGCTGCCTCACAGCACTTGCAAGCGCCTTAGACCCAGATTGTGGGTTAATTGGCTTGGTATAAATGGAAATTGTCCCTAATGTGTATAGGATAGTGTAAAGGGCCTGTCCCACTTACGCGACCTTTACAGGCGACTTCCGGCACCAGTGATAGGTCGGCAAAATTTTCAACATGTTGAAAATTCAGCGGTGACCAGAAAGACGCTGGGACTCTTTGGAGAACTCTCACGACCATAGGAGACCTTTCACGACCATACAGGCTTGATGTCGCCAAGGGGTCGCCTGTATGGTCGTGAGAGGTCTCCTATGCTCGTGAGAGGTCTCCAAAGAGTCATAGAAACATAGAAACATAGAAATTAGGTGCAGGAGTAGGCCATTCGGCCCTTCGAGCCTGCACCGCCATTCAATATGATCATGGCTGATCATCCAACTCAGTATCCCGTACCTGCCTTCTCTCTATACCCTCTGATCCCTTTAGCCACAAGGGCCACATCTAACTCCCTCTAAAATGTAGCCAATTAACTGGCTTCAACTACCCTCTGTGGCAGAGAGTTCCAGAGATTCACCACTCTCTGTGTGAAAAAAAAGTTTATTTCATCTCGGTTTCATAGCGTCTTTTTGGTTGCCGCCAAATTTTCAACACATTGAAAATTTCGACAACCTATCACGGGTGCCAGCAGTCGCCTGTAAAGTGGGACAGGCCCTTAAGTGTGCGGGAATCGCTGGTTGGTGCAGAACCGGTGGGCCGAAGGGACTGTTTCCAGTCTGTATCGAAACTAAACCAAACTAATTTCAAAAGAAATTAAGAAGTTAATTTATATATATATATATATAAATTAACTTCTTAATTTCTTATATATAAATATATATATTTATCTTAAAGAACGTAAATCATAAACATGGAATTTAATTCTCTCAATAGATAATAGACAATAGGTGCAGGAGTATTGGCCCTTCAAGCCAACATCGCCATTTAATGTGATCATGGCTGATCATCCCCAATGTACCTCTTTCCTGCCTTATCCCCATATCCCCTGACTCTGCTATCTTCAAGAGCCCTATCGAGCTCCCTCTTGAAAGTATCCAGAGAACCAGTCTCCACTGCCCTCTGTGGCAGGGAATTCCACAGACTCACTACACTCTGTTTCCTCATCTCCATTCTAAATGGCTTACCCCTTATTCTTAAAATGTGGCCACTGGTTCTGGACTCCCCCAATATCGGGAACATGTTTCCTGGCTCTAGCGTGCCCAAACCATTAATAATCTTACATGGTTCAATTAGAATCCCCTCTCATCCTTCTAAATTCCAGAGTATACAAACCCAGCCGCTCCATTCTCTCATGATATGACAGTCCCGCCATTCTGGGAATTAACCTTGTGAACCTACGCTGCACACCTTCAATAGCAAGAATGTCCTGCCTCAAATTTGGAGACCAAAACTGCACACAATACTCCAGGTGTGGTCTCTCCTGTCACCTTCAAGAATGTGTGTACATAAATCCTGAAATCTGAGTCACAATGGTACAGTTGCTGTCTTACAGCGGCAGAGCCCTGGGTTCGTTCCCGATGGCAGGTGTTGGTTGTGTGGAGGTTGCCATCTTCTTTCCGTTTCCTTGGAGTGCTCCGGTTTTGTCTCAAATATCACATATGCTCTGGTAGTTTGGCTGGTCACGGTAAATTGTCCTCAGTGTAGGTGGATGGCAAGTAGAAAACAAGCAGAGATGCATGTTGGTGCAGCGGTAGAGTTGCTGCCTTAAAGTGCCAGAGACCCGGGTCCGATCCTGACTATGGGTGGTGCTGTATGGAGTTTGTATGTTCTCCCTGTGACCACGTGGGTTTTCTCCGAGTGCTCTGGTTTCCTCCCACACTCCAAAACGTGCAAGTTTGTAGGTTAATGGGCTTCTGTAAAATTGCAAATTGTCCCTAGTGCATAGTGTACTAACTAGTGTTAGTGTACAGGGTGATCGCTGGTGGGTGTGGATGGTGGGCCGGAGGGCCTGTTTCCACGCTGTATCTCTAAAGTCTAAGGTCTAGAGTCAGACAGGTTTCCAGAACACAAATGGCTGCAAACTGTAAATGATTGGAAAAGAATAGTTACAAGGGACCAGTCACTTAACATGGAAGTGCAAAGAAATGTCCTGCCACAGTGGTGGATATTTGGAATTATCTCATACTCAAGGGCATCGTTTTAAGGTGAGAGAGGTAAAGTTTAAGGGACAAGGGGTGGTGGGTGCCTGGAACCCACTGCTGAGGCAGATAGGTTTGTGTCATATAAAATATTTTTGGATATGCAGGGAATGGAGGGAGGTGTAGGCAGATAAGTGATGGTTCTTGGCATCATTTTCATCACAGACACTGTGGTCTGAAGGGCCTGTTCGTGTGCTGCACTGGTGTAACTGCTATGCTCTGTGTACTATCTGCCCCATAGAGTTGTGGGGTTAGATCATTAGAAGGAGATTGTTACATGTTTGGAAAATCAGGGCATTGAGGACAAGGACTGGTACGGAGAGGAGTTGTGGCCAGAGTAGATCAGCCATGATCATATTTTTCGAGACACTAAGGTTTGAAGATGATGGTTTACACATAAAGACACAAAGTGCTGGAATAACTCAGTGGATCATTCAGCATCTCCAGAGGACATGAATAGGCACGATATGGTTCGAGACCCTTCTTCAGAATGATCTTCATATTTCTTTATATTTATGGTGGGACAGGTTCGAGGTATCAAGTGGCCTATTCCTACTCCTGCTCTTATTTTGTGTATAGAAAGTGATCAGTGGGCAGCACAGTGGCACAGTGGTAAAGTTGCTGCCTTACAGCACCGGGTTAGATCCTGAGTACGGGTGCTGTCTGTACGGAGCTTGTATGTTCTCCTTGTGACCTGCGTGGGATTTCTCCGAGATCTTCGGTTTCCTCTCACACTCCAAAGACGTTCAGGTTTGTAAGTTAATTGGCTTGGTATAAGTGTAAATTGTCCTTAGTGTGTTAATGTGTGTGGATCGCTGGTTGGTGTGCAATCGATGGGCTGTTTTCGCACGCGCTGTATCTCTAAAACTAAACTAAACTAAGAATTGGAGAAAAGGAATGACAAATAGATAAGAAATAAAGGTGGACAATGCAAACTAATAACAAAACCAGGATGTACACTGGCCAAGTGATGATTAAATGCTGCTATCATTAGTAATTTATGAGATATAATAAACAGTGGGAGCGGATGAACTGTAAAAGTGGTGGGAGAGGAACAAAATGGGAACCACGAGAATGAAAATAACATGAAGTAAAGGGAATTATTAATCATTGGTGAATACAAGGCACATTCTTTGCATGGGCCAATGAGCAATATTTTCAGCACTCTGTAATAATATACCAGACTGTCACACACTCTACCAGCTCCCTGGGGAACATTTGCAGAATATTTTCAGCATTAGAGAGGCGAAGGTTGGGCGGGAATGGGAGTTGAAAGTTGTGTGCGCTCGGAATGTTATCACAAACCCAATTGCTGAATGCAGTCATGTAGTTAATCCACCGGCATTGCGTTTCCTGAAGAGATGTACATTATTTAAGGTAATTATTACATATAGTTGATGGTCTTTCTCCTCCATACCAATAGGGGTTGTGGTGCTTTTGGCAGCTGACCTCTGCCACTCTTTTGATCTTTGACAGACCCCACTTGAGTGCATCTTTATAACAGTTGTGGAAACACAAGAGATTGTAGATCAGTGGTTCCTAACCTCATTGGCACCAGTACGCGCATACGCGAACAAAACACTATATGTTGTATTGAGGAATTGGAGGAACAGCACCTCATATTCCGCCTGGGGACCTTGCGTCCGGATGGCATTAACATTGAATTCTCCCAATTTTGTTAGCCCTTGCTGTCTCCTCCCCTTCCTTAACCCTCTAGCTGTCTCCTCCCACCCTCCCATCCTCCCGCCCTCGGGCTCCTCCTCCTCCCCTTTTCCTTCCTTCTCCCCCCCCCACCCCCCATCAGTCTGAAGAAGGGTTTTGGCCCGAAACGTCGCCTGTTTCCTTCGCTCCATAGATGCTGCTGCACCCGCTGAGTTTCTCCAGCAATTTTGTGTACCTTCGATCTTCCAGCATCTGCAGTTCCTACTTGAACACTATATGTTGTATGTACCTTTGTTAGGTACCTAAACATGGGCTAAACAAATCAATGTTATTTGTGTCTCCTTCATGACTCCTGACAGAGCCCCAAATGCCCCCATAGGTTAAGAATCACTGTTGTAGATGCTGGGGTCTGGTACAACAAGTACATGCTGGAGGGAAACACCAAGTGCAGGAGTAACTCAGTGGAGCAAGAACCCTTAGACTTTAGTCTTTAGACTTCAGAGATACAGTGCGGAAACAGGCCCTTCAGCCCACCAAGTCCGCACCGACCAGTGATCACCCCATCCACTAGCACTATCCTACACACACTGGGGACAATTTACAATTTTACCAAAGCCAATTAATCTATAAAACCTGAGATAGACACAAAAAGCTGGAGTAATTCAGCCGGACAGGCAACATCTCTGGAGAGAAAGAATGGGTGACGTTTCGGGTCGAGACCTTCAGACCCGAATGCCACCCGTTCCTTCTCTTCAGAGATGCTGTCTGTCCCGCTGAATTACTCCAGCTTTTTGTGTCTGTCTTCAGTTTAAACCAGCATCTGCAATTTCTTCTCACACATAACTTACAAACCTGTACGTCTTTGAAGTGTGGGAGGAAATCGGAGCACACCAAGAAAACCCGCGCAATCACGTGGAGAACGTACAAACTCCATTCAGACAGCACCCATAGTCAGGAATGAGCCCATGTCTCTGCTGCTGTAAGGCAGCAACTCTACCGCTGTGCCACTGTGCAATCCCTCTTTCCAGATTACTCCCCCTTAATACAATCAAATGAAGAATGATCCTGAACGGAAATGTTCCTCAACCATGGACCACCATCACGGATCCTTCTACCAACCAAACCCCAACCCTGAACCCTGTCAGCCGCTCAGAGTGAAGTGCCACTCCAATCACTATTCTGACCCAGGTCCACATTCAAGCTCATCCCATCCTGGTTCAGACAAGTGCAGTTCCAGACCATCTCCACAATCATCTCTCTGCTCCCAATCCTTCCTTATTCAACATCCTCTCATTCCCACACTCCACAACCCAACTAGGACAAGCCCTGACTGAAAGCCTTCTCTCCATGCAGAGTCTTCAAGCTTTCTCCAATGATGCATCATTTGTGTTATAATCTCTCTATTGAGGACTAGAGGGTCTGAGCTACAGAGAGTAGTTGAGTAGGCTGGGACTCTATTCCTTGGAGTGCAGGAGGATGAGGGGTGATCGTATAGAGGTGTATAAAATCATGAGAGGAATAGATCGGGTAGATGCACAGAGTGATTCGAGGACCAGAGGGCATAGGTTTAAGGAGAAGCGGAAAAGGAATCTGAGGGGCAACATTTTCACACAAAGGGTGGTGGGCGTAAGGAACAAGCTGCCGGAGGAGGTAGATGAGGCAGGGACTATCCCAATGTTTAAGAAACAGTTAGACAGGTACATGAATAGGACAGGTTTGGAGGGATATCGTCCAAGCGCGGGCAGGTGGGACTAGTGTAGCTTGGACATGTTGGCCGGTGCGGGCAAGTTGGGCCGAAGGGTCTGTTTCCACACTGTATCACTCTACGACTCGATGACTACCTCTTCCTGCAGCCCGCACCTCTCCCCCTTGATAGACATGCTGCCTCACATTGCCAGAGACCCGGCTTTGATCTTGACCTCGGGTGCTGTCTGTGTGGCGTTCGCACGTTCTCCCTGTGACCACGTATGTTCCCTCCGGGTGCTCTGGTTTCTCCCACATCCCAAAGACCAGTGGATTTGTAGGTTAATTGGCCTCTGTAAATTGCCTCAAGTATGTGGGGAGTGGATGAGAAAATGGGGTAATGTAGAACTAGCGTGAACAGGTGATCGATGTTTGGCATGAACTCAGTGGGCTGAAGGGCCTGTTTCCATGCTTTCTCTAAACTAAATTAAACAACGGTTTGGACACTTTGTATTTTCTAATCCTGGGCTCTGAAGTTTAAATCTCTGTAGAAGCACATGGGGCCACCCAGAATCTCATTAGCCAGTTGATTGACACTCATAATGTGTGATTGCCCTCATTAACTGGGCTGCGGGGCATTTTTTTGACCGGTACTTCACCTTACACCCTGCCCCATCCGTAAGCAGGTCCTCAGGACCAAAGGCATGAAACCAAAGCCTATTTAACAGAATATTCACCAATCAATGCTCATTGTTGCTGGGATACTGGGTAAACATTGACACCAATGAGGAGATGTCCTAGGATCCTTTGTCGAATTTTCCACAATACACAAGCCAGATTTTTTTTGCAAATTTCCTAATGATTTTAGTTTAGTTTAGTTCAGTTTAGAGTTACAGCATGGGAACAGGTTCTTCGGCCGGCCCAGTGCGTGCCGATCACTGATCACTCGCACACTAGTTCCATCCTGCACACTAGGGGCAATTTACGGGAGCTAATTAACCTACAAACCTTAGTTTACTTTAGTTTGGAGATACAGCGTGGAAACACGCTGTTTGGACTGCCGAGACCGCATCGATCAGCGATTCCGCTACGCTACACTATCTAACACCCTGGGGACAATTTGCAATCTTTACCAAAACCAATTAACCCTCAAACCTGTACGTCTTTGGAGTGTGGGAGGAACCCGGAGAACCCGGAGGAAACCCACTTGGTCATGGGGAGAATGTACAAACTCCGTACAGACAGCATCCGTAGTCAGGATTGAAGCCGGATTTCTGGCGCTGTGAGGCAGCAACTCTGCCACTTACGTCACTGTGCCGCCCAGAAAAGTAGCAAAAAAGTTTAAATATTTTTCCACTTTGCCTTTGATTGGAGTCATCGTAGGTTTATAGACATCTTCTTCTGGGTGGAATATGAGGTGACATCAGGCTTCATACAGCAGCACCAGGGGCTCAGGCGACTGGGACAAAGTGGTCCTACCTCTGCAAGCATCTTGGTTTCTTTGGACACCTCCCACCAGAATTTCCAGTCTTGCTGCTTCACTCCCTTCATCTTCGAGTCACCCTGTAACCATTCAGTTCCGTTTAGATTTGTTTATTGTCACGTGCACTGAGGTACAGTGAACGGCTTTTGTTCCGTGCTAACCAGTCAGCAGAGAGACCACACATGATTACAATCGTGCCATTTGCAGCATGTAGAGAATGGAGTGTGGAGCGATTGTAATATGTGATTACAAATCTGCTTCTGTGGCTGGCACGCAAACAATCGCCTGGGTTGGCCGCCATCTTGGAAGCAGTAGCACACTGCTCTTCAGCATCCACTGAGTCCACATCTTCAGTGGGCATGGCTATTGCTCCACAAATTATGCAACAGATCGATACAAAGCCAGCTCTTCAGTGATTCAACGATTCAATGGTTTCTCACGTGTAGTAGGTGGAGTGAAATACAGTTTTTATATACAGCTCTGAAAAACTATCTCCATACATGGGCATAATCCCTCAGTTTACACCTGCACGGATATACACTACCGAGATGTGTATAAGATCACAAGGGGAAAAGATAGGGTACATGCACAACAAATCATTTACCCAGCGTAGGGGAATTCAGAACCAGAGGACTTACAGTAGGTTTGAGATGAGGGGGTAAGATTTAAAAGAAAACTGAAGGGCAACTTTTTTACACAAAAGGTGCTAAGAACAAGCTGCCGGAGGAGGTGGTTGCTAAATGCATTTCGTTGTCTCTGTACTGTACACTGACAATGACAATTAAAATTGAATCTGATCTGAATCTGAATCTGGTTGAGGCAGGTGCTGTAACAAAATGTATAAAACATTTAGTCTGAAGAAGGGTTTCGGCCCGAAACGTTGCCTATTTCCTTCGCTCCATAGATGATGCTGCACCCGCTGAGTTTCTCCAGCTTTTTTGTGTAACCTGTATAAAACATTTATACAGGTACATGGATAAGATGGGGTTAGAGGGATATGAGCCAAATGCAGGCGAGTGGGACTGGCGTAGGTTGGCATGGGAAAGTTGGGCCAAAGGGCTTCAGACTCTCTATCATTCTGAATCTAATTCAGTTGTGTGTGTGGGGAGCCACAGCAGACTCCGTGTGCAGGTCCCCAGACCAACATCCTTTTGTGGAGGAGATTCAAAGCATTTTGTGCAACTAATTAGGCTTTGCACTTTAAATTCAGATGGGGGACTTTCCTCCACCCTTTCTGCAGTGTGAACCATGTGATCAGTAAAAGACAGTGCTGGAGGAACTCAGAAGCTCAGGCAGCATCTATGGAGCAAAACAGACAGATGCCTTTTCACTTTGGGACCTTTCTTCAGACTGTCCCAACCCAAAACTCCGTCTGTCGTTTCCCACTGCCTGTTCCACTGAGTTCCTCCAGCCCTTTGTTCTTATGCTCAGGATTCCAGCATCTGCAGCTTCATGTATCTTACTTTAATTTTGTTTAGAGATACAATGCGGAAACAGGCCCTTCGGCCCACTGGGTCCGCGCCAACCAGCTATTCCCGCATAATAACACTATCCTGCACACACAGGGGACAATATTTTTACATTTACTAAGCCAATTTACCTTCATACCTGTACGTTTTTGGAGTGTGGGAGGAAACCGGAGATCTCGGAGAAAAGCCACGCGGCCACATGGAGAACGTACAAACTCCGTACAAACAAGCACCCGTAGTCAGGATCGAACCTGGGTCTCTAGCGCTGCTAGCGCTGTAAGGTAGCAACTCTACCGCTGCGCGCCGTGACGCCCAAAAGATTAGTAAAAGACCGCAGAGAGAGACATCCATCAGACTCCATGAAACGGTCGAGTTCTCCGAACTTACTTCAAGAGCATTAAAGAAGTACTGGTGAGAGCACAAGACATTTGTGTAGTGCAATCTATTGTAAACCAATTAGAAATTATGTTACATTAGCAGCCGTTAACTGACCAAAACTGAGCAACATATTCCACAAAGAGACAAACAGATCCATGTTAAAGTCTCCTCTAAGTTCCACAAAACCAAGCCTCATCATCCACGTAGAATTGAATTTTGTGTTAATGATGACAGAATGTTACTGCAAACCACATAATGCCTGTGACTAGGTACATACGCCTCCATACATATATGTCACACATACAGTACGTGGATACATGGATAGAAAAGGTTTGGAGGGACACAAGACCAGGTGCGGACCCGTTGGGCCTGTCCCCCAATGCAATATTCCACCACTCACCCATAGCCCCCAACTGCGCAGGCACGGCTGACGGGTTCCCGCTGTGACACCAGAGATCCCCGTTGTGATGCGAGTCTCGACAACCCTCCCCAACTGTGCCTCGCCATGCCTCTTCCTACCCCTATCCTCCTCCATTCTCCCTCATCACCCAACTCTCCCTCCCTTCCTCTTCACCCTCCCTCTTCTTTCCCCTCTCCTCTTCCACTCCCCACTCCCTCCCTCACCTCTCTCTCCCTCCCCTTTCCCCTAACCTCAGTCATGCCCTCACTCCCTCCATAACCCCTCTCTTCTTCCTACCCTCCTCCTCTACCTCTATCCCCCTGCTCCTCCACTCCTCACCTTCCCCATATCCCAACCCCCACTCGCCCTCCTCTCCCTCTATCCCCCACTTCCACCATGCTCACCCTCTATCCCCCTCCTCCCCCATCTCCCCCTCACCCCTCTCCACTTTCCCCTCCCTCTCCCTCCCTACCCCTTGCTCTCCCTCTATCCCCCCTCACCTCCTCACCTCCCCTTATCCCACCCTGCACTCTCCCTCCTGACCTTCTCCACTGCTCTCCACTCCCTCTATCCCTACTATTACATCCCCCACCCCCCCCCTCCTCTCCCTCTATCCCCTCTTCTCCCCCACTCACCCTCCTCACCTCCCCCACTTTTCCCCTTCCTCTCCCTCCCTACCCCCCTCTCCATCTATCCCCCTGTCCCCCCCCACTCTCCTCTCCTCCCCCCTCTCCCACCCCCCAACAATGAAAATCATGATGATTTAAAAAAAATGAAATCTCCCGCCTATCCCACCCCTCCACAATGAAAACCATGATTTTTCTTTAAAATAACCTATAATGTTAGCTGTTAATGGAAACAGAAGAATTTGATTAAAACTGATTTTTTTTTTGTTGAAAATCGCGATTTATTATGTAAATGAGTTTTGGGATCCCATTGTGACATCATTATAATGCGGCTGACGGGCAGGGCAAATGGAAAAGTGGGTTACAGTTTTTTGTACAGTTTAAAATGTTAATAACGTAAAATATAACATCAATCCGAACGAAACTTGTTTCATTTACATCCCAGGACAAAGGTGAGTTAGGTGGGCCAAAAATTGGAGTGCTATCCTGTTCCGTTTTGGCGGGGTTTGGGGAACTCACGCACACACACGCATACAAACGAACAAACAAGGTCAGTGTTTTAGTAATATACTAGACCAACTGGGCCTGTCACATGGGAGGCCTGGTCCCCCAACACAAGCCATTCCCCTTATTCCAGCACTCACCCATAGCCAACAACCGTACAGGGGCTGCTCATTTGGCCTTATTCAGCCTCCCTCATTTTTAAACTTTAGAAAAAAATGCATTTGCATATGCTAGGGTGAGCAGAACTTAATGTACTTGGATAGCAACATTGTTGCAAGTATTGCTAAGCACAGGGAAAAAACAGCTATCTTTTCCAAGTTTCTGCACATTTGTCAACATTTTCAGAAATAACTCGGGAAATAATGCATCAAATTTTCAGATAAGGCAATTTTTGACCATGGCATAAATCTTTATCGGAATATGTAAAAATGTCTTCGTTTGCGCATCGTGTTTTCGAGGAGATGTGAAACACAGACGAAGAAATACACACACATCCAAGATCAGGGTTTTATAAGTATAAAGATATAGATGGGGCAGATAGGACTAGCGTACATGGCGCATCTTGGTCAGCATGGGCAAGTTGGGCTATCGGGCATTTTTCCTTGCTGTAATACTCTATGACTTTAAGACAGAGGAACAGAAATAGATGTTGAAACCGATCAGATCTGCACAGTTTGGTCAATCGGATTTTTAATTACATTCTTTTAAAATCAATGAAACGTGCTAACTGATTTTGAGAATCAGGTCCTTATTTTTCATCTTTCAGCGAATTACAATGGTTCAACAACAGGACCAAAATCGGTGGGACAAATCTGGGATTTCAAACAGGTTACTGTTTCCTGTTTTCATACTCTGGTCAAAGCGATTCTTTTAAATCTTTTAATCGAATGAAATAGGCAGAAAACCAAATATGACTGGATCATGTGTTTCTGGCAAAGTCATTCTCCTGCTGTGACCAGTCTAATTTGACCATGTGACAAGCAATAATACTTGGTTATATAAGCAACATTTCTGGCAATCAACAAGGCCATGTCTGTACAGTTAGACAGAGAAGTATTTTAATAGTTTTAAACAGGTTGCTATGTGACAAGAGCTCAAATCAATTCTATCTGAAAATGGATCATTGATGAGTCGTGTTGAACTGAAATTGTTTTGTTTCCTGCAGAAACAATTGAACCAGAGACATTTATTCTTTGAACTTCCTTTGAGGATTAAAGAAGTACTGGCAAAGGCTCAAGACATTTGTGTAATGCAAAGTATTCTCACGAAATTAGAAATGTTGTTAGATTAGCAGCAGTTAGCTGACCCATGCCGAGCAACATATTCCATAAAGAGCCAAACAAATCCACACCCCAGAAGTATAAAAATATATGAGATATCCTGTCAGATGTGTATTACTGTATGCATGGGCAACTCTAAGTAGACACACCTTGATTGAGTTCCTTATGCCTCAGATATATCAGCCTGTACTTTCCTGAGAGAGGATTGATTATGATCGAGAGGTAAGATCTTCTTGGAGCCAGAGCAATAAGAGCTATTCAGCTATCTAGACTTAGGGTATGGAACACTGTGTGACTGCAGGTGATGCTTGTTGAAGCAGATGTGCAAGGGTGGGTGGGGGAGCAATGAAGGTTTTGTAGAAAGCATCTGAGACATAACTGAGGGCAGCACAGTGGTAGAGTTGCTGCCTTACAAGGCCAGAGACCCAGGTTTGATGCTGACTATATTTGATGTCTGTATCGAGTTTGTACATTCTCCCCATGACTGCGTGGTGCTTCAGTTTCCTCCCATACGCCAAAAAAGACATACAGGTTTGTATGTTAATTGGTGTCGGTAAAAATTGTAAATCATCCCTAGTGTGTATAGGATAGTGCTAGTGTACGGGAATCGCTGATCGGCGCAGACTCGGTGGGCCGAAGGGCCTGTTTCCATGTTGGATCTCTAACCTAAACTAGCATGACTATAAGAGTCAAGACGTCTTGAGGCAGCTTTATAGTTAGGCTGTATATGGGGTGTCGCATGCAGTTCTGGTCGTCACAATACAGGAAGTATTGGGAGGCTTTCAAAAGGTTGCAGAGGAGGTTTACCAGAATGATGCCTAGATTAGGAAGATATTAGCTACAGGGAGAGGTTGGACAGACTTGGATTGTTTTCTCTTGGAGTGCTGGAGGTTGAGGGGAAACCTATTAGAAGTGTACACAATTATGAGAGGCATAGAAAGGGTAGACCAAAACTTTTTCCCAAGATGGAAAAATCAAATACTACTGGGCATAACTTTAAGGTGAGAGGGGCAAAGTTTAAAGGAGATGAGGAGGACAAGTTTTACACAGAGGGTGGTGAATGCCTGGAACACACAGCCAGGGGATGGAAGGATATGGATCATGTACAGGCAGGCATGGTGACACCATGGTATAGTTGCTGCCTTACAGCGCCAGAGACCCATGTTTGATCCTGACTACAGATGCTGTCTCTACAGAGTTTGTACGTTCTTCCCAAGACTGCGTGGGTTTTCTTTGGGTGCTCTGGTTTCCTTCCACATTCCAAAAAAAGATGTACAAGTTTGAGGTTAATTGGCTTCCGTAAAATGCCCCTCAAGTGTACGGATAGTGTTCGTGTATGGCGCAGACTCGATGGGCCGAAGGGTCTGTTTCCGCACTGTATCTTTAAACTAAACTAAGGTACTCCTGTCTGACCTGCTTGAATTATTCCAGCATTTTGTGTCTATCTTAAGGTAGAGACTCCTGCTCTGAAACTGACGAACATTATCCAGGGGGATTACAATCCTGCATCTGAGCTAAGAATACTTTTAAGAAATGCAATTAAGGGAATGAGTGAGCAGACAGAGGAGAAACAATTACACACCAGGCACCAGTGCTTGGCCATTGATCTCGGAGTCAAATTCCATTGCTTGTTAGAGGAAATTAATTGAAGATTAGTACTCAGATTGTCACTGTAAACATTTCATGGACTGTAACAGCAGTTAATTATATGGAAAAGGAATGGGAGATAGATATTGCTTTATAGTTTAGTTTAGTTAGAGAAACAACACGGAAACAGGCCCTTTGGCCCACCGAATCCGTGCCGACCAGCGATCCTCGCATACTAACACTATCTTAGAACCACTAAGGACAATTTACACTTATACCAAGCCAATTAACCTACAAACCTGTACGTCTTTGGAGTGTGGGAGTAAAAACTAGAGATCTTGGAGAAAACCCACGCAGGTCACGGGGAGGACGTACAAACTCCGTTCGGGCAGCACTCGTAGTCAGGATCGACCCTGGTCTCTGCCGCTGTAATGCAGCAACACTACCGCTGCACCAACGTATTGTTTTGAATCATTTTCTTGTATCTGGATAGACCACAAACAGCTGACCTTAGATTAGCAGTAAACCAAAGCCATTAAAATAGTAAGATTAAACGAGAACTTACCAGTTTGAAGTTTGATCTTTATTTTATGAGGAGGAACGTTGAGGGAATACGTGAAGAACCCCGCTAGGACGCATGCGTGTCATTCTTCAAAGCAGCGGTGTGGAATCATAGATAACTATAATGACTAAACATAGTAAGATTAGAGAAGAGATACCAGTTCAGGATATGATCAAGGGTGGGAGCGGAGGGCACGTATTCCCTCAACGTTCCTCCTCATAAAATAAAGATCAAACTTCAAACTGGTAAATTCTCGTTTAATCTTACTATTTTACTTCGGAGTCACGTGAGTGACTACGTGAAGATTTTAAAGCTCTGTGATTCTATGCCATGGAACGAGTCCATGCCTCACTTCTGCCTTGATTGTGGGGAGAATAGTGTTAACATCATTAGATATCAATACGATCTTGAGACAACAACATTTGTTTTTTATTAAATCCAAATCATAGCCCCTATTTATGGGTAAATCATACAGAACTTTAAAGTGTTTCTGCAAACGTTCCAGGTTCTATGACCGGTTTATGATAAAAATCATTGGAACGTTTTTTCCGTTGACCATCCTGCCGTTTTGAGGATTTGGTCCATAAGAACATCCAACTGTTTTGCTGCTGATGTAGCTGCAGCCCTGGTGGAGTGAGATTTAAAAACGTTAGTATCTACTCCTGCCTTCATTAGGACCTGTTTTAGCCATCGTGAGATGGTCTGGGCTGTTACTTTTTTATGTGGCTGTTTGTGGCTGATTAACAGTGCCATTTCTTCCCCTCTGATGATTCTTGCCTGTTCAATGTATAATAGTAAATGAGTTACTACACAGAGGCGGTCATCCGTCGGGTAGGCCCTAAATTCTATTTTTTGTCCTGCTGTTCCCGGTCTGTTCTGTTTTATTAAGTCATGGATAAGAAAAATCAAATTCCCAGATGAAGTGTTCCCAGATGTCCAGCCTTAGTTTTTGTAGCGGCTGGACCCTTTGTGCCGTGACCAAAGCCATCAGCATGACCATTTTCATAGTTAGTTTCTGTAGGGACAGAGCTGTTGGTGGAGACAGTACTTCCCCCATTTTTCTCAACATGGTCAATACAATGCTCACGTCAGTCCAATGTGTTGTGGGCTTACCTGTTTTCTTGGGGATTCGTGTTGAAAATGCCCCTCATTAGTTTGGTTACCACCGGGGGGTGAGTCCCCACAGAATGCCGCTCTGTTTATTTGCCATAGGTAGACTTTGACAGAGCACTTCTGGCGAACAGTTGATGGCACTGGTGTAACTTGGTAGCTGAGCCCCTCATCGTAGTGTAGACTGGCCAGATTGAATTCCCGAACAGACGGAATATTGTTGGACCTGTGGTTGAGGTTATTGGTGTGACAGTACTTCCCATTTGTTGATGACACCAAGTACTGTTTTTTGGTGGACTGTCTTGTGGGCCGATGCACATCATGTCCATTGTTCTGTGGTCCATCAGTCCCAGCTGTGTTGTAGAGGCGCTTTCAGACTCTGGCACAAATTAATAAGTTGGTATGTTTATGACTTGGGATGACTTTCCTGTGTAGGTACTGGATGGACCAGTAAATTTGATCTATGTTGAATGGTGATGCACGGTTCTAATGCCCATGCCTAGTATCGCTGGGAACCATGGTTTTGAGTAGGCCAATTGGGTACTATCGGCAAAGTCACAGAATCCCAGATGCAGAGTCATTTTTGTTTGTATTTTCCTTAGTACCCGACTTGTTTTGAGGCAGAAAGGAGGCCAACAATAAATATAAATAAACCAATTTCCCGCAATGCAGCGAAAATGCATCTGTAGCTGCTGCCCCAGGGTATGGTTGCCATGAAACATAACTTGATAATTGGTGATTGACCCTGGATGCGAAAAGATCCATATCTGGTGTTCCATACCATGCAGTAATGTCAGCAAATACATTTTTATCCAACATCCATTCAGTGTTTTCATTGATCTTTTGCGTGACCTGGTGTCTGCCATGCCCTAAATTTAGTCCTGGTTTTTACCTCCCTGTAAGTAGGTAGCCGAAGTATATCCAAATATTTCTCTGGATGCACATTGTCAAAATTGTGTTTGGCCAGATTGTCCACATGATGTCGATTTATTTCCACCCATATGGTTGATATATGCTACCACGGTGGTGTTGTCAATTTGTAGTCTAACATGCTGGTGATTTAACCCGGAACAATATGACTTAAGGCCATGGAATGCATTTAACATTTCCAGGTAGTTTATACCCCGTGCTTTTAATAATGATGCTTCCTGTGCATTCCATCTCCCTCCACAGCTCGAGATGGAATTGGTGGCTCCCCAACCAAGTGCACTGGCATCAGTTTGTAGTACCATAGACGGGTTGCTGATAATTAGTGGGTTGGAACAATACTTGCTGTTGTGTTCCCACCATTTTAGTTCTATAATGGCTTTTTTGTAGGTAGCTCCATTGGCCGCTCCAACCGACCCCGGTGCTCACGGGCACTGGCCGCTCGCGGCTGCTCAAAGTCAGACTCGTCTGAGTCTGGCATTCGATCCGTCTTTTGCTTTGCTTTCCCGCCCGGCCGAGGAGTGGATTTTGCTGGTACGGGAGCGAAGTCGGGCACAGCTGATCCCACTTTGGGAGATTGGCGTGCCGTCGGCTGCTGCTGTTGCTGCTGGCTGCCCGCAACTCCGCGGTTCTCCCCCTCCAGCTTTTTCGCAGCCTTCCTTCTGGTCGCTCTGTCCATTTTTCCACCTGCAAGGTAAGTTGGAAAAACGCAGAGTCCCTTACCTGCTGTTGTCGTCTTTTTGATTCTGCTGCTGAAGGGGACGTCCTCCCCCTGCTGTGACTCGTTGCAATGTGTGTAGCGATATGACACGCATGCGTCCTAACGGGGTTCTTCACGTAGTCACTCACGTGACTCCGAAGTAAAATTACATCATTATGATATGTTACCATTTTGATTAGTTTATGTGGAAAATCTCATTTTGATCATCACTTCAAAGCAGTTCGCGGCAGCTTGAATGGAAACATTCTTTGATGAAATATTTTGGAATTAATACAAAACTTTCCATCAAACATGTTTGTTTCTTCCAATCTGCTTCTGGAAGTACTGGGGTCAATCTCATTGAGTGCACAGCTAAAACTTTTAAAACCATGAGCCCAATCCTAAGCCACTCCCTCAGTTACTTGTTTAGTTTAGTTTAGTTTAGTCTAGTTTAGCTCAGAGATACGGCATAGAAACAGGCTCTACAGTCCACTGAGTCCACGCGGACCATTGATCATTCATTTACACTAGTTCTGTTATCCTACATTCTCATCCACTCCCTGCACAACAGGAGCAGCACGGTGGAGCAGTGGTAGTGTTGCTGCCTTACAGCGCTTACAGCACCAGAGACCCAGGTTCGATCCACGGGTGCTGTCTGAACGGAGCTTGTACGTTCTCCCCATGACCACGCGGGTTTTATCCGAGATCTTTGGTTTCCTCTCACACTACACAGACGTACAGGTTTGTAGGTTAATTGATGGTATAAATGTAAATTGTCCCCAGTGTGCGAGGGATACTGTTAATATACGGGGATCGCGTGCGGAGTCAGTGGGCCGAAGGACTGTTTCCGCGTTGCGAATCTAAAAAAAAATGTACAGAAGCCAATTAACCTGCACATCCACACATGTGATGTGGGATGTGGGAGCAATCTGGAGCACCCGGAGGAAACCCAATCAGTCACAGGGAGAATGTGCAAACTTCACCTAGTCAGCACTGGAGGTCAGGATCAAACTCTAGTCTGGTGCTGTGAGGCAGCAGCTCTACCCGCTGCACCACTGTGTGAAGGAACAGGCAATCAATCTGTTCCCATGAGGAAGATTTGCAATTTAATTAAATTAATAAAACTACAGCCCTTTCTTCTAAATTGCCTGCGGGATTAACCATTTACGCCCAGACTTGCTGCTTTATGGGACTTTAGTTACTCCTCTTTTGGAGTATTGCGTGCACTTCTGGGCACCCCCTTGCAGGAAGGATGTAGAGGCTTTGGAGAGGGTGCAGAAGAAGTTTACCAGAACGCTGTCTGGATTAAAGAGTGTTAGCTACACGGACAGGTTGGACATCTCTGTTTGCAAGATTGTTATCTCTGGAATGAATGAATCTCTTTATTGTCATTCCACATGATACAACGAAATTTAAAAGTCAATCCCACGGTGCGATTCACAAGAGCAATTTTAAATATATAAGAAAAGGTAAAAATATATGCATATAAAAAAAGAAATTACAGATACATAACAATAGCAGCTGAGGTAGAACCATTCTGTTGAATGTGAATGTTATTTCTTATTTTGCATTGTTATTAGTTCACGTATGGCTATGGGGTAGAAGCTGTCTCTGAGTCTGTTTGTGCGAGTTTCGAAAGACCTGTACCGTCTGCCAGAGGGCAGCAGGTGGAACAGGTTGTGTCCAGGGTGGGAAGGGTCCTTCAGGATGTTGGCTGCCCTGCCAAGGCAGCGAGAGCTGAAGATGTCCTTCAGGGAAGGCAGTGGGCAGCCAGTGATTTTTTGTGCGGTGTTGATGACCCTTTGAAGGGCTCTCCTGTCCGCTGCAGAGCAGCTGGCATACCATGTGGTTATACAGTACGCCAGCACACTCTCGATGGAGCAGCGGTAGAAGGACACCAGCAGCTTCTCCTCCAGGTTGTTTTTCCTGAGAATCCTCAGAAAGTAGAGTCGCTGCTGGGCCTTCTTGACTGCTGTGGTGGTGTTTGTAGTCCAGGAGAGATCCTCCGTAATTTGTTTGCCCAGGAATCTGAAGTCTGAGTCGCTTTCCACACAGTCCCCATTGATGAATAGGGCTTTGGGGGCTGCACTGTTCTTACGGAAGTCTATGATAATTTCCTTTGTTTTTGTGGTGTTTAGGATGAGGTTGTTGTTTGAACACCACACTGCCAGTCTTTGGACTTCCTCCCTGTAGGCTGTCTCATCTCCTCCTGAGATACGTCCAACCACAGTCGTGTCGTCCGCAAACTTGACGATGGTGTTGGTGGAGTGGGCGGGGACACAATCGTGGGTGTAGAGGGCGTAGAGGAGGGGGCTCAACACACAGCCCTGTGGGGAGCCGGTGCTGAGTGTGATGGGGGTGGAGAGGTGATGGCCCAGTCTGACGGTCTGGGGGCGGTTAGACAGAAAGTCCTTGATCCAGAGGCTGATGGGTTGGGAAGACCAAATAGAAGTTTATGAATTTATGAGAGGCAAAGATTATGAGAGGTCAGAACCTTCTTAACAGGGTTGAAATATCGAAGACTAGAGGGTAAAGGTTGAAGGTGAGAGAGGCAAAGTTTTAAGGCGATGTGCAGGGCAGGTTTTTTACACAGAGAGTAATGAGTGCCTGGAACGCACTGCCAGGCGGTGGTGGAGGCAGATATGATGGTGACATTCGAGAGCATTTTGGAGAAGCCGCAAATGGAGGGATATGGATCGCGAGCAGGCAGAAGAGATTGGTTTAACTTGGCATTTTGTTTGGCATGATCATTGTGGGCCGAAGGGCCTGTTTCTCCGCTGTACTGTTCTAACTATTTCCCAGTTTCTGGGAAGCTGAAGAAAGGCAAAGTCCTTTCAAGGAGGATGTCGGCACACTACCGTATCCAATTAACTTGCAAACAAATCTTTGGGCTGTGGGAGGAATCGAGATGCACCCAAAGGAAATCTTGTGCAAACTCTGCAAAGACAAGACCCAGAGTCAGAATTGAACCTGGGTCCCTGCACTAACTGCAACATCACTGTGCAGGTGGATTGCAATTCTTTCGACTTTCGACCTTCGATTTACATAGCGGAAACAGGTCCTTTGGCCTACCATGTCCGCACCGACCAGTGATCTCTCCATGTGCTAACACTATCCAACACTATCCTGTGCTATCCTCCAATTTTTACAGAAGGCAATTAACCAACAAACCTGTGCACCTTTAGAGTGCGGGTGGAAACTGGAACACCCGGAGAAACCAAACGCAGGTCACAGGAAGAACGTACAACCTCTGTACAGACAGCACCCCTTAGTCAGGATCGAACCCAGGTCCCTGGCGCTGTAAGGCACCAACTATACCGCTGCACCACTATGCTGCCCTTCTACACCACTGTGCTGCTCTTCATGGGACTTAATTTTTTACTGACAATTTTTTTAATTGCAAAAGTGGATCTGTGCATGGCTGTGTAAATAATTGTGTACAATTGCAATAAATTCTCATTATTTCGATCATCCAGCCAGTAATCTATATATATATAAAACTCAAATCAGTCCGCCTGCAGTACAGATCCCTTCCTGCCTTTTGATTCGTTGACGGCTGCTCCTTCCTCATCTTCCAACACACTTCGAAACAATGTTGCAAGACAGGAACACTGAACTTTTCACTGCTGTAGCAGGCAGGGATTTTTTTTAAAGAGGCAGGGCAGTGCTGGAATCTTACTTTTGAGAACGGCTTCAGTTCCATTGGAGGAGACGGGTGCATGGTGGAATATTGGGTTGGGGGATCACACCATTGGGGGAGCAGACCCAACGGGTCTGCACTTGGTCTAGTGTACCTATAAAAATAGAAATTACAAAACTATATTCATTTGATCAGAGAAAATAAAGGGGGACTTAAAAAAAAAAAGTGTTCAACATAATGTGTCGGAAACCAGTCTTACTGTCTCCGACTACATTTTATCTCTGTACTGCCCACTCCCCTGACATCAGTCTGAAAAAGGGTCTCGACCCGAAACGTCAACCATTCCTTCTCTCCAGAGATGCTGCCTGTCCCGCTGAGTTACTCCAGCTTTTTTGTGTCTATCTTCATGCTCAACATAATGAGATTTTGATGAAGGAAAGGAACCTAGAAATGGATACCACCGGCATTCATAAAAACTGTTATTTTTCCCTGAGTAGCAACAGATTTTGAGGGAATTTTTTCACTGAAAAAACATAGTCTATGCATGTCACAACTTGACCCTGGGAAACCATCAGTGCAACTAGGGGTGGCAGACTGGCGCAGCGGTAGAGTTGCTGCCTCACAGCACCAGAGACCCAGGTTTGATCTTGACTGCGGCTGCTGCCTGTACGGAGTTTGTACGTTCTCCCCGCGACTGCGTGGGGTTTCCCGGGTGATCCGGTTTCCTTCCACACCTCAAAGACATACAGGTTTGTAGGTTAATTGGCTTCAGTAAAGATTCAGATTCAGATTCAGATTCAACTTTAATTGTCAGTGTACAGTACAGAGATAACGAAATGCAGTTAGCATCTCCCTGGAAGAGCGAAATAGAATATGATTTCAATAAATAAATCTATTTACATGTATACAGACATAGTGTTTTTCCTGTGGGAGGAGTGTCCGGGGGGGGGGGGGGGGGGGGGGTGATTGGCAGTCACCGAGGTACATTGTTGAGTAGTGTGACAGCCGCAGGGAAGAAGCTGTTCCTGGACCTGCTGGTCCGGCAACGGAGAGACCTGTAGCGCCTCCCGGATGGTAGGAGGGTAAACAGTCCATGGTTGGGGTGAGAGCAATCCTTGGCGATGCTGAGCGCCCTCCGCAGACAACGCTTGCTTTGGACAGACGCAATGGAGGGGAGCGAGGAACCGGTGATGCGTTGGGCAATTTTCACCACCCTCTGCAGTGCTTTCCGGTCGGAGAGACAGAGTAGTTGCCATACCATACTGTGATACAGTTGGTAAGGATGCTCTCGATGGTGCAGCGGTAGAAGTTCACCAGAATCTGAGGAGACAGATGGACCTTCTTCAGTCTCCTCAGGAAGAAGAGATGCTGGTGAGCCTTCTTGACCAGAGTTGAGGTATTGTGGGTCCAAGAGAAGTCTTCGGAGATGTTGACCCCCAGGAACCTGATGCTGGAAACACGTTCCACCTCCGTCCCGTTGATGTGGATGGGGGTGTGCGTGCCGCACCTAGACTTCCTGAAGTCTACAATGAGCTCCTTGGTCTTCGTGGAGTTAAGGGTCAGGTTGTTGTCGGCGCACCATGCTGCTAGGAGCTGGACCTCCTCCCTATAGGCCGACTCATCGTTGTTGCTGATGAGGCCAATCACCGTTGCATCATCTGCATACTTGATGATGGTGTTAGTACCATGTACAGGTGTGCAGCCGTAGGTGAAGAGGGAGTAGAGGAGGGGGCTCAGCACGCAGCCCTGTGGAAGCCGGTGTTCAGGGTGAGGGTTGAAGAGGTGTGCTTGTCTAACCTCACAGACTGGGGTCTGTTGGTTAGAAAGTCCAGTATCCAGTTGCAGAGGGAGGGGTCGATGCCCAGGTTACCGAGTTTGGTGATCAGTTTAGAGGGTATAATGGTGTTGAATGCTGAGCTGTAATCGATGAACAGCATTCTTACATAAGTGTCTCTGTTGTCGAGGTGGGAGAAGGCGGAGTGAAGTGCCGTTGAGATAGCATCCTCCGTACTCCTATTCTTGCGGTAGGCAAACTGATAGGGATCCAATGTAGGGGGTAGGCAGCCTTTGAGGTGTGCCAGGACCAGCCTCTCGAAGCACTTGGTGATGATGGGGGTAAGTGCAACTGGGCGGAAGTCGTTGAGGCTTGCCGCAGTGGAGTGTTTTGGCAGTGGCACGATGGAGGTGGTTTTAAGGCACTTGGGGACAACTGCTTGGGCAAGTGACAGGTTGAAGATGTCAGTCCAGATGTCTGTCAGCTGCGCAGCACAGGCCCTGAGCACGCGCCCGGGGATGCCGTCAGGGCCAGCAGCCTTACGTGCATTAGTCCTACTCAGTGCCACGTACACGTCATAGGGGGTGAGTGTGAGGGGTTGGTGATCGGCAGGTAGCACAGCCTTGATGGCTGTCTCTAGATTGTCCCTGTCGAAGCGGCCATAGAAGTGATTAAGCTCCTCAAGGAAGGAGGCGTTGCTGGATGTGGGAGTGGTGTTGGTGGGTCTGTAGTCCGTGATGGCCTGGATGCCTTGCCACATGCGTCGGGGGTCGGAGTTGTTGTTGAAGTGCTCCTCAATCCTGAGCTTATGGCAGTGCTTGGCCTTCTTGATGCCCCTCTTCAGGTTAGCCCTGGATGAACTTTAGGCTCGAGCATCGCCTGATCTGAAAACGGTGTCCCATGCTTTCAGCAGTAGCCTGACCTCGCTGTTCATCCATGGCTTCTGATTTGGGAATATGGTCACCCGTTTGAGGGAGGTGACACTATTGATGGTGGAGTTTATAAAGTCCAGAACAGAGGATGTGTAGGAATCAGTGTGGGAGTCAAGGGTGGCCTGGGCTGCAAACGCCTTCCAGTCAGTGTTTCCAAAACACTGCTGAAGTGTGAAGTCCGCTTCCTCTGACCAGACTTTAACTGTCCTCGCAGTGGGTTTAACCTGTCTGATGAGTGGGGAGTACTTAGGGAGCAGGAACAATGAGAGGAGATCAGACTGGCCAAGGTGGGGGAGGGGGACGGCTTTGTAAGCTTCAGCCATGTTAGTGTAGACTTTGTCCAGTGTCTTGTCTACTGTAGTGGGGAAGGATACATGTTGGTGGAATTTGGGGAGTCCAGTCTTCAGGTTGGAGTGATTGAAGTCACCCGCAACAATGAAGGCTGCCTCGGGGTTGTGCGTCTGTTGTTTGCTAATGGCAGTATGCAGCTCTTTCATTGCAAGCTTGGCATTAGCATTAGGAGGGATATAGGTATAAAGATGGTAAATTGTCCCTTGTTTGTGGGATGGTGCTAGTGTACGGGGATCGCTGGTTGGTGTGGATTTGATCAGCCTGTTCACGCGTTGTATCTCCAAACAAATGTTTGCCCAGAGTAAATTGTGCATCCACCAATGTCACAGTTGTGCAGCAACTGTGCCATAGATGGGAGATGTTGGGTGCAACCTATGGCACATACTGAACATTCACATAAAGGCCCCATACAGGGGTCAGTATCACCTCGATGCCTCACAAGCAGCATCTGTAAGACACAGGCTCCAATGCTCAGAAGAATTGAACCCTCGCTGCCCATTGCTCCACCTCTATTTGCAGCCATTCTACGACAAATCACATGTAGGAAGGAACTGCAGATTCCAAGTTTACACCTAAGATAGACACAAAATGCTGGAGTAACTCAGAGGGACAGGCATCATCTCTGGAGAGAAGGAATGGGTGATGTTTCGGGTCGAGACCCTTCCCCAGTCTGAAGAAGGGTCCCGACCCAAAGCGTCACCCATTCTTTCTCTCCAGAGATGCTGCCTGTTATGCTACAAATCATATCAGGCTTTGATCTCTGTAGAAACTGCAAAGGTCACACAGTGTTGGAGTAACTCAGCAGGTCAGGCAGCATATCTGGAGAACACGGATACTGTAGGTGACGTTTCAGGTCGGGACTCTTCTTCAGACTGATCTCTGCCCTTTTCAGCATCCTGCCCCTCCTAGTTACATGGGTCAGCCACTCTTCAACAGAACAGACGTTCCCCGATGAGTGCCAAAGCCATTGTGATCACCACCTGCACCACCATCCCCTCAGCTCTACAGAGCCTCTCGTACAGATGATCCATGGCTGCCTTGACAAGCGTTAGAACCCTCTTCCAACTGATCAATGCTGCCAACTGCACATGCAGCTGCCTTATGGGCCCCATTTTAGTTCACAGTTCTGTGCACGGGCTGCAATTGAGTTGTTTTTAATGTATTTTTGGCCATTTCCCAATTGGGCAATAGTGTGATGCACACAGCATATTAAGTGCACTGAAAAAAAAAATCCAGTTAGTTTTGTGGGACGTCTGCTTCTGCTTGCTCCGATGTTTTTGGTTTCACATTTCACAACAGTGAGAAAAACGACAGTGCAATTAAAAATGAATTCAACCTGGATCAGAGGAAAATAGGAGGGAGACACAAAATGCTGGAGGATCTCTGGAGAGAAGCAATGGGTGACGTTTTGGGTGGAGACCCTTCTTCAGATTGATGTCAAGGGAGTGGGCGGGACAGAGATGGAATGTAGTCGGGGACAGTAAGACTGGTGGGAGAACTTACACAATTTCCTTGTACGCAGAGGAAAATAGCGTCCATTTGAGGGCCTCTTATAGCAAGGGTACAGACTCCACACTTTCTGTCAGGACTCTCATCACTGTTTGAAACATGGTTTCAGTGTAAAATCCCCCAAACAACAGCAATTAAAGTGCCCATCAAGCTCATATAAATATTAATCCTGGACGGAGGCACAGTGGTAGAGTTGCTGCCTTACAGCACCAGAGACCTGGGTTTGACTCTGACCACGGGTGCTTGTTTGTACGTTGTTTGTACATCCCCCCCATGACCTTACATGGGTTTTCTCCAAGATCTTCGGTTTCCTCCCACACTCCAAAGACGTACAGGTTTGTAGGTTAAATGGCTTGGTATAATTGTTAAAAATTGTCCCTATTGTGGGTAGGGTAGTGTTATTGTGCAGGGATCGCTGGTTGGTGCGGATACGGTGGGCCATAGGGCCTGTTTCCAAGCTGTATCTCTAAGCTAAATATAAACTAAACTAGTCTGAAGAAGGGTCTCGAACCGAAACATTACCGACTCCCTTTCTCCAGAGATGCTGCCTGACCCGTTGAGTTACTCCAGTATTGTTTGACTATCTTCTGAGTAACCAACATCTGCAGTTCCTTCCTACAGATATAAATATTCACTGGACCAACTACCTGTTTACTCACTGAAGAGATGCATTTTACAGACCCAGTTTGCCCTGAAACCATGCTGCTAAACGGGACAAACATGACACAAAGTGCTGGTTACTCAACGGGTCAGCCAGCATCAACGGAGAACATGGATAAGCCTGAAGAAGGTTCCCGACCCAAAATGTCACTTGTGAATCTGAAGAAGGGTCCTGACCCAAAACATCACCTATCCATGTTCTCCAGAGATGCTACCTGGCCAGTGTGGTTTAGTGTCCACCAGTATCTGCAGTTCCTTGTTTCTGTTTAATGGGCAACTCTCAGGATGCTCGATATTTTTGTGTGGTCTCACTGCTGTTGACTCTATTACCTCTATAGGGTATCAACTGATGTGTCGAACAAAAGACTCTAAACCAAGGTTTAGTACAACTTAATATTTATTAACACTCGAGTAACTTTAAACATGCATGCAAACACTTGAGCTAATAATTTCTCATTTACTTTACTATTTCAACTTATCACGTCTTAAACTAAATCACAAAACTCATGACTTGGAATCAGATATTACCTGTATGAATGAATTGGCCAGATTCACTTTGTTGGTAGGGGGTAGTCTTCTCTGAGCGTCAAACTCGAGTCCCTTCTTCTTGCCATGTTGTTCCCTCGTTGTCGCCCCCGATGTCTCTTCTTTTATACTAATTTTCCTTCAATGTTCGAAAAGAAGCCTTTGTTCTAACCCAAGGCTCTCATGACTTTAAAGCCAATCATTTCAAGTTGCCGCCCCTCCAAGGACTGAATAAACAAAACACATCTTCGTTCATTATCAGGCTAAAGAGTTCTTAATTGCATTGCCTGTTCATATCTCTTTCTCATTACAGAGTTATTTTGCAAAATGTCCGTTCCAGGCACCTTATCTTCTCAAGGCCATACTGCCTTGGCCGTAAAGTTACCTTCAGCTCTGCTCCCACCAGAAGTCAATGACGTGGTCGTTTTCACTGCACTCTTTTCTTCTCCTGGCTCCAGCATTTCGCTCTGTCTGTCTCTAACGAGTGGCATCTTTCCAAAGCCTGTTGGGATACTTGACATCCAGTCCCAGGCTATATACGCCCCCCCCCCCATTGAGCATTTAACTAATTTGATCACACTGAACCTTGGCCATATTTCATCTCATACATGTAAATATCTGAGTCTTTGCCATGTTACAATTTTCTACAAAGCATAGCCATGCATATAGTAATGAAGATTATTGTGCTACTTTTAAAGCATCATTTCCCTCATCCTTTACCTCATCGCTTCATGTTGCCTCTATAATTTATCAGTTCTTTGTTATTCTCTAACACTTGACCTTTCTGACCTTTGATCTTGCTTTAGCATGTACAGTTTGAGGTTTAGGTTTCTCTCCATTCCCACCTTCCAGTGTTTCAATATCATCAATATATACCTTTGATATATTAAAATTAAAACAATCACAATGATAGCAATTTGGGAGGCAATCCTCACCTACGAATGAATTTGTACATTTGCACCCCAGTTCCAAATATCATGAGAAAAACATTTTTCACACCGAGAGTGGTGAATCTCTGGAATTCTCTGCCACAGGTGGTAGTTGAGGCCAGTTCATTGGCTATATTTCAGAGGGGTTAGATGTGGCCCTTGTGGCTAAAGGTATCAGGGGGTATGCAGAGAAGGCAGGTACAGGATACTGAGTTGGATGATCAGCCATGATCATATTGAATGGCGGTGCAGGCTCGAAGGGCCGAATGGCCTACTCCTGCAGCTATTTTCTATGTTTCTATGTTTCTATCATCCCGCCAGCTGGTTTCCTTAATTTTTTTGATATTCATCTCAATTTCTCCAGTGCGTTGGTTGACAGTGAATGTACGGTGGGCATTAATTAGCTCTTTCTTAATCCATTGTAAATTCTCAGGCAGCAGCCTAACTTCAGTCAAGTATTTTTTGAAGTATTTGCCTAAATCTTCTTTTATTCCCTTAGGTACTTCCATCGTGATTTCATTTATGTATAGCAATTAACTCGATTTTACTAATTCTGGCAGGTATTTGTGGGTTAATATAGAAGGTCATATTGTTAATAGGATATGTCTGAACACCGTCCTGATATTCCTTTAAAGGTTGAACAGTATTCCCTTTTCCCTCTATAGGCAACCTTGGTGATGTCGACCTGCAAAGCCCTAGCTTCCATTTCACAATTTAAACCTGCCTTCTCCTCAAATCCACATGGAGCTCGTTCATTGGCATATATGGACATGCGCTGTGATGGATGTCTGTGTAAATTGTGTTGTGTCTTGGGTCTTTTTTTTTCTTGTATGTATGACTGCAGAAACAACATTTCTCTATGAGGTTCAAGTGACAAATAAATTGTATTGTATTGACAGACAACAACTCTGTCAGAATGTTTAAGAAGGAACTGCAGATGCTGGAGAATCAAAGGTACACAAAAAAGCTGGAGAAACTCAGCGGGTGCAGCAGCATCTATGGAGCGAAGGAAATAGGCAACGTTTCGGGCCGAAACCCTTCTTCAGACTCTGTCAGAATGTTGGCATTTAGTCAGGGCTGTACCTACCAATCCTTCTGTCTTTTCCATGGCATGAGACAGAACACCTTCATGTCCTGGCCATATCCCTTCCCTAATAATGACTATGTTTTCTACATGGTAAACTTCCAGCCCGCGAGTATACTGAGGATTTATTAGAAGTCCCAGTATCATTCCCAAAGCTTCACTAGCAGCTCTCCCACAACCTTCCTTGAACCAGGCTTCACTTAATCAGTGGAATTGACTCCCCGGTATCCTCGGATGTATTTCTCTGTTGGATAAATTCCCCAATTATTCATCACTGATAAAATAGGGAAAGCTCGGCCTTGGCTCAAAAATTCTCTCAGTTGTTCTCGCATCCAATCCACATAGATACTACACAAGGTCCAGTTTTGTGGGAACTCTACTTATCTTTGGTCTTTTCCCTTATGATCTGATTCATTGTTTTTACAAGGCTATCTAGAACGTTGACCGCTCGTTCCTTTGCCCATTTTCCCTTCCGAGCATAGCTTATTTTATTATTCAATTTTGCTAGAACTTGCTTGACTTGCTGAGATAAGTCTCTCAGCTTGTTATCTAGTTTTTCCAGATCAAGGGCACCCGACATTGGACATTCCAGCACTATAAGCTGTGCCTACATCATTAATTATATCTCTTCTCACACGCCTTAGCTCTGAGCTCCTTGTTTTTGTTTTCCCCTATTTCTTGCTTAAGCAATGTTTGTGTCAATCAAATATATATATATATCTCGGATTAGAATTGGACACCATTCTGGTAACCATAGCTGTGATATCCATTTTGTGGTTCCTCTTGTGTAGCGGGACATATTCCAACCTTCCCTCCACCATATCCGAACCAGCTTTGGACCCGTCACACATTGGATACTATCTTTATTTGTGCATTTACCATATAGTGTATTTATACCAGAATATGCTAGCATGGTCCAATCTCTGAGACACAACGCCACAGTGCGGTTATATATCTGTCCGACATCTTGAGCTGTTCCAACGCTGATCGGTATCCCCTCTGTTATCACCGATTTAACTTTGCAGAACATCAATTATCTGCAAAACGCGTAATATCTGCTCTTATTTACAGTACAGGCTAATAAACCAGTATTTTAATATGTCTTGACTTTATTTTTTTGCTTGCGATGGATGGGAGTCGGAGACAATGCCTCACATGCATCCGCCAGGATGTGGTACGGGTGGTTACTCTGTTCACTGAATAATTCCGTCACATTTAATCGTTCTGTTGGTCAGTTTTCTGAATCATGGCTTTAGGGTTCTAATCATTCTTTCAATAATACCACTTGACTGCGGATGGCTTGCAAGGTGGAGTTTCTGGTTTATTCCCAGTAAGGACATGACCTGTGCAGTAAAATAGTGCTTTATGTCTTTGTCAAGAC
Source organism: Leucoraja erinaceus (assembly GCF_028641065.1). Classification (NCBI taxonomy): domain Eukaryota; kingdom Metazoa; phylum Chordata; class Chondrichthyes; order Rajiformes; family Rajidae; genus Leucoraja; species Leucoraja erinaceus. The sequence goes on from NC_073403.1 coordinate 28,515,511, forward strand.
TGGCCACCAGCACAAGATTTTAGAAACATAGAAAATAGGTGCAGGAGAAGCCCAATCGGCCCTTCGAGCCAGCACCGCCATTCACTGTGATCATGGCTTATCATCCCCAATCTCTAACTCGTGCCTGCCTTCTCCCCATATCCCTTGATTCCATTAGCCCCTGGAGCTCTATCTACAGGCTTTTAATTCATCCAGCACTTGCTTCAACCATGTTGTCATGTGAAACTGGGTACGTTTCATCTCAGATTTGTTTTAGTTCACTTTCTGTGGTTTGAGCCTGTGTCAGATCTTCAATCTTAGTCTAATTGTTTGTGACCTGTATCTAACTGGTCACCTATTGGTGGTTGCCACGCCTCTCCTTCTCGGATACCTAATGTCCCTGTCCCACTTAGGAAACCTGAACGGAAACCTCTGGAGACTTTGTGCCCCACCCAAGGTTTTTGTGCGGTTGCCGGTAGTTGCAGGTGGTTGGTTGCCGGAGGTTGCAGGTAGTGGAAGCAGGTAGGGAGACTGACAAAAACCTCTGGGAACCGCACAGAAACCATGGGTGGGGCACAAAGTCTCCAGAGGTTTCCGTTTATGTTTCCTAAGTGGAACAGGGGCATAACTTTGCCAATTCATCTGTTCGTATGTTCCCTGCGGGGGGGAAATTTATGTTGTGCTTTTATTTTAATGATACCATATTTTCCTCCAAGTTCTTTCTGAATGATGTATTTGAAGAAAGAGACACAGATGGTAAAGGTTTACTGTATGCTGACACTAAACCTCCCTCTTCCCATAGTGGCAATAATCAAATAGGCTGTTACATGCATACATGCTGTCTGAGTATATGTCGACTGTTGGAGAAACTTGTCAGGGTGGCTGACCATATAGGCTGCTCCTGCCAGATCATCATTCTGAGCACTCATTCTAGCTGGTAGTTTTAAAGCTATTTCTGCTAGCGGTATGCCTTGGTCATGCCACATCCTGTCTTCCTGATTCCATCCACAATCCTAGAAAATCCTTCAACAAAAACGTTTAAAGTAATATCTGTGGTTTCATTTTCATCCGCAGTTTGTCTACGGACCTCACTATTCGCTGTGTCACGTAATGCGTTGTCCTACAGCCTTCCCCCATTTTGTTTTGGCACAAATGGTCCCTTGGGATCATGCGTTGACCACACTTGACACTACTGCTGTTCTCCAGTTAGTTTAGTTTATTGTCACGTGTACTGAGGTACAGTGAAAACCTTTTACAACATCTGCAAAGGAAACATAATTATGTCAAAACAATTTTCGAAAGAAACACCAAAACTCAATATCAGCATGTCAAAAAATCTTGCGCAAAATCTTTTAAGCTTCTGGAAAATAAACATTCTTGTTAGTAAAACAACTTTTAAGATTGCTTCCTAATGTTCCAATTACTCAAAATCCCAATTTCAAATTCCTAATTTAAATATACCCTAATAACCAATATCCCCAAATGTCTATTTCTTTCTGAAGTGAGGGCCTCATAACTGGAATATTTTGCTCATACTTCCAACACCTTAATCTGGATTCCACATGGCCAGTGTGGAATCCTGGTTTTTCTCTAATTAATTTCCAAGGAATGAAACTAGGTACAGTATATACTAGACTGTGGGACTGTATATTAGACTATATTCCACCTCTCCACCAATTCTAACATAGGTGGCCAATGGGAGGGGGGGGGAGGCTTTCTGGAGTGATAGTATGGGTGTTGTGGGCCGAAGGGACTGGTTTCCAGAGGGCTAGTATGGACATTATGGGCCAAATGGATTCTTGCACTGGCAGCTCAGTCACTCAGGCCTGGTGGGCTGCAGCTCAGTCACTCAGGCCTGGTGGGCTGGCAGCTCAGTCACTCAGGGCTGGTGGGCTGGCAGCTCAGTCATTCAGGCCTGGTGGGCTGGCAGCTCAGAAACTGCCATAAATTCTGCCCAAAACAGGCGAGAGACTCTGTGAGAGGGAAAGGGGAGAGAGTAGAGGATCAATTTTAGACAATTTTCATATTTTTCTGCAGATCACAGCAATGAAGGTGGAAAGTCGATCTTGGCCTGGATCTCACAGTAAGCCAATGAAGGGAGGGAGAAAAATACTGGGGTGAGTGAGGTTTAATAGTTGCAGGGAGAATATTTACTGATGGGCCGAAGGGACTCCTCCTGGGCTAGTACAGGTCTGATGAGCCGAAGGGGCTCTTTAAAAAAAACAATCTGAATTCTCAGTGAAAGGCACTTTTTCTGGGCTTTTCCTGGCCTGGCATGGGCCTTTTGGGCCAAAATGCTTCTCCTGGGCTAATACGGGCATTTTGGGCAAAATAGACTGATTTCTTGGCTAATAGGGGCCATGTGGGCCAAAATTTGTGGTTTCAGGCAGGCCAAGCAACTAATTTCATTTCATTTCCATTTCAATTTCAAGCACTGGGCAGGCCAAACAACTAATTTCATTTTCATTTCATTTCCATTTCCATTGCAGTTTCAAGCACAGGGCAGGCCAAACAACTCATTGCATTTTCATTTCATTTCCATTTCCATTGCAGTTTCAAGCACAGGGCAGGCCAAACAGCTCATTGCTTTTTTATTTAATTTCCATTTCCATTGCAGTTTCAAACACAGGGCAGGCCAAACAGCTCATTGCATTTTCATTTCATTTCCATTTCCATTGCAGTTTTAAGCATAGGGCAGGCCAAACAGCTCATTACATTTTCATTTCATTTCCATTTCCATTGCAGTTTCAAGCACAGGGCAGGCCAAACAGCTCATTGCATTTTCATTTCATTTCCATTTCCATTGCAGTTTCAAGCACAGGGCAGGCCAAACAGCTCATTGCATTTTCATTTCATTTCCATTGCAGTTTCTAGCACAGGGCAGACCAAACAGTTCATTGCATTTTCATTTCATTTCCATTTTCATTGCAGTTTCAAGCACAGGGCAGGTCAAACAGCTCATTGCATTTTCATTTCATTTCCATTTCCGTTGTAGTTTCAAGCACAGGGCAGGCCAAACAACTCATTTCATTTTTATTAAGGGGTAACAAATCATTTACTGCAAGTACATTGCAGACTCACAGTTCATTTGATTCATAGCTTAGAATCACTGTGATGGAGTCTCCCTCACAATCTTCCAGAGTGACTGACTCACGCCCAGGCATCCGGGGTTTTATAGCCCTGCACCCCCCCACCAGAAGGGGTGTTACCTTCATCGTGGTGCTTGACAGGCGAGAGGACCAATCAGCTGATCTCAAGATTTTTTAAACACTCATAACTTTTTTATTTTTAATCGATCGGAAATATTCTCGGGGCTGCCTCAGCGGAGGAGAACTGTGAGCACAATGGCCAATAATCATAGCGATATATGGTAGCGTTTTTTTCTAAAATCAATATACAACACAGACAGGAAGTGGTCAAGATGAGACTTTTAGTTATATAGATATATTGAAGAATAATAGGACTAAACAAAACTTGAACTTTGCACTTCTCTTTCTTTAGAATCTTCAAAATAACTGGCCGAAGGTCCTATTCTCGCACTGTATCTCTAAATGAACCTAAATTAAACTAAACTGAACTAAACAAAACTAAACTACACTAAACTAAACTAAACTACACTAAACTAAACTAAACTAGATTTAACACTGATCCACGAGATATACCATTGGTCACAGACTTCCTATTGGAAACCACCACTACCTTATGTTTCCTGTCATCAGTCCAATTTTGGACCTGATTAGCCAGCTTGGATGCAAAACAAGCTGGAAAATCAGTTTCTGTTTCTGTGCTGTATCTCTAAACTAAACTAGACCCTGTGGAATACAACAAAACTTGATCTTATCCCATGATTTGGATCCTATGTGATTGCGGTGTGCTACACACATAGGCTGCAGGGCACCAGCAGTGACAGTATTTTTCATGGTGCTGAAGTGATGGAATATCTTTTCCTTACGCCCCCTTCGGTCATGGCTGACCAAGGGTGTCTCCAAGATGCTATTCCCTATATGAAGGATGCCTGTGTGTGACTTTGTTTAACGTGGGGAGACTGGTGCGCAGACAGCCACCCCATGGTTCTTGACAGATCTGGGTCAGGATCCAATAGATGGAGTCCAAGACGACTGGATATCTTTTACTGCTGTAGCCTTCATCTGCCTGCCTAGCCATTGTGACACTCCACTAAGGTCAGCCAGCCGTCGTCCTCCACCTGTTCCACCGTTGAGGTCTTGATTGGATTGCTCTTTGTCAGAGACCTCCCCCTCGACCTTACCGCCATGGGTGGCCCTACCAGGAGACAGCAGCAATCTCAGGTCCACACAAGTTTCTTCACCACGACAAGGTGACAATGCATGGAGAAGTGGATGATATTTCATGGAAAATCATAGTGAATCCAAATGCTCCAGCAGAACTTTAAAGTCCAAATAATGGCCACAAATGGTGAAGTAGGTCATAAGTAGAGAGCTGAGAAAAACTCCATCAGTTTAAGTTTTACGACCTACTTGGGCCACCACCAATGAATCCGAGGCATTATTTCCCGTCATTTGTTTTTCACTCCTCATTGTTGCTGAACTCCCCCAAAGACAAATTCCCAAACGGTGGTGTCCTGTCTCTTGCCTCCTCCATCTCCTCCATTCATCATATGGGTTTCACCCAGATCCTCCGGTCATAAATAAATAGGAATAGGAGTAGAATTAGTCCATTAGGCCATTCGACCCAAGTCTACTTCGCCATTCAATCATGGCTGATCTATCGCACCCTTCTAACCCCATTCTCCTGCCTTCTCCCCATAACCTCTGACACCCGTACTATTCAAAAATCTACCTCTGCCTTAAAAATATCCACTGAGTTGGCCTCCAAAGCCTTTTGCGGCAAAGAATTCCACAGATTCACCACCCTCTGACTAAAGGAATTTCCCATCTCCTTCCTAAAAGAACGACCTCGAGTTCTAGACTCTCCCACTAGTGGAAACATCTTCTCTTCCCTCATTCAGAAATTAGCATGTTGATAGATTAATTGGCCAGTGCTTCTGATGTCTCGGTCAATGGGGGAAGTTAATGGGAATGTTCCATCCAAGACCGCAAGAAATTGCAGACAATTGTGGATGCAGCCCTGACCATCACATAAACCATCCTCCTGTGGTGGTCCCTGGGAGTTAGACCACTCCTTGGATCATCCCCCTCAGTTCTTTAGGGACAGGGACGATTGTCTGCCCACAGGGTTTCCCCGAGTACCTGCTCCCGGGCATTCTGTGTGTTTGCCAGGATTCATTAAACGATTTCTGAACCTGCCTGGCGTCTGGCCATTTCCTGGCCTCATCCAGACCACTACAACTGGTGACCCCGACGTTCATCACGCATCATGATGGAAAACAACGCCGTAGCGCTGAAGCTCCCGACATTGTGGACTGAAGAGCCTGATATCTGGTTCCAGCAGGTAGAGGCACAGTTTGCTTTGCAACGTCTTTGGCAGACGGTGGGCAAGCTGGCGCTGGCGCCCTTGTCTCGTCATGGGTCCTTCCGTCCGCACATTCCCTCTGCTCTGGAGGACTGCCAGTTCGTCCTCCTGCATAGGGATGCTCATCGGACACCCCTCCAGTGGTCATATGAGGGTCCCTTCCGGGTCCTGGAACATGGCTTGTCCACTTTCGTCCTGGACGTGGGTGGTCGGCGTGAGACTGTTTCGGTTGTGCGGCTGAAGCCAGCGCATATTGACATTGATCAGCCGGTGCTGGTAGCGCTGCCCTGTAAGCGAGGGCGCCCTCCGTCTAGGGTACCTCCTCCAGTGGCTACTCCGCCCCTGCACCTGTTGGACAGTTGCCCGTTCCTGTGCCGAGCATGGTTCCTTGGTTTCCCGGGTCCTGCTCGCGGGCATTCTGTGTGTTTGCCATGATTCACTAGACGACTTCTGAACCTTTCCTTTTCCTGACTTCATCCAGGCCACTACACTCCCTTCCACTGTCTCCATTACGACTCTCCTCGGCAAGGTCACCAACATAATTAAGGACGAGTCTCACCCCAGTCACACCCTCTTCTCCCTTCTCCCACCAGGCAAGAGGTATAGAAGTGTAAACACTTCCAGATTCAGGGACCGTTTCTTCCCAGCTGTTATCAGGCAACTGGACTACTCAACAACTAGAAAGAGGTCCTGAGCTACTATCTACCTCATTGGAGACCCTCAGACTATCTTTAATCAGATTTTACTGAACTTTATCTTGCTGTTCCACAAGTCCCCAGGTTCACAAATTATAGGAGTAGAATTCGGCCATTCGGCCCATTGAATCCACTCCGCCATTCAATCATGACTGATTGAATGGCTCCTATTCCCATTTTCCTGCCTTCTCCCCATAACACTTGACACGTGTTCTAATCAAGAATTTGTCTATCTCTGCCTTAAAAATATTCACTCCACAACCCTCTGTGCCATTGAGTTCTGGATTAACTACCCTCTGACTAAAGAAGATCCTCCTCACCTTTTTAAAATAGCACCCCTTAATTCTGAGGCTATGACTGGTCCTAGACTCTCCCAGTGGAAACATCCTTTCCACATCGACTCTATCTATGCCTTTCATTATTCTGTAAGTTTCAATGAGTTCGTCCCTCAGCCTTTTAAATTCCAGCGAGTAGAAGTCCAGGGCTGTCAAACTCTCATCATATGTTAACCCACTCATTCCAGGAATCATTGTTGTATCATTCCCTTTATCATGTATCTGTACACTGTGCATGGATCGATTATAATCATGTATTGTCTTTCCGCTGACAAGATAGCACGCAACAAAATCTTTTCACTGTACCTCCGTACATGTTAGATTAGATTAGATATCAAGAGAGAGTATCAAGAGTATCAAGAGTATATTTAATTGTCATTTGGACCCCTGGAGGTCCAAATGAAATGCCGTTTCTGCAGCCATACATTACACACAAATAGACCCCAGACACAACATAATTACATTTTACATAAACATCCATCACATAGCTGTGATGGAAGGCCAAATAAACTTATCTCTCCACTGCACTCTCTCCCCCCCGATGTCAGAGTCAAAGTCAAAGCCCCCGGCTGGCGATGGCGATTGTCCCGCGGCCATTAAAGCCACGCCGGGTGGTGCGAGGTCGCACACCGGGTCTTGATGTTAGAGCCCCCGGTGTGCGCTCGCAAAGTCCCGCATTCCAAGCCGCGCGGGGCGGTGATGTTAGGCCCCGCTCCAGGAGCTCTTCGACCCCGCAACTCGGGCGGGAGAAGTCGCCGTTGCAGGAGCCCCGAAAAGCGGTCTCCCTCCAGGGAGCCGCGGCTCCCGGTGCCGCCATCCGCAGACCCGCAGCAGCAGCCTCCGACTCAGCAGCAGCAGCAGCAGCGGCAGCGGCAGCAGCAACGCTCCTCCACCGCTCCACCCGCTCCGGTCTCGGCCAGCTCCGCGACGGTGAGGTGAGTCGGCACCTGAGTCCCCGGCTTCTTCCTCGTTGCGGCCCCAACGACAGCTGAGACCCGACGAGAAAAGGTCGGGTCTCCAGTGCAGGGAGAGATTCAAAAGTTTTCCCCACCCCACCCCCACCCCCCCACACACACACACCAACATAAAATAACAAAAACTACATAAAAACACAGACAAAAAATAATAAAAACGCGGACAGGCTGCAGAGGCCGCTGCTGACCAGAGTCGCGCCGCCTACCAGATATAATTTAATTGCCACACAACCAAGGTCGGTGGAACTTGGGTTGCCAACAGCGGTACAGTAATAAAGAACACACAACCACAATAAAAATTTTACACAAACATCCACCACAGCATTCATCACTGTGGTGGAAGGCACAGAACTTGGCCAGTCCTCCTCCATTTTCCCCCGTGGTCGGGACCTCCACCCTCCACAGCCGTTGCTGCGGGAGTCCAGATGGTAAGGGACAAAGTCAAAGTCAAGGTGAGTCCAGGATCGGCTCTTCCCAACCAGAGACCGCGGCTTCAGGCTGGTGTAGGCCGCAGGCCGGCGGTCAAAGTTTTAAAGTACCTGCCGTGCCGCAGCCGGAAGCACCGCAGACCGCAGGGCCGATGGTCGAAGCTCCCCTCCAGGGGAGATGGTAAGTCCATACCGCGCCCACGGTAGAAGACGGCCGCGGACCGGCAGTGGAAGCTTCTTCTTCCCCCCGGGTCCTCCACGAGGGATCCCGGGCTGTAGACGCCGCACCAGCTGGAGTTCTGCAGACCGCTGCTTCAGGCTGCCGGCTGCCGCGGGCCAGCGTAACTGAGCACTCCCTCCGGCGAGCCCCAGCAAGGTCTCACCCGCTCCGCACCAAGAGTCCATGCTGTGCCCGCCGCTGAAGCTCCGGGCGCGTCTCCGGAAAAGGCCGCCCGATCCTCGATGTTAGGCTACGGGGGAGGCGATCTGAAAAAAGTCGCCTCTCCATGGAGGAGGCGGCCAAAACGGTTTCCCCCTCACCCCCCCCACACCACCCCCCACACATAACACACAAAGAAACATTAAAAACAGACTTTTAAACATACTAAAAAAAAAAAAAACGGACACGCTGCCGACAGGCTGCTGCTAGTGCAGCGCCCCCTACACTAAATGTGATGATAAACTAAACTTTGAAACTAAAGAGTAAGATTGGTTAGGGGAAGGTTAGTGCACAAATCGATGCTTGAATGTTGACATGGATTTGATGAGCCAAAGGCCTGTGTCAATGTTATATCCCTTTAACGACACTATCAACACAACTTATTTTGCTCTTCCCCTTCACAACCCTCTCCCTACCACACTCCCTCTGTCTCACCCAACACACCAACCTGTTGCCCAACACTCTTTCTTCACAACCTCCGAAAATTCCAGAAACATTCATCTTCCTCATGGCGAAATCAGTCAGCGGAATGACACCTCCCCTGACACAGCGATCGAAAGAGTACAACCCCTGATCGAACCACGACTCAGGTTCTCACAACACAGTGATCTAAACAATTAAAAAGACTTTTACTTCAAGTATATTAATTCGTAAACACTCACACACGCAGCAATACAAATAGCAGTCCGCAAACTTAACACACTCTAAATCTTAACTTTTAAATCTTAATACACTATAAATTTATTTCCATACATGGAATATTTACACAATTCGGATCCGATAACAATACAAAAAGCTAGATTTTACAATTTACAAAAACGATTTAAAGCACTAGCGCACAGTTTACAAACACTCGATCTCAACGCCGTGTCACGCTGTTATGTGAACCTCTCTCTCCGATACCGAAGATTTTCCCCTTCCTGGGTTACTCTTTGCTGAGGGGATACTACTCCTTAAATGACTACTTTTCCTCCCGAATGTTACTATCCTCACGCTAAGACTGGATATCATAAGGGGGACCTCTATCCCTGCTCTCTAAGTTCTACAGAATTAGGGTACCCTTCACATTCAGATTACTTTTCACCAAGTAAACCAGGTTCCCATCTATCAGGTACTCTTCGCTATCAGGTATTAATCAGCAATCGATCAGAGGGTTACTATCATATAACCATATAACAATTACAGCACGGAAACAGGCCATCTCGACCCTTCTAGTCCGTGCCGAACACATAATCTCCCCTAGTCCCATATACCTGCGCTCAGGCCATAACCCTCCATTCCCTTCCCATCCATATAACTATCCAATTTATTTTTAAATGATAAAAACGAACCTGCCTCCACCACCTTCACTGGAAGCTCATTCCACACAGCTACCACTCTCTGAGTAAAGAAGTTCCCCCTCATGTTACCCCTAAACTTCAGTCCCTTAATTCTCATGTCATGTCCCCTTGTTTGAATCTTCCCTACTCTCAGTGGGAAAAGCTTTTCCACGTCAACTCTGTCTATCCCTCTCATCATTTTAAAAACCTCTATCAAGTCCCCCCTTAACCTTCTGCGCTCAAAGAATAAAGCCCTAACTTGTTCAACCTTTCTCTGTAACTTAGTTGCTGAAACCCAGGCAACATTCTAGTAAATCTCCTCTGTACTCTCTCTATTTTGTTGACATCCTTCCTATAATTAGGCGACCAAAATTGTACACCATACTCCAGAATTGGCCTCACCAATGCCTTGTACAATTTTAACATTACATCCCAACTTCTATACTCAATGCTCTGATTTATAAAGGCCAGCACACCAAAAGCTTTCTTTACCACCCTATCTACATGAGATTCCACTTTCAGGAAACTGTGCACAGTTATTCCCAGATCCCTCTGTTCACCTACATTCTTCAATTCCCTACCATTTACCATGTACGTCCTATTTTGATTTGTCCTGCCAATATGTAGCACCTCACACTTATCAGCATTAAACTCCATCTGCCATCTTTCAGCCCACTCTTCCAACTGGCATAAATCTCTCTGTAGACTTTGAAACTCTATTTCATTACCCGCAACCCCACCTATCCACTGTTGATAAGCCGCTATTCGGAATTGATCACGGACATGCACCAACTCCGAAGTTCTATCTACAAGAATTCGAATTCCACCTTACGGCCAGAACTTCAATGTGAAATTCTGTATCTTGAAATTTGATTCTGCAAATCTAGACTTGTTCTCAAACTCTGAGTTTTAGTGGGTACCACTACACATATGCGGGCTCTCGAATCAAACTAAAATTGCCCAAATAAATTCTCGAATGGACTAGAGTATTCCCAGCCAATCTATACACTGACCACCGAGCCCAGCACCTTTACGAGATTCCTCGTCTGTCACTTCAGGGAGGGACTCAGATATCTTCACACAGACATTCCTCTCTGCTGGGCACCCCTCTCTGCTGGGCACTGAGGGTTCAGCACCTAGCCTCTTCGCGCTGGCAGTTGTCGATGCCGATTTTCAGAGTGCACCTTTCGAATCCGTGCTGCCGGCAAAGATAGATCAATATGCAGGTCAGACCTATGTTTCAATACCCCACCAATTGGATACCAAATCTAACCTTGGGCCACCCCTCGCCCAATGAAGTGCGTCAGGCTCTCGTTAAAGCAGCTGCAGCCTGCCAACTTTTGAGCCACTCCACACCCGGTTTGGCCAGTTTTTGGGGCCACTCCACGGCCTGTTTTATGGGCCCCTAACCCAAAAGAGTGCTAACCACTGTCGATTGGACCCTTTCCCAAGCCTGTGAATGATCGATCCGCTCCGATTAACAAGGTGCTGAAAACCAATGCGAAAGCCGCACCGTGGGCCTGATTTCTGCACTCGCGATCGAAACAGCTCAACACCCTTGATCGCAAACTTGTGTTTGGGGGTCTGTTGCGATCCCGGATGAGCCCTCAGTCAAAAATCACTGAGTCAAGCACTTGCACATCTAAACTTTATTTTGACAAAACACAATTACAGATCCAACTACTGTACATAACCACCGCAGGTTCAATCCTCGTATCTGCCTGATCAAGCCCTCTAGACATCGCGCAAACAGAGACACTCCAGAAGGTCATGCAGTTCCAAATGCTCTCCCAGAAGATCAACACAGGACCTCGTGGCAGCGGACTTTTATAAGTCCCCGGACCTCGAGGGGACCTATAAAAGGGACATCGAGGGGAAAACAAGGGGGTGGTGTCTTTACAATCCAATTATAGATATCAATTAGCCCCATACATGACAGATATTTCCCTAACCCAATAATACAGTGGCTAATACATTGTATTCAAACAGTGTTTCTCGGAGGAAACAAATATCCCAACATTTACCCTGAGAAACCCAGGCAAGGCTCAATACCTCATCCAATCAACATTCAGTAAAGTAAAGTTTTGTAACATTATTTACAATTATTTACAAAGTCTATGTCGGGTTTGCATTCATCCAATCCATTCTATGCATTTTGCACCTAATTGTCAGGGTCTGCAGATGTACCCATTCTCTTCCTGCAGCTCGGATCTAGGCTCTAGGCAAACTGGCACCATTCTGCAGCTTGTCCCATTTCTACAGAGAGCACTTTTAAATTGACCAAATGGCCTAGCAGCCCTGAAGCCTTTACTCAATTTTAGGGTCCTGGCTTCCCCAATTGACCAAGATTAACATTGTGTGTGTGAGTGTGTGTATGGGTGTGCCAGTGATGTGTGCCTATGTACGTCTTTGCCTGTATGTGTGTGTGAAAGCATGTGTGTGTATGTGTGCGTGTAAGTGTACATTTTTGTGTGTGTCTATGAGTGTGTCTGTGCATCTGTTTAAGTGTGTGTTGGTATGTATGTGTGTGTATACCTGTGTGTGTATGTGCATCTGTGTGCATCTGTGTGTGTGTATGTGTTTGTGTCTGTATGTGCATCTCTGTGCATCTGCGTGTGTGTGCCTGTGCATGTGTATATGTGTAACATGGATCCCCTAAGGGGTGGATCCAAGTGGTTTTTGCTCTGTGTCTTATTTCCGGCAGCTGTGTAAAATTCCATCGGAGTTTTTCTTTAGTGCAACCCCTTGCAAATGAGGAAGCATTTGAGGAAAACATAGCCCTGCATTCCTGCACTGGAATTGTGACTGAAGATTGCCATCCTTTGCTGGAGTAAAGTGCCTGATGGTTTAAGCTTCCCGTTTGGGAGTAAATTAATTTTTAGGCCAAACTATTGTGGTCAATATTTTTCAACAACATGAAACCCTTCCCCCTCCCTTTATCTGTGGCAATGTGCTCTGCCCAGTTCCATGTTTATCAGCCTGATAACCAGTTGCTTCAGTTCTGCTGCTTATCCATAGTTCTGATAACGTAAATTTGTTGTCGAATACTTTAATGACTAGTGTTGAGGCAGATCGAGAAATAAATGGTAGAAAGAGTAACTCAGACCCAAAACATTACGCATTCCTTCTCTCCTGAGATGCTCCCTGTCCCACTAAGTTACTCCAGCACAATGTGTCTATCTTCGGTGTAAAGCAGCATCTGCAGTTCCTTCCTACACATTTGGTATAAAACAGACTTCTGTATTAAGAATGAAGCTTAACCAATTTGCTACAAGAAATTTGTAACCACTTCACCAAGAATAAACAGGTTGTGCCATCCAAACCCAGGCAGGTGGCAACATGAATAGGCAGATGTTTGTTGATTTTCCATTTCCCCACCCCCTCCTGTGTTGGCTCGCTGTTTGAAGAGTGATGATGCTGAAGGAAATCAAGGCAGAGGATTAAACATTTAAAAAATAGGATTGCACTTGAAACAAAGATGTCTTTCAAGGATTAAAGATGGTGATTTTCCATTGTTTACTGTGGACTGCCTGTTCTTTCCTCAGAGTCTGAGCTGGCGGAACTTTAATGACACACTTACTGCTAAATTATAACAAAACACAGCCTATTACAGAGACCACCTTCACGACGATGTGTTTGAACATATGTTTGTTTATTCCCAAAGATATGCAGCACTGATTGATGTCAAAAGCCAACTTCAGATCACAACATCTTGCTCATGAAAGGACACACTCCTCCTTACTCTGTTCCTATCTTTGCAAGGAGCAATAAAAGCTCTGTAAGAAAATTTACACACTCTGTGTTCCACTTACTGTAATCACTATAAAGACTGGATGAGTTTCTGTTTGCTCCACAGTCTAGGTTATTAAAGTCAGCTGAATGTCTGTAAAAGCCTACTCTGGGCACCACATTAGGCAGGTGCCAATCCTTTTAACTTGTAGCTTGAACATTTTTTACCCCTGATTTTCCTCAATGGTGGAAATGTCTGATGGGGCTACTTTGTCAAAGTCACCAGTGCTTTAGTTTAAAATTATCACACAATGCTGGAGTAACTCAACGGGTCAGGCAGAGAAGGAATAGGTGGTGATTCAGGTCAAGATCCTTCATTAGACTGTTTAGCTCGGCAACAGGCCCTTCAGCCCACCAGGTCCGCGCCGACCAGCAATCACCACCTACACCAGCACTATCCTTCTCACTAGGGACAATTTACAATTTTTTATCAAAGCCATTTAACTTACAAACCTGAACGTCTTTGAAGTGTGGGAGGAAACCGAAGCACCTGTGGAAAACCCACGCGGTCATGAGGAGACGGTCTGGCAAACAGATTTTGGAGTCTTCCTCACCTCTCAACATGAAGCTGATGTTGAATAAGCTTTTGTCTGCTTGATTCGGGATTTGAACTCGAGGAAGGTTTTACTTGTTTCTCAAAATGATTTAGATTTTGGCCTTCACATCCTGCAGTCAGTGCTGGCTATAACTCACAAGTTTTAAGGGCCAACTTCACGATGTAGAAGTCCATCAACAAGTTCTTTGGACTTTTGACTTTGGAGATACAGCACTGAAACAGGCCCAGCGTCCTACCAAATCCATGCTGACCAGCGATCACCCCGTACACTGACACTATCCAGCATACTAGGGACAATTTACAATTGTTCTTACCAAAGCCAATGAACCCACAAACCTGTCCATCTTTGGAGTGTTGGAGGAAAACCAGAGCACCCAGAGAAAAGCCACACATCAAGGCTCCATATAGGCAGCACCGATTGTTCGGATCCAACCCGGGTCTCTGGTGCTTCGAGGCACAACTCTACCACCTTGGTTCTTGCCAGCATCGTTCACTGGATTGACATGAATAATTCTGATTCTGCCAGCCATTTCCACCAGATATTTATCTACTTTAGACAGTATCTTCTACTCACATGAGCTCACTTTGCAGGCAGGGTAAGAATATCGACATTCTTGTTTCCCTTGAAAAAACATTCTTCCCAAGTAGTATCACAGTGATGCCCTTGACTCACCTACTGCTACTGAACTTTAAAAGCCAAATCTGATTCTGTAAGATTCACCAATGTTCACAATCTTATGGCCATGGCAGTAGGCAGTTCCTCACCACTTGCTTAAGCAACGTTTCATAATGAGTTTAGAGTGTCCCTACGAAACTTTAGGCTTTTTCTTGGACTTTAGAGATACAGCGAGGAAACAGGTCCCTCAGCCCATTGAGTCCGTGCTGACCTGCGATCACCACCCTGTATACACAAGCACTATCCTACACACACTAGGGACAATGTACAATTCACAGAAGTCAATTAACCTACAAACCTGAGGATTTTTGGAGTGTGGGAAGAAACCGGAGCACACGGAGAAAACCTCACGCAGGTCACAGGGAGAACGTACAAATTCCCTACAGACAGCACCTGTAGTCATTTGTTCGGCACGGACTTGTAGGGCCGAGATGGCCTGTTTCCGTGCTGTAATTGTTATATGGTTATACAGTCAGGACGGAACCCAGGTCACTGGCGCTGTAAGGCAGCAGATAAAAAACAATGAATGAAAGATATGCAAAAAAAAAGTGATGATGATAAAGGAAACAGGCCATTTTAAGCTGTTTGTAAGGTGAAAATGAGAAGCTGCAGTGACTTGGGTGGGGGAGAGATAGGGAGAGAGGGAATGTTGGGGCTACCTGAAGTGAGAGATATCAATATTCATACCACTGGGCTGGAAACTGCCCAAGCGAAATATGAGATGCTGTTCCTCCAATTTGCATTTAGCCGCACTCCGACAATGGAGGAGACCTAGGAACGAAAGGTTTGTGGAGGAATGGGAAAGAGAATGAAAGCGTTTAGCAACCGGGAGATCAGGTAGGTTCAGATGGGCTGAGTGAAGGTGTTCCACAAAACGATCACCCAGTCAGCGTTTGGTCTCGCCCATGTATAAAAGTCCACATCTTGAACAACGGATACAGTAGGTGAGGTTAGAGGAGGTGCAAGTGAACCTCTGCCTAACCCGAGGACTGTTGGGGTCCATGGACAGTCGAGGGAGGAGGTATAGGGACAGGTGTTGCATCTTCTGCAGTTGCAGGGGAAGGTACCTGGGGAGGGGGTGGTTTGGGTGGGGAAGGGATGAGTTAACCAGGGAGTTGCGGAGGGAACGGTCTCTGCGGAAGGCAGAAAGGGGTGGAGATGGGAAAATGTGGCTAGTGGTGGGATCCCATTGGAGGTGGCAGAAATTTCAGAGCATTATGTGTTGTATGCGACGGCTGATGGGGTGAAAGGTGAGGACAAGGGGGAGGGGGAGGGGGAGGGTGAGCAAGAGCAGAACTGAGGAGTACCGAGGAGGCACAAGTGTGGGCCTCATCTCTGATGGGAGAGGGGAACTCCCGTTCCCTAAAGAATGAGGATATCTCGGAAGTTCTGGTATGGAACATCTCATCCTGGGCGCAGATGCGGCATAGACGGAGGAATTTGGAGTAAGGGGATAGGTCTCCTCCATTGCCAGAGTGAGGCTAAATGCAAATTGGAGGAACAGCACCTCATATTTCGCTTGAGCAGCTTACAGCCCAATGGTATGAACATTGATTTCTCTCACTTCAGGTAGCCCCGGCATTCCCTCTCTCTCTATCCCACCCCCACCTAAGTCGCACTGTTTCCTTTATCATCGTTAATTTTTTGCATATCTTTCATTCATTGTTCTTTATCTCTCGACATCATCGTCTACATGGGGTGGAAGATTGCAACCTTCACGTGGTCCGCCCTGTTTCGACTAATGCAATCAACTCGACGTTCACAAACGGAAGATCAAATAGAACAAGTTGTCCAACAACTTTAGGCTGTGCACGCCACACGAAAGAAGAAGATCGTCTACATCTCTCGTTTCCCTTATCCCTAACCAGTCTGAAGAAGAGTCTCGAGCCGAACGTCACTCATTCCTTCTCTCCAGAGATGCTGCCTGTCCCGCTGAATTACTCCAGCTTCTTGTGTCTATTGTTTCCATAATAGTTGCTTGTGATAAGTTTAATTCTCCAGTATTCTTTGATACCACTTCCATCAATAGAAAAATAGGACATGCAAGCCTGACTGGTCTTGTGTACTCAACAGCTTTGACTGAAGATGTTTGTCTACTAGTTCACATACAATTCCATCGCAAAAGGAACAATCCAACTTACAATGCAGTAATACGTTTAGACTTTTAACTTTAGACTTTAGAGATACAATGTGGAAATCGACCCTTCAGACCACTGAGTCCGCATCAACCAGCAATCACCCCGTACACTAACACTATCCTATACACCCCGTACACTAACAGTATCCATAACTTACTAAAACCAATTAACCTTGAAAGCTTTGGAGTGTGGGAGAAAACCAGAGCACCCGGAGAAAACCCACATGGTCACAGGAAAAAATATCCAAATACCGTACAGACAGCACCCGTGATAAGGATCGAACCGAGAACTCCAAAGCTCTTAAGACAGCAATTAACCTGCTACGTCACTGTGTCGCCCCTTTCATAAATAAGTTCTGTATTAAAACAATGTACTCAATAACTCCCTTAAAGCCCTGTCCCACTGTGCAAGTTCATTCAAGAGCTCTCCCGAGTTTAAAAAAAAAATCAAACTCGTGGTAAGCATGTAGGAATGAATGTAGCGGGTACATTGGAGATCGGGGATGTCTCTTAGCGGCTCGTTACGCTAACGGCAAGTACTCGGGAAACGCGGTAAGCTCAGGAAGACGCGTGAAGATTTTTCAACATGTTGAAAAACGTCCATGAGAGCCCAGAGTACCTGCGAGCGGCCATTACCGTAAATCTCCGAGTTTGAATCAGGGCAAACTCGGGAGAACTCTTGAATGAACTCATACAATGGGACAGGGCTATTAGTTTACTCTGGTCCTTTCTCTCAGATTTCCGGCTCCCAGCTATTGCTAATGGTTCCAGACTAAAATATTCTTCTAATTGGTGTGTATCATCTTTAAACAAGAGATCTTTCTCCTTGAGAAGATTTGCAAGCATGCAATGCGTTTCTGGCCTGATTTCCATCAGAAGGATTGCTTTCTAATAACGTTGTTCAAACAAATCAAATTGAATTCCACATATTCACAAGTTCACAAGTTATTGGAGTAGAATGAGGCTATTCGGCCCATTGAGTCCACTTCGCCATTCAATTATGGCTGATCTCTGCCTCCTAATCCCATTTTCCTGTCTTCTCCCCATAACCCTTGACACCCGTTCTAAACAAGAATTTGTCTATCTCTGCCTTAAAAATATCCACTGACAACCTCCACAGCCCCCTGTGGCAAAAAATTCCCCAGCGTAACTACCGTCTGACTAAAGACGTTCCTCCTCACCTCCTTTCTAAAAGAGCACCCTTTAATTCTGAGGCTTTCTATAAGAGCGCCCTTTAATTCTGGTCCTAGACTCTCCCACCAGTGGAAACATCCTTTCCACATCCATTCTATCCATGCCTTTCATTATTCTGTAAGTTTCAATGAGGTTCCCCCTCAACCTTCTAAACTCCAGCGAGTTGAGGCCCAGTGCAGTCAAACGCTCATCATATGATAACCCACTAATTCCTGGAATGATTCTTGTAAACCTCTTCTGGACCTTCTCCAGAGCCAGCACACCCTTCCTCAGATATGGGGCCCAAATTCGCTCGCAGTACTCCAAATGTGGCCTGATCGGCGCCTTCTTGAGCAAGGGTTCCCAACGTGGAGTAAATTGATCCCCAGGGGGCAAATTTGTTGATTCTGGATTTGTACATATTTTTTCTCCTCATTACTGACTGTGTTTGGTTCTGGTATACCAGTATCTGTTCATCATTAGATGTTCATAAATAAGTGAAGTAACATTGTTACGTGCTATGAAAATTGCCAGGGGTAAACGGGATGAAAAAGGTTGACAACCCCTCTTATAGACGGGCCGCGGCAGTGGACTTGGAACGTGGCCTTTATCGAGGCGCCGCAGTCTCGATGCCGTTGGATCGCCGAGTAGAAGCCTAGGTTTGGGGCCCGACCGGTGTCAAAAATTTGGTGTCAAAAAGGCAGCCAACATCGTCAGAGACCCACACATTCCTGGCCTCACATTCATTTCACCATTGCCATCGGGAAGAAGGTGCAGGAGCCTGGAAACTGTAATGTCCAGTGCTGCAGCAAGTAAGAATTTCATTGGTCTATCTGGGACACATGACAATAAAACACTCTTGACTCTTGATAAACTCACTTGCCAAGTGAGTGTAATCAATATCAATATCCTTCAGCAATCCCTAACAAAGATGCCCATTGTTGGAGTCATGAAGTCATCGAGCTGTACAGCAGGGAAACAGGCCCTTTGGCCCATCCACGCTGACCTTTTTACCCATCTCCACAAATCCTATTTGACTGCATTAAGTCGGTATCCTTCCATACCATGCCGATTTAACCACCTGTGTTACTGTAATCTTTAGACTTCAGAGATACAGCGCGGAAATAGACCCTTTGGCCCACCGAGTACGTGCCGACCAACAATCACACCGTACACCAGTACTATCCTACATACTAGGGACAATTTACAATTTTACATGAGGTCAATTAACCTAGAAACCTGCACGTTTTTGGAGTATCGGAGGAAACCGAAGCACCTGGAGAAAACCCATGTGGTCACAGGGAGAACGTGCAAACTCCGTATAGATATTGCCTGATGTCAGGCTCGAACCTGTGCACTGTGAGGAAGCAACTCTACTGCTGTGCCTCTGTGCTGCCCTAAATTACCCTTAATGTAGTAATTATACGGATTTCACCACCTCTTCCAGCACGAGTTCCAGATATACAGGTCGGCGAGTTCCAGGTCTGAGGAATCTGTGGAATTCATTGCCACAGACGGCTGCGGGGGCCAAGCCAATGGATATTTTTAAGGCGGAGATTGACAGATTCTTGATTAGTATGCGTGTTAGTGGCTATGGGGGGGAAGGCAGGAGAATGGGGTTGAGAGGGAAAGATAGATCAGCCATGATTGCTGGGCGCAGACCTGATGGGCTAATTCAGCTCCTATAAGTTATGAACTATCAGCCTCTATATGAACGAGAATTATTTCCTCAAATCTCCTTTAAAACTCTTTACTAACGTTAAGCCCATGTCCTCTTGTATTGATATCCTCACCATGGTTCTGGCTATCTACCTTCTCAATACCTCTTTTTATTTTATAGACATGTTTCGATCACACCCTAACTAATTAAGAACCTGTCAATCTCTGCTTTAAAAGTACTCAATGACTTGGTCTCCAAAGATATCTGTGGCACTGAATTCCACAGATTCATCACCCTCTGACGAAAACAAATCTTCCTCGTCTCCTTTTGAATGGTATATCCTTTTATTCTGAGGCTGTGCCCTCTGGTCCAAAACTTTCCCACTAGAGTCATAAAGTCTTACAGCGTGGAAATAGGCCCTGCGTTTGGTCCATATCCCTCTAAACCTGTCCTATCCATGTACCTGTACAAATGTTTCTTAAATGTTGCGATAGTACCAGCCTCAGCTCCTCCTCCGGCAGCTCGTTCCATACACCCAGCACCCTTTGTGTGAAAAAGGTACCCTTTAGGTTCCTATTGAATCTTTCCCTCCTCACCTTAGACCTAAGGCCTCTGGTTCTTGATTCCCCAACTCTTGGCAAGAGACTGTGCGTCTACCCGATCTATTCCTCTCATGGTTTTGTACACTGTTGTCTGAACTAGTGTTGAGTAGTAAAACTCTGAGCATTGAGGCTCAGAGTTTTACTTGCAAACTGGAAATGCAAACTATTTACATATTGAATCTTTAAACTATTGGTGTGGGATAAAAACAACTATTGGTGTAGGCGAATGTCTTAGACATTATTGCATTGCTGCGCAGCAGGCATATGACCTCTCCCCACAATAGGACAAGATGAACACAGATTGATACATTGAAAATGGAATGTCCACACTTATAGCTACATTACAAATACTATCACTATTGGTCGGCAAATTGGTGCAGCGGTAGCGATGCTGCCTTACAGCGTCAGACAGCCGGGTTCGATCCTGATTACGGGTGCTGTCTGTACACCGTTTGTACGTTCTCCCCGTGACCTGCATGGTTTTTTTTCTGAGATCTTCAGTTTCCTGCCACACTCAAAAGATATACAGGTTTGTCAGTTAATTGGCTTGGTATAAATGTTGAATTGCCCCTATTGTGTGTAGGGTAGTATTAATATGCGGGGATTGCTGATGGGTGCGGACATGATGGGCCGAAGGGCCTGTTTCCACGCTGTATCTCCAAACTAAACTAAATTAAATCTGCAAATTCTAAAGATCAGTCCAGGTATTCTCTTATTCTATAGGAATTAATAATGTAGTGGCCATTCTTTTACCGCTGTACCATAGAGAGTATCCTGACCACCTGCTTCACGGTATGGTACAGCAGCTGCACTGCTGCGGACAGGATGGCACTACAACGGGTGGTGAAAACCGCGCAGCACATCATCGGTGCCTCGCTCCCTGCCATGGATGCCCTCCACCGAAAACGGTGTCTGAGACGGGCTGGGAAGATCATCACAGACCCCTCACACCCCAACCATGGACTGTTTGCCCTCCTCCCATCAGGGAGACGGTACAGGAGCCTCAGGTCACATACTAGTAGGATGAGGAACAGCTTCTACAACAATACAATCACATTGCTGAACTCGGAGTCCCGCCAATAGATTTCTCCGGTCCCTCCGTCCCCATTGTTTAATTATTCTGTATTTTTTGATTATTCTGTATCTTCTCTCTTTTTATTTTTTTAATTTATTTATGCACAACTACTACGGACTGACGCAAAACTGCATTTCGTTGTACTCATACTTGTATTTGTGCGATGACATTAAAGTTGAATTGAATTGATTTCTGAGGCATTTAACCATGATCCTATGAACTAAACGCATGGTTTCCCAATCAAGAAAACCAAGTTAGACTCTTGCACCAGAAAGAGCTGGGAGATATTTACATTGCTGAGTGAACAGGTGAGCTAGTATCACTATGAAACAAACAATTTTACTTCTAAGGTTTGGTCCCTGAAATAAAAGTTGTAATAATTAAATGCAAAGCAGTGGAGATGCTACTCATTGAGATCAAATGTTGTTTAAGTTGTGAGAACACATCTATTATTTATATTTAAGCTAGACACAATGTGCTGGAGTATCTCAGTGGGTGAGGCAGCATCTCTGGAGAGAAGGAATGGGTGACATTTCATGGGTCAAGACCTTTCTCCTGACTGTTGTCAGCGGAGGGGGCGGGACAAAGATAGAATGTAGTCGGAGACAGTAAGACTGGTGAAGGAACTGGGAAGGATAAGAGGATAGAGAGAGAAGTCAATGTTCATACCACTGGGGTGTAAGCTACCCAAGTGAAATATTAGGTGCTGTTCCTCCAATTTGCGCTGGGCCTCACTCTGACAATGGAGGAGGCCCAGGACAGAAAGGTCAGATTGGGAATGGGAGTGGTAGTTGAAGTGTTGGGCACCTGGGTTCCGCTTGCTTAAGACGGATTGAGTGGAGATGTTCAGTGAAACGATTGCCGAGCCTACGCTTGGTCTCGCCGATGTAGAGAAGTTTACACCTGGAGCAGCAGATATGGTGGATGAGGTTGGAGGAGGTGCAGGTGAACCTCTGCCTCACCTGGAAAGACTGTTTGGGTCCTTGGATGGAGTCGAGGGGGGAGGTAATGGAACAGTTGTTGCTTCTCTTGAAGTTGCAGGGGAAAGTACCCGGGGAGGGGGTGGTTTGGGTGGGAAGGGACGAGTTGACCAGACAGTTTCGGAGTTAATGGACCCTGCGGAAAGCAGAAAGGGGTGGAGATGGGAAGATGTGGCCAGTAGTGGGATCCCATTGGAGGTGGTGAAAATGTTGGAGGATTTCATGCTGTATGCGACAGCTGATGGGGTGGAAGGTGAGGACAAGGTGGACTCTGTCCTTGTTACGTATGGGAGCGAGGGGGAGTATGAGTGGAGCTGCGGGATATCGAGGAGATCCTAGTGAGAGCCTCATCTATAATGGAAAAGGGGAACCCCCGGTCCCTAAAGAATGAAGACATCTCCAATGCCCTGGTATGGAACACCTCATCCTGGGCCCAGATGCGGCGCAGACGGAGGAATTGGGAGTAGGGGATAGAATCTATACAGGAAGCAGGGTAGTCACGATAGCTATAGGAGTCAGTCGGTTTGTAGTAGATGTCGGTCAATAGTCTGTTTCCTGTGATGGAGTCTGTGTGATATAGAAACAGTGGGGAGATGTCGGAGATGGTCCAAGTTAACTTCAGTGCAGGATGGAAATTAGTGGTGAAGTTGATTGAAGCCAGTGAGTTCTGCATGGGTGCAGGAGGTAGCACCAATGCAGTCTGAATGCATCACAGGAAACAGACTATTGACCGACATTTACCTTCGATTTAAACCAGCATCTGCAGTTCTTTCTTACACATTTATTATTTAAATATCCTCTCTCTTAAAATTCCTATTCTCGTAAGACTGCCTTTGCCTTTGGCAGAGTTAAGCAAGTTTGACTACACAAACATTTTCTACTTTAGCATTTTATTTTTTAAAGCAGTGATGCATTTTTTAATCATTCTTTGCAAAGTGATGAAATTAATTTCTGATAATTGTTGTAACAGACTAAATGGCCAATGGACCTAGCAGACTTTCATTCTACACCCACACGATTGGTACTGCCTGGTTCAATACAATCTACCATTCAAATTTCTTCATAGCTATGGCCAGTAGTGGGATCCCATTGGAGGTGGTGAAAATGTTGGAGGATTATATGCTGTATGCGACATCTGATGGGGTGGAAGGTGAGGACAAGGGGGACTCTGCCCTTGTTACGAATGGGGGGGAGGGGGAGTAAGAGCGGAGCTGTGGGATATCAAGGAGATCCTAGTGAGAGCCTTATCTATAATGGAAATTAGCATCTGGCTATTAGCTAACTGGAAGAATTATGTCCTTTCAGCATTTTAAAGTCTAGAAAATGTTGATCATTATTAGTATTATTATTATTATTAAATAATTGAAAACATTAGCGACGCAGTGGTGCTGGTTTCCGATGGGTTCCCTCCACCAAGGGAACCATGTAATCCCGTGCTACCTGCTCCATGGTCGGATAATCGGCGACTAAACCATCTCCCCCACCTGGTTTGCCAGGTGAGGAGGGGGCTGTGGACCCCCAGCAGGACCAAAAACAAGACCTGTCAAAGGGCGAATGTGCTCCTAGCGAGCCAACGGCCATCCACACTTCAGTAGAAGTTGCGATTACTGTTCTACATGTAAAGAAATGTCGAGCAAGACGAGTAATTTCATCTTTCCCAGAATTGTGGAACAAGATCCACAGATGTATGTCTTTGGAGTGTGGGTGGAAACTGGAGCACCTGCTGGACACCCATGCAGTCACAGGGCAAATGTATAAACTCCGTACAGACAAGCACCCGCAGTCAGGATCAAACCCAAGTTTCTGGCGCTGTAAGGCAGCAACTCTACCGTTGCGCCACTGTGCCGCACGACAATATATAGTGTCAATATATATTGGAGCATAAAGGTGCAAACTGTGATCTACATGTGCATTCGTAAATAGACAAGGATCAAACCCCACAGCGGATGAGCCAAGAGATGTGAATTGATATGGACATGAAGAGACACAATGCATATGAATTATTTGAAATATGTCACAGTGACACTACAGCAAGTCTGAGTGTTCAAAGTTGATTTTGGACCAATGATTGCCTTCATTTCCACCACTGGAGTTCTGATCTTATATACAGTAGGTGCCATGGGTTATGGGGGAAGGGAGGAGAATGGGATTAGGAGGGAGAGATAGGTCAACCATGGCCGAATGGCAGAATAGACTTGAAGAGCCGAATTACCTAATTCTACTCCTATTCCTTATGACCTTTTGACCTTATCAGTATGTGTAAAAGGATGATTTCAGGCAACAATTAATCAATTCCATTCTTAAACGTCATTCCGTTGTGAGGATGGAAAAAGTCAAATTAGACCGACTGCTCTTCCATAATCTGACAATGTATATATATTTAAATGTCCCATTGTTTCGGTATGTCTGATGAGGAAGGTTGTGTTTTATAACCTAGCTCTCCTTGGCTGGCAAAACTGCAATAAACAGTGTGAAAGTTGAATATTTATGAATGCCCCGACTGCCCAAATCATGTGGGCATTGAATATATAAGCAGGGAAATTAAGCTTTAAGATGGAAAGACTGCAGAGAAGATTTACGAGGATGTTGCCAGGACCTGTGTGGCTGAGCTAAAAGGAGAAGTTGGGCAGGCTAGGATTTATTCCTTGGAATGCAGGAGGCTGAGGGGCGATCTTATAGAGATGTATAAAATCATGAGGGGAATAGATAGGTCTTTGACCTCAGGTAGGGGAATCCAAAACCAGAGGCCAGAGGTTTAAGGTGAGAAGGTAAAAATTTAACCTGAGGGACAACTTTTTCACTCAGAGGGTGTATGGAATGAGCTGCTAGAGGAGGTAGTTGAGGCAGGTACTATAACAGCTTGGATACTTGGATAGGAATGGCTTAGACGGACATGGGCCAAACGTGGGCCACTGGGACAAGTTAGGCGGAAGGGCCTGTTTCCGTGTGTCTATGACTCCATGTACAGCAGATATTACCTGGTACATATTTTAAATGTGCCTGCAATCTCTTTTGTTATTTTAATGGTTTGCTGGATTAAAATAAAGTAAATGATTAAAATAAAGCATACGCCTTTAAAACTGTTGATGAATACATTTCATTAAGTATTCTTGAACTGGACGTATGAGAGGCATAAAACGCAGTTTAAACTCGAATGAAAAGATTATTTTTCCCCAAATCCTCCTCTCCCCAATCTCCTAAGACTAATTAAGCAGTAACTCCAGTCACATTTCAACCAGATTATTCAACATTAGTTTGCTGTGAGCTACCCTTAGCACTTTCCCTGCTAGACCCTTGGGCCTAGATTTACATCCATCTGGTTTTCAGTCAGATCATCTGTGTGCTGCCTAAGGCTGTGACGTCCACAGAGATGCTGTCCAATTCAGAGAGCACAACATAACACTTGCTCACTCTTTAAACCTCTTGTATCTTGTGCTCATCCTTATCATTAATGCAATTATATTTTACAATTACCCTATCCACACCACCCTTCTGTCACTTGTGTCATTTTTAGTTTAATTTAGTTTAGTTTTGAGAGACAGCATGGAAACAGGCCCTTTCGGCCCACCGATCCCGTGCCGACCAGCGATCCCTGCACATAAACACTATCACCGCACATTAACACCACCCTACACACAACAAGGACAATTTACATTTATGCCAAGCCGTAACCTCCAAACCTGTACGTCTTGGGAGTGCAGGTAGAAACCAAAGATCTCGGAGAAAACACACACAGGTCACGGGGAAAACGTACAAACTCCATACAGACAGCACCCGTAGTTAGGATCGAACCCAGGTCCCTGGCACTGTAAGTCAGTAGCTCTACTGTTGCACCACCGTGCCGCCCTAATATGTTCCTTTAACTCCGAACAACACCTCAACTAAATGTAAGGTTCAGGCCATGAACCTTTCCTATGGGATATGAGGCATCCCTGGATGTAGTCAACAAAGATCTGGACACATCTGACAGCACTTACATGTAAATGATAAAAGGCATCTTGAAAAGCCCTCTGTGGGAAAGCCAGCATAAAGCCCAGTGCTCACACAGAAAATACATTTTTGCTTTTAATATTCATAAGGAATCTATAAAATCAGCAAATCTACTTGAACTCTTTTAACTTTGAAAAGGAGAGTATTCCTTTTCTTAATATATTTTGAGACTGTCAAATTTAAATAGTTTCAGCATATTTTAAAGGTATTCTGAGTCAAACAATCCCAATGCTTAAAGCAAGTTCCCGTCTGAGCAGCTAGAATTTTCTTGAAATGTGGTAACTAAATCTCTAAAGAGACTGATGAATGTTTATGGTGGCATTTTGCCCTTTAAACAGACTGTAAAGGAGGATAATTCATTGATTAAGGAGATGGAAATTTAGTCTAAATGCTCCCAGTATTCGTGATTTTATTTACTGTAAAGCAAGACTGTCTGTTAAAGTTTCTGTGAAAAAGTGGAATATTTAAAAAAAATATTAGCTTTGCTGCTCAGTTTGGAATTTGAATTTTCGGCATCTGGTCCTAGTTTATTTCATTCTTGAATAATACCTCAACATGAGTTTTGAAATCTCCTGGACCCACCCTAACACAAAGCATTGTTTTGGACGTGGTGCACAGGAGATTCTTTGATATTAAGCTCAACAATAGACAATCTATTTTTTGGAATCTGTTCACTTGTATGAAGGGTGGAAGAATGTATTGGGTACGAACTTGCTTGGTGTTTGCGCACTTTAACTTCTGGGTGATGTTACAGTTTGCAGCTCCACATCAGAGACCTCAGCACGTGTGTGGCACGGTGGCGCAGCGGTAGAGTTGCTGCACCAGAGTCCCAGGTTCCATCCTGACCACGGGTGCTGTCTGCGCGGAGTTTGTACGTTCTCCCCGTGACCTGCGTGGGCTTTCTCCAATATCTTTGGCTTCCTCCCACACTCCAAAGACATACAGGCTTGTTGGTTGATTGGCTTGGTATAAGTGTCTCATTGTCTCTAGTGTAGGATGGTGCTAATGTGCAGGGATCACTGGTCGGTGCGGACACAGTGGGCCGAAGGGCCTGTTTCTCGAAATTAAAAAAAAACTAAATCTAATCTTAGCCATCTCTTCAGTACAAAATCAAATGGAGAAAGCTCTACCATTGCTGAGGACAACAAGAATGAACATCATTTAAATATGTTTAATAAAGAACTACAGATGCTGGAAAAATCGAAGGTAGACAAAAATGCTAGAGAAACTCAGCGGGTGAGGCAGCATCTATGGAGCGAAGGAATAGGTGACATTTCGGGTCGAGACCCTTCTTCAGAATATATTATATTTACTCATTTAAATATAAATCCTTTTCTTTTGGCTTTCCACCCAAAGATGCCATCTGTGGCCTGGCCAAGATGGCCATCCGCGAGTCATGACGCCAGGTGGAAGAGGATTCTGCTCAAGCCTGCCCCTTTTCTGGGGTTAGGTCCGCGCCCGGTTGGTTTTAGAATGGGACTACGCGCTGTCCATGGGCTCCACGGGGGATTTCCGGGACCGTTGGGCACCGCGGGGAGTGGTGTTTCCTTAATAAGGATTGTAACTTAATTATTTGAAAATGTAGTTTAGTTTAGTTTAGTTTAGAGATACAGCGAGGAAACATGCCCTTTGGCCCACCGGGCCAGCACCGACCAGCGACCCTCGCATACTAACACTATCCTACACACACTAGGAATAATCTTTTCATTTACCAAGCCAATTAACCTACATACCTGTATGTCTTTGGAGTGTGGGTGGAAACCGACGATCTCGGAGAAAACCCACGCAGGTCACGGAGAGAACGTACAAACCCCGTACAGACGGCACCCGTAGTCAGGATCGAACCCTTGTCTCTGGCGCTGGATTCGCTGTAAGGCAGCAACTCTACCGCTGCGCCAGCCACACATTTAGTCTCTAGATGGTTTGGTGATTTTGTACTATGGTGGTGAGTGTGTTACCACAGATTTGTTTAGTATCGTAATTAAATAAATTATTTTTGTAACAAAAAAAAAATGCCATCTGTTGGCGCAAATGCTAAACCAACTTGTGGAGGAAGGAACTGCAGATGCTGATTTACACCGAAGATAGACACAACAAGCTGGAGTAACTCAGGCAGCATCTCTGGAGAAAAGGAATGGGGGACGTTTCGAGTCGAGACCCTTCTTCAGACTGAGAGTCAGAGGAGAGGGAAATTTGTTTTACATTGTACACATGCGGGCACCAGCAAAACTGAGTCACTTCTAAAGTCCAAAGTCTGTTTGGCCCGTGCGCTCCATGCACTGGAGCTGTTCCCGTGAACCGACATCCCTCTCCTCTCCGCACCCGGCCAACTTTGTGCCCCGGGGGGTGCCGGCTTGAGGGCGCTGGAGGCATTACCCTGGTTTTTCTTGTTCCTCACATCCAATGTCTCCATCTCCCTTCCAGCTCCACAGGGCCCGTCTCGATCCTATGCACTGAATGAGCCATGGCAGGATTTACTCTGAAGTTTCATCAGTAATATAAATGGCTTAGAACAATGTGAAGAAGGGTTTCGACCCAAAATGTCACCAATTCCTTCTCTCTCGAGATGCTGCCTGTCCAGCTGAGTTACTCTAGCTTGTTGTGTCTATAAATGGTTTAGAAAGCTTGGTTTCCTCTGGGAGATACATGTACCTTCATAAAGTTGGAAAGGTCAGCAGCTTCCTAAAACCAGGTGAGAAATCAATGACTGTGAGGGGACGGAGTGAACATCATCTTATTAGACATAGAATCATGGAGTCATAGAGTGATACAGTGTGGAAACAGGCCCTTCAGCCCAACTTGCCCAAACCGGCCAACATATCCCAGCTACACTAGTCCCACCTGCCTGTGTTTGGTCCACATCCCTCCAAACCTGTCCTATCCATGTACCTGTCTAATTGTTCCTTAAATGTTGAGATAGTCCCAGCCTCAACCACCTCCTCTGACAGCTTGTTCCATACACCCACCACCCTTTGTGTGAAAATGTTACCCTTCAGATTCCTATTAAAACTTTTCCCCTTCACTTTAAACCTATGGTCCTCGATTCCCCGACTCTGGGCAAGAGATTTTGTACATCTACCTGTTCCTTGAGAGAATTATTCCTTGAGAGAAGATAGACAGGCAGCATCTCTGGAGAGAAGGAATGAGTGATGTATCGGGTCGAGACCTTCATCAGACTGGTTAGTGATAAGGGAAATGGGAGATTTAGACGATGAATAAAAGATATGCAAAAAAGTAACGATAATAAAGGAAACAGGCCATTGTTAGCTGTGTGTTGGGTGAAAATGAGAAGCTGGTGCAACTTGGATGGGAGAGAACAGGTAGGTTCAGGCGGGTTGTGCGAAGGTGAGCATAGATTGCCCGGTCTGCGTTGGGTCTCGCCGATGTACAAGAGTCCACATATTGAACAACAGATACAGCAGATGACGTTGGAGGAGGTGCAAGTGAACCTCTGCCTCACCTGAAAGGACTGTCGGGGTCCCTGGACAAGAGTCGAGGGAGGAGGTATAGGGACAGGTGTTGCATCTTCTGTGGTTGCAGGGGAAGGTACCTTGGGAGGGGGTGGTTTGGGTGGGAAGTTATGAGTTAACCAGGGAGTTGCGGAGGGAAAGGTTTCTGCAGAAGGCGGAAAGGGGTGGAGATGAGAAAATGTGGCTAGTGGTGGGATCCGGTGAAAAGTTTTGAGGATTAAGTGTTGTATGCGACGGCTGATGGAATGGAAGGTGAGGACTAGAGGGACCGATGCAGTCATCAATGTAACAGAGATCTTATTGAACCATATAAGATTATTAAGGGATTGGACACGCTAGAGGCAGGAAACATGTTCCCGATGTTGGGGCAATCCAGAACCAGGGGCCACAGTTTAAGGATAAGAGGTAAGCCATTTAGAATGGAGATGAGGAAACATTTTTTCACACAGAAGGTTGTGAATCTGTAGAATTCTCTGCCGCAGAAGAGAGTGCAGGCCAATTCTCTTGATGCTTTCAAGAGTGAGTTAGATTGAGCTCTTAAAGGTCGCAGTCATGGGATATGGGGAGAAGGCAGAACGGGGTACTGATTGTGAATGATCAGCCATGATCACAGTAGTGGCGGTGCTGGCTCGAAGGGCCGAATGGTCTTTGTGGACTACAGCTCTGCTTTTAATACCATCCTTCCCCACAAACTGGTGGACAAACTGGGGTACTTGGGACTTCCACACTCCACCTGCACGTGGATAAATAGCTTCCTGTCGGGTCGCAGCCAGAGAGTCAGAGTGGGCCATCACACATCCTCGGCCCTCAGCCTCAGTACCGGCTCTCCACAGGGCTGCGTGCTGAGCCCCCTGCTCTACACCATCTACACACATGACTGCACCCCCGCCCACCACAGCAACACCATTGTCAAATTTGTGGATGACACTACGGTGGTGGGACTCATCTCCGGGGGGGACGAGTACGCCTACCGGGATGAGGCGGAGCAGCTGACAGTGTGGTGTGGAGAAAATAACCTGCTCCTCAACACCTTGAAGACAAAGGAAATAATAATAGACTTCAGGAAGAATAAAACGGACATGGTACCATTAATTATCAGAGGGGACTGTGTGGAGAGGGTGGCGGATTTCCGCTTCCTGGGAATCCACATTGAGGAGGACCTGACGTGGAGCGTGAACACCTCTGCGCTGCTGAAAAAGGTCCAGCAGAGACTGCACTTCCTGAGGGTGCTCAGGAAGAATAACATCAATCAGAGACTGCTGCTGTCCTTTTATCGGTGCTCCATTGAGAGCATACTAACATACTGTGTATGCGTGTGGTACACCAGCTGCACAGCGGCTCAGAGGAAAGCGCTCCAGAGGGCCATTGACAATGCCCAGAGGATTGTCGGCTGCCCTCTCCTTACCTTGGAGGACCTACACAGTTCCCGCTGCATCGAAAAATCCCAGAGTATTATAAAGGACATTTTCCACCCCGGACACTCCCTGTTTGAACTGTTGCCGTCAGGCAGACGGTACAGATCTACAAGGACATGGACAAACAGACTTAAAAACAGTTTTTACCCCACTGCTATAAAGGCACTAAATGTAGCCGCCAAGGAATGCAGGGGCGATACATACTAAGGGACTGTGGTACACTGTGAAATCCACAGAAGGATGTAGGGTGGGGTGTTTATGCGTGCTGTTTTCATGATATTTATTTTAGTTGTTTATCTTTTTTTAATATTTTACCTTGTATGTATCGTTAGCTTTTAGAAATGTTTGAATGGTGCACTGACTGGCTGACATTTTTTTAATTTTGTTGTACATGGTTCATGTTACAATGACAATAAAGAAACTATTCTATTCTATTCCTGCACCTATTGTCTATTGTCCATTGTCTATTGAGATCGAGTTCGGGGATAGGGCCAGTGTATACCTGGAACATGAACCATGACCATGCGGGTGCTCATAGCTATGCCTTGGACTTGGAGGAAGTGGGAGGAGTCGAAGGAGAAGTGGTTAAGGATGAGGACCAGCCTACTAGGTGGAGTAGAGTGTTAGTAGAGGGAAAGTGGAAGGTTCGTTGAGAGAATTTGGGAGCCAGCCCAAATTGACCAGTAACCTACAAATATTTCACACCAACATGCACTGAACATCTTTTATGTGCAATAGTAGACCAGCGGACATCTGAAACCCATGTTGTGTACATATAATCGGATGTATAAACGTGCCACAGGCATTTTATCAGTTAGTTGACAGTTAGTTGCAGTAACTGTGCAAGTTTATGCCATCACGCCACATAGATTAAAGAACTCGACGAATGTAAGGCAGACTTAATTTCAAACACAACATGCTCAGGCCATTATTGGAGATGCTGCTTTTTAATGCATCCTATCGCTGTGAGTGTTTAGAATAAATAATCATAATTTTTTATCTTTTCAGTTATGTACAAAAACATCATCATCAAGGGAAGTGATTTTTGGTTTAAGGAAAATTATTATTAAGCTCCCAGCACTTGAATCCTTAGCAAATCCAATCATTTAATTATTAGTAAAAATGATATTTACTTACCATGACGTTGGAATGTAGAGTCGAACCAATTTCACAGCTGCTTGGATTTCCAAAATAGTAATACAGCCAGCGTATAAAAAAGACAGGCTTGGCACAAACCATCTGCTTCATCAAAAACATGAATGCGCAATGCAGGATAACCTTCAAGTTTCATCTTTAACATGTCAGTTTTGCACTTGCTGCTGATATGGATAAAATGCTGGAGAATTGAAGCAGTCAAATTGATCTCAGGCTGGGTGAGGGAAACAGGAGATGAGCAGATGGTCCTATCCATGCCACCATAATCTGAACACAGACACAAAAAGCTGGAGTAACTCATCGGGTCAGGCAGCATCTCTGGAGAAAAGGAATAGGTGACATTTCGAATCATGAAACGGATTTCGTCTGAAGAAGAGCCTCGACCCGAAATGTCACCTTTTCCTTTTCTTCAGAGATGCTGCCTGACCCGCTCAGTTTCTCCAGCTTTTTGTGTCTATCTTTGGTTTAAACCAGCATCTACATTTCCTTCCCATCATAATCTGTGGCCTGATATTCACCCGGTGGGAAATACCATAGCGTTGTGTTTCTTAAATATCATCCCTAACATCAACCACAGCCGCAGAGGAAAGACATGGAAGTGGAATGAAGCAAATGTCCGAGATGGTTTTCAGCAAGATGTGCTGGCTGCCCGAGATTCTTGCTCCTCTGGGTTACTCTTAAAGTCTAATGATGAATGCCATAAGACATGAAGCTGTCACCATATTGCTCTGCAAAGCCATACGTTTCAATGAGATTCACCACAATTCACACGGATTATATCAGCAAAAATGGCCACAGAGGTAATTGGCCTCTGCTTTTCATAATAGTTCATACAACAAGCGTGGCCTGAGGTGCCGCACTAAGATATCTAAATGATTACAATACATCTGGGATTATTTGCACACAGGTGTGAGCAGCTTGAAGGACTTGCAGGGAAACACAAGAGGTAGATGTTTAACCCCTTTAGTCTATGAATTGAACAAAGGAAAAACATAACTGATGTCTGACGAATGTTTCCTGATTGTGACCAAGAGCGGAGCACTGTTGGATAAGTTTATCATATGATTTTGACCCATTGTGTATCTGCTGGACACTAGAATCATTCCCTCTACTGATGCATCAATGTTCATGTTCATAAATGATAGGAGCACGTTTAGGCCATTCGGCCCATCAAGTCAATTCCGCCATTCAATCATGGATGATATGTCTTTCCCTCTCAACCTCATTCTCCTGCCTTCTCCCCATAATCTCGGACACCCGCACTAATCATGGACGCATCAATCTCCACCTTAAAAATATCCATTGATGGCCTCCACAGCCATCTGTGGCAATGAATTCCACAGGTTCACCACCTTCTGACTAAAGAACTTCCTCCTCATCTTGTTTCTAAAGTTAGGTCTGTTTATTCTGAGACCATGGCCTCTGGTCCTAGACTCTCCCTCTCCACATCCACTCCACATTCACATAGGCCTTTCACTATTCGGTAAATTTCACTGAGGTCCCCCACTTCCTACGATATGATATGTGTAATGTATTCATACATATTCATGTGTATGTTAATGAGTTGGTGTTCAATATAAGCCGGGAATGCTGAGTAATAAATCTCTCTCTCGTGATCCAGGCAACCTGCGTGTAAGTTGTTATTCATTCTGCCCTCCGGAATATAACAAAATTGGCGATGAGGACGGGATAGAGTTTGTGAACTCATCATTTAAATACAGTGCAGGACTGTTTTGCAACATATTGTTTAACATTTTAAACAGCAAATACAAAGCTGTGTCGTAGTTGTTTGCGAACTGGACACGATAGGCTGCAGATCCTTCTATGCAGGTGACTGTAGTTTACAAATCGTTGAGAGTTTGTCTGGCCATCTCTATGTTATGTCTACGGGGCAAGATGGAGTACTTGTGATTGTATAGAAATTTAGATTTTTTTTGTCGAGTTCCTCAAGCTGTACAGCCTTTCTACAGCTACGTTTTCGGTGAATTGCTACACCAGAGCTGACAGGAAATCAGGGTGTTTGAACCGACTTAAATAAAAAGAAAACAACACGATAACGGCGTCCACGGGCTACATCGGAAACCTTGGCACTTTTGACAAGAGTAGAGAGCCGTTCAGCTCCTATATGGAGAGACCGGCAAACAACATAATGGAGATTAGTAGTTTGAAGGAGAGGTAGTGACTAAAACAAATAAAGAAGTTTGTGAATGCATGAAAACGATTCTGCTCACGGAGATCGGTCATGAAGCATATGGCACACTCATGAATCTCCTTGCGCCCATAACGGCAAAAGACGTGCCATTCAATGACATTATGAAGAAATTGGAGGAGCACTTCAATCCAAAGCGTCTGGAAATTTCAGAAAGCTCTAAATTTGGCACTGGAAACCAGAAGCAGAATGAGACAATCAATGAGTACATTGTGGCCTTGAAAAACTTAGCTTTGCACTTTAACTTTGGAACTTTTCTCAGAAGCGCACCACGCGACAGATTTGTTTGTGGTCTAGTGGATGAAAGAATTCAGTCCAAACTCAGGAACACTCCAGATCTTACATTCGGGAAAGCATGCAAGATTGCTACCACAATGGAGATGGCATCAAAGAATGTTCGCAAGTTTTGTCCACCACAGATTGCAATGGCCGTTTACAGTCACAAGGCAGTGCCTATGGCCAAACCAAGAGGCGCTAAACCAAAACCAAAGTGTGGCAGGAAGCAGAGTTCAGCCAGTTGGCATTGTTGCAATGGTAATCACTCATCCCAATTTTGTCAGTTCAAAATGGCCAAGTGCTATAACTGCCAGCAGAAAGGCCATATTGCCTCAGCATGTCAGGCTACGCTTAAAGCAGCAAACCAACAACCTGCGGGAAACAAGCGACAACACCAGACAGGAGTTCACAACTAGGAGATGAACTCAGATGGAAATGAACTTGGGTTGTACGCCATTTATGCAACCAACTATTGACTTTTCTATTTGGGGGAGGGGGGCAGGGTAAGGGGGAAACTGTTTCCCAGTCGCTTCCTGGCGAAGATGCGACTATTTCTCTGAGTCGCGTCCTCGCCCCCCACCTCGCGATCTACTACCTGGATCGGAGTGGCCTTTCCTGCCGGGGACCGGGAACCGGACCAGAGCATCAACAGCGGCAGCGCAGCACTGACTTCACCACGGAGTGGGCGATGCCTATCTGGATCGCCGTTTGGAGCTTCGGAGCGTCGAGCCGCTGCTCCAACATCGTGGAGTTGCAGTTTGGGAGAGCTTCCAACGCGGGCAGAGCTGACCATCATCGCGGAGTCCTGGGACCCTTTGCCGAGGGCCTCCTGCGCTGCATCTCCGCCCAGCGTGGCCAGCGGACTTTGGGACCCGCGGACTCCAGTAGGAGGTGGCCGACTCTGATATCAAGGCCGCTCAGGACGTCCCCCAGCCCCAACTTCGGACTTACATCACCCCGGCGAGAGGGCCTGAACATCGGGCCGCCCGTAGCGGCGACTGCAGAGGGCTCGGGGAGGCCCTGACCATGGGTGAACATTGGGGAACATTAGAGGAAGATGACCGACTTTGGTGCCTTCCCTCACAGTGGGAAACTTTGATTCTGCTGTGTGAGGATGTTTTTATGTTGAATCCTATTGTGTGTTGTGTTCTTTATTTTTATTGCATGGCTGTATGGTGATCACATTTCACTGTGTGTTCTGGCACATGTGACAATTAGTAAGATTAAACGAGAACTTACCAGTTCGAAGTTTGATCATTATTTTATGAGGAGTAACGTTGAGGGAATACGTGAAGAACCTCGCCAGGAGTCATGCGTGCCATTCTTCAAAGCAGCGGTGTGAGATCACAGATAACTGTAATGACTAAACATAGTAAGATTAGAGAAGAAGATACCAGTTGAGTCTATGATCAAGGGTGGGAGTGGAGGGCACGTATTCCCTCAACGTACTCCTCATAAAATAACGATCAAACTTTGAACTGGTAAGTTCTCGTTTAATCTTACTATTTTACTTCGGAGTCACGTGAGTGACTACGTGAAGAGCCCGCTCAGCACGCATGCGCGGCATTACTCCAGCAGTACAACAGCGGCCGCATCGGGAGTCAGGCGCTCCCGCTAGAGGTGAAAGAGCGGACCGTCAGGTAAGCTCTGAGGTCGGGTTTTCTTTCACAAGGAGCCTTCTGCTTTCAGGCAGAGAAGAAAGGCTCTAGAACAAACCTGTCCCCCGCTCGACTCCACGGAGGAACGTTCCACCTGAGGGGGGGCAGCAACAAGGCAGTAGGACCGCTTACCGGGCGCTCCGCTATTCCCCGACACCACGCCGAGCCTAGCCCGCTAGCGCCTGAGCAGCAGGCTGGAAGTAAAGCCATAAAAGAGGCGTCCGGCCGGTGGTTTCTGACTTGTCGGACGGGGACGTCTCTCCACCCGCACGGGGAGGGGAGACAGCCGCCTGAGCCGCATGGAGCGGCTCCTGGAGCAGGAGCTCCAGCGAGACGCGCTTCGTGAGGGGTGCTCTCGCAGAGGGAGGTCAGGCACTCCCTCCACAGTGTCTTGTGCACTGTCCATTGCTTCCTCCTTACCCGAGGGTAGCTTTGGTGACCAGGACTGGGCTGGTCAAGAAGAGGGGACGATGGCTGAAGATCTCGGCAGTATGCAAGGGGTGCAGGAACAGGAAGAGCTGCTAGGTGTGGTGAACCGCTACGTGGCAGCCCCACGTGCAGGAGGCCGTTAAAAGCCTGACGTCAGCCATCACATTGTTTCCTCGTTCCGTGGACAAATACGGAGAGACCACAACCTTCGTAAACAAATCGTAAGACCTACCATAAAATCCTACATTTGCGGGGTTGTGCATACCCCAGCCACTGAGCCAGACCCACTGCTCTTTGGCAAAAACCTCACAAAGCATATGAAGGATATGAAAGAGGCCTTAAAAAACTTTCGGTCTCATGAGGGCAGACCCCATCGCGTCCATCAGTCGACGTCTACCATATGGGACTGGTGTAAAGCTCGGGGTCCGCATTCTATCCCTGGATGTCTTCTTTAGACCGGAGCCCAGAGCGGACCCCATGGAAAATGCGCCACCCCCCAACGTCACCGCCATGTCAGACAACGTGCAACACTCGTTGGACCGGCAGGAAACAGAAGAATACCTATAACCATGGAGGTAGGTGGGTCTGGTTCCTACCAGCGTATAGAGTAATACTAACACGGGGGAGATTACACCTGTTTAAAGAAGCATGGGAGTCTATCACGAGTGATCAGTATATACTCAATGGCATTAGTGGATACAAATACAATTCATACTAGAAAAATTGCCACCAGTTCAACATTCACCCCAGAGGGTATTTTTCCCCTCTCCGTTAAAGAAACGAGAGGGACAAGCTGAACTGGTGAGACTAATTACAAAGGGTATCATGGAAAAACCTGAACCCTTGGAATTCGTATCAAATAT
The DNA here is from genome assembly GCF_028641065.1 of Leucoraja erinaceus. Lineage (NCBI taxonomy): Eukaryota > Metazoa > Chordata > Chondrichthyes > Rajiformes > Rajidae > Leucoraja > Leucoraja erinaceus. The sequence goes on from NC_073403.1 coordinate 28,553,244, forward strand.
ATTCACTAAACCCAAAAAAGATGGTGGATGTCGGATCATCATTGACTTAACTTCACTAAATATGTTTGTTAAGTATATACATTTTAAAATGGAAACGTTTGTTACTGCCAAACAACTAATTTCCAAAGGATACTTCATGGCAAGCATTGATCTTAAAGATGTTTACTATTTAGTACCATTCACAAGGATCATCGCAGATACCTGAAATTTACCTGGATGGGGCAGCTATAGCAGTTGAAAGCGTTACCCAAAGGGTTCACATTCAGCCCAAGATTATTCACCAAGATACTAAAACCAGCTCTGGCAATATTCAGAAGACAAAAACATATTGTCATGGCACATCTTGATGATATCTTAAATGGTAGGCAAGACCATGGAATTGACTATCTTATCTGTATCAGCTACCAAACAGTTATTCGAAACCCTGGGGTTGTCTTACATCCAGATAAATCTAAGTTGAAGCCATCCACAATCATGGACTACTTGGGCTTCACAATTAATTCAGTCTACGTGACTGTAACATTGCCAAGAGACAAAATAGTTGAATTGACACAATCATGCAACAATTTAATGGTCAACGAATTACCAACTATTCGACCAGTAACAGAGTAATTGGGAAAATGGTAGCAGCAATTCCGGCTACATAATTCGGACCTTTGCACTGTCAAAACTTACAAAGAGCAAAGGTACAGGCACTAAAACGACATACAGGTCATTATGATCGTGTCATGAAGTTACCCACTGAAGCAATATCAGAACTACAGTTGTGGGCAAAAAACATTTGGCATATTTTACAGCCCTATTATCATCACTAACCCTATGTTAGTTATCCAAACAGATGCCAGTGCTCAAGGCTGGGGAGCAACTAACTCTATATCCAGCACAGGTAATAGATGGACTAACCCAGAGTCATCATTACCACTTACACTGGGCATTAATTATCTAGAGATGTTGGGTGACTTTTATGGTTTAAAGCATCTGCACAAATATGCATCACTTACATGTACGGTTACAAATAGATAAATACTACGGTGGTGGCCTACATTAACCATATGGGCGGCATAAAATCGGTATCATGCGACAAGTTGGTCAACACAATTTGGCAATGGTGTGTCGAAAGACATATTTGGCTATCAGCAACTTACCTGCCAGGTAAGCTAAATACAGTGGCAGACACCAGGTCACGTAAATTTAATGACAACATCGAATGGATGTTAAAACCCAAAACAATTTTGCAAAAGTTATCAAGCAATATGGCACGCCAGATATTGATTTATTTGCATCTAGGCTAAATCACCACGTACCTATGTAAGTCGCTTGGGAACCAGACCCTGAGGCAGCAGCGGTAGATGCGTTCGCGCTGGATTGGGGAAATTCTTCTTCTATGCATTTCCTCCCTTCTGCCTCATCAGTCGGGGACTACGCACTATACAAATGGACTCTGCTTCAGGTATTTTGAAAGTACCCGACTGGCCTACGCAGCCATGGTTCCCAATAATCCATGACATAGTTGTTGGAACTCCGATGGTATTCCCCAGTGACCCAGAGTTATTAACACCCAGTGTTGGGCACAAGCCACTCGTGCCATGAAAAAATCAAACTCCTGGGTTGCAGATTCTGCACAAACCACTTCTGGGACTGGGATTATAATAACAAACCGTCGACACCATGTCAGCATCCCTCCGAACATCCACTAAAAAACAGCACTTGTCCAGCATCAAAAAATGGGAGAAGTACTGCTTGGATACAGGGACCACCTACTCAACCGCTACAGTTACCAACGTACTGGAATTCCTGGAGAACCTTCACCACGATGAAGGACTCAGCTACAGAGCCATCAACACAGCTAGAAGTGCCCTGCCTGTCTATTTAAAACCAGCTCCAGGACAACAGGCCATGGGGTCCCACCCGCTGGTGGTCAAACTAATGAAGGGTATTTACAACTCTAACCCCCTAGACCAAGGTACACCCATATATGGGATGTCAGTGTGGTCCTGACATACCTCAGGGGATGCCCACCAGCCAGATCCCTCAACCTGGAACCATCTATGCTCAAAACACTCATGTTGATGGCACTTGTATCTGCACAGAGGGTCCAGTTATTACATCTATTGCGACTGGACAGCATGCTCACAGCTCCAGACCAGATCTCTGTCGTTATCCAGGGACTGATCAAATAGAGCAGACCAGGAACACCTAATCCAACCGTGGAATTCCGGGCTTACCCACCAGAAACACGGTTATGTGCCATGACCCTATTATCCTACATAGACATAACCAAAATATTCGAGGGAGATGAAAAGCCTTGTGGGTCAGTCATAAAAAACCTTATGGTCGGGTGACGAGCCAAACCATTGCGAGATGGCTCAAGCAGGTGCTAAAAGCTGCTGGGATAAACACTAACATGTACAAATCTCATTCCGCCAGGACAGCATCCACGTCGACGGCTAAAAGAATGGACGTGCCTATAAACCACATCCTGGCTACAGCAGGATGGTCGGGGGAAAGATCGTTCAGAAATTTTATAATAAGCCGTTGGCAAATCCTGTTTTATTTGCAGCTGCTCCTCAAGCCGCTCCAACCGGCCCCAATGCTCACGGGCACTGGCCACTCGCGGCTGTTCAAAGTCGGACTCATCGGAGTCAACGACTCTGTCAGTTTTTTGCTTCACTTTATTGCCTGGCCGTGGTGTTGAGTTGGCCGGTGCGGGAGCGAAGTCGGGCACAGCTGTTCGCATTACGGGAGATTGGTGTGCTGTTGGCCGCTGCTGGCTGCCCGCAACTCCGCGGTTCTCCCCCGCCAGCTTTTTCGCAGCCTTCTTGTTTTTCCTGGATCTGTCCATGCCGCCACCTGTGGTAAAGTAAGTGGGAAGAACGCAGAGTCTCCTTACCTGCTGTTCCCGGCTTTTAAATCCTGCCGCTAAGGGGAACATCCTTCCCCCTGCTGTGACTCGTTGCAATGCGTGTAGCGATATGGCACGCATGCGTCCTGGCGGGGTTCTTCATGTAGTCACTCCCGAAGTAAAATAAATGTATCTTGTATCTTATATCGTAACATCAATAAGCCTACAACCAGCCAAGGCAAGGACTTTCAAACTAAACTATTGATTATTGAACAGTTAATCGATATGTGCATTTACATGGCTGCAGATTGTTCAGTCATGAGCAGAGACCTGTATGAAACAAAGTTCCCACAAAACACCACTGTTTGAGAGTAAGGTCAAGCTGAGAACCTACTCGGGCGAAGTTTTGGAGATATGCTGACAAACAAACTGTAAAGTTCAGCATAATGGTCAGTCAGTAACACTGCCCATCATAGTGGCCAGCTACAGAAATAAACCAACCTTCCTTGGAAAAGATTGGCTGAATAGAACTGGAAGAACATTTTCAGCATCGGTTTGTCCAAATCTTGAAAACGTCATAAACAAACATGCAGAAATATTTGCCGACAGTTACAGGGGAATAACAGGGTACTCTGCACACATTCGACTAAAGCAAGATGTGAAACCTGGGTATTATCGACCAAGACCTGTACCATATGCACTAAAGCAACAAGTGGAGGAAGAGCTCGACAGGGTGGAGTGGAATGGAGTACTCGTGAAGGCAGACCAGGGTAACTGGGCAACGCCAATTGTGGCCGTACCCAAGACTGACAAAACTGTTTGACTATGCGATGACTACAAAGTCACAATCAACCCAAACCATTGATGACGAACAATATCCGTTACCAACCTCGCTAGATCTATACGCAGAACTTAGCGGAGCAAGAGTCTTCACTAAACTGGATTTGTCTCACGCTTACGCCCAACTCAATGTCGACAAGGAAAGTCAGCAGTACTTGACTATCAACACACATAAGGGTTTGTATTCATATACAAAGCTGCCCTATGGTGTGAAATCCTCCCCGAAAATCTTTCAGTCTGTCATGGACAAAATGTTGCAAGACATTTCGCATTGTGTGTGCAACCAGGATGACCTACTGATATTCACAGACGGCATGGTAGAACATCTGGAAATCCTCAAGCACGTTCTCACACGACTGAACTGCCACAATGTCAAACTGCGACAAAGTAAATGTGCATTTGCGCAGTCAGAGGTGGTCTACCTTGGACTCAAAGTAGACGCCAATGGACTTTGCCCTGTGAAGGCGAAAGTGGAAGCAATAGTGAATGCTCCAAAACCCAATAATGTTTCAGAGCTACGATCATTCCCAGGGATGGTGCAGTTCTATCCACGATTCCTTCCAGATTTAGCAACTGTGCTAAAGCCACTTCATCATCTGCTATAAAAGATGTGAAATGGACATGGGGAAAGGAACAGCAACGTGCATATGACACCTGCAAAGAAAACTTGACAAGTGATAAACTCCTTGTCACTACGACATGACATACGAGATGAAACTCGCTTGTGATGCTTTAAGTTGCTGTGATCTCCCACGTAATGAATGACGGACAGGAAAAGCCTATTGCTTTTGCATCCCCCACCCTATCACCGAGTGAACGCAATTATGCACAGATAGAAAAGGAAGCACTCAGCATTGTGTTCTGAATCAAGAAATTCCATCAATTTCTTCTCGGCAGACCATTCACCCTAGTGACTGATCACAAGCCACTACTAGTGATACTTGGTCCCAAGTCAGCTATACCTTCCATGACGGCGGCAAGGATGCAGTGCTGGGCAATTCTGCTGTCCCAGTATGACTACAAGGTTGAGTACAGAAGCCCCAAGTGCAACGCAGTTACAGATGCATTGTCCCGGTTGTCCCATGAGAACTCTGACGTGGGAAGTCAGAACTCAATCTACACACTGCAAGTTGAAGATGAAGACTTTCCAGTGACTGCAACAGAAATTGCAACAGAAATAGAAAAAGACACTGTGCTGAAGAGGGTTTATGAACAGACATTGAACAGTTGAACTGAAATCGATAGAGGATTGTACTCAGTTCTGAACTCAGAGCTGAAGCCTTTCCATAATTAACGCCATGAATTATCTTGTGAGCAGGGATGCATTAAGCGGGGTTACAGAGTGGTTGTACCATAGTCTTTGAAAAACAAAATTATGAATGAACTTCATGCCAAACATCCTGGCATAGTAAGCATGAAGTCAATTGTCAGATGTTTTGTGTATTGGCCTTGTATTGACAGTGTTATCGAGTCACTGGTGAGCAAATGTAGTGTCTGCCAAAATTGCCAGAGTGAACCACCAAAAACACCACTCCAGGCCACTGCGCATGCACATGCACAAGTTTCTTGGCGGGTGTTTCAAAGATGGATAGTGAAAAGTTTCTCGAAGCAAACATATGAGGAAAAGACCAATATAATTAAAAATGGCAGACCAACGCTGGAACTTAAAGAACTTCAACAGTGCAAGGGAACAAAAATAATTAGAACATTTAAAACAGCTTGGTACAACAGGAAACAAAGAGAGAAGAATGGATTTAGTAGACAAATAATATGGGAAGTAAATTACTTTGAGCTATATGTTTTAAAATACTTTATTAAGAGATAGGACCTATTGAAGACAAATCACTTGATAAAAGTCGAGAGAACAATCTGCGCATCCGTAGTTTCCAACATTTTTTGAAGCCGACTGACAGCTCACGGGGGAGAGAACAATCGGCGCATGCGCGGTTTTCAAGATTTTTAAACGCCACTGCATATCTTGACTAATTACTCACAGCACGTGCCTAAGTTCAACCCAATTTGGCCTTGAGAGTTGAGCAAAAACAGTTATGTCAAAAACGCCATTTGACTCCCACAAAAAGGATAGGAACGTCAAGCCAAATGAGCAAGTAATGTGTTCTCAGTCCTCCCAGCAAGTTCAGTCGAGACAAATGGGATGTTGGGAAAATAGTGGTAGTGTGTAGAACTTAGTTGAAGTTGGAGATAGGATCAAAAGAGTCCATGTTGATCAAATGATTCCAGCCAAAAATTGAGCATGAAGTTCTAATCCCTGAGTTTTTTACCTGAACGTGAGTCAGAGGAGACCACTGTGATTGAAACACAACATTCAGTTAGTACAGACAAAGAAACAGATTCCTCTGGTCAAAGTCATGGTACTAAAACAGAGCCAAACAAGCCTACAGTTGAGTCACACCTAAGCCTGTTACACCTGTTAATGTTAAGGCGATCATGCAGGATCAGTAAACCAGTAGTCAGGTTAGGTTTGTAAGTTAAATAACTCACTGCACAAGTAAAACAAAAATGTGTAGATATGTAATATAAATACAGGTTTAAATCAAGTATCACAACAACAAAATTGTAACTGAGTACTTAGATTTAATACTGAAAAAAAGTTCAGTTTAATGTATTCATACATATTCATGTGTATGTTAATGAGTTGGTGTTCAACATAAGCAGGAAATGAAGGGGAATAAATCTCTCTCTCTCGTGATCCAGTCAAGCAGTGTATAAAGGGCCTGTCCCACTTACGCGACCTTGGCACGCAAATTACACAACCTCGTGGTCGCTTGAGGCGACCATGCACCGTATGGCCACGCGGGGCCGGTCCTACTTAGAAGCGCGGGTATGTGCGGGGCTGGTCCTGACATTGCACGGGGCTCCGAAATTCTGGCAGTGGCCAAAATCTGTCCGCACGCAGGCGCATTGCGTCCGTACGCAGCGCCTTGACGTCGTACGTAGCGTCTTGATGGTGTACGTAGCATCTTGATGGCGTATGCCTAGTGCGTGGCGTTTCGCGATGACATCACCGTCCGGCGTGGCGTTGCCTGATGATGTCACCGCCCGACGCCGTGTGACACCCAAATTCATTCGGCCCGCCTCCTGCCCAGCTGATTGGTAAGCATGATGCAAATCACGTCACGTGCGAACTTAGTGCGTACTTAGCGCGTAATTAGCGTGTACTTAGCGCGAACTTCGCGTGAACTCCGCTTCCGTCTGGTCACGCCAAACGCCGCAATCGCATGCAAGTGCGACAGGCCCTTAAGTCTTGATCTTGATCCTGCTGCCCGGAATATAACAATATGATATGATAAAACACACAAGATACACAAAAACTTGAAATTGAAAGTGAAAACAAAAAGAGAAAGACAAGTGACTGATGGCTGGCTGCCGTGTGTACAGCGCCTTCACCGGAACAAACAAAGGAACACAAACTTATCCCCTGGTCAGAGGATTGTAAACTAGAGTGACCCCCACCCCCTCCACAGCGAGGCCCCCTTTGTTCTCCCAACATCCCTCACTGCAGTCCCCCCACGCTGGGTCCCCATTGTCTTCCAATTGATAGTCTTACCAGGACACTTGAATGAAAGTCAATAAGAAGATTGAAAAGACATTTGGATAAGTACATGGGTAGAAAAGATTCAGAGAGAGATTGGTCAAACTTGGGCAACTCAGGACTTGAGTCACAAGGACACAAAGTACAGGAAAAACTCAGCGGGTCAGGCAGCATCTCTGGAGAACATGGATAGGTGACGTTTTGGATCGGGACCTTTCTTCTGACTGATTGATGGGAGAAATAAAGCTGACAGTGCGGGGAGGCAAGAGAAAATGCAGTAAGTTATAGATAAACACAGGTGACGGGGGAGGGCTTTGACAGACTGATGGTTGGAACAAAGGCAAGAGATTAAAACCGAAAGGATGTCAAAAGGATTGAAGTGTTGCGAATTGTAAAGCTAGAGGAGGGAATGTGGGTGGCGGGAGAGGGGGAGGGGATAACTAGATGCCTAACCGAAAACCTTTTAAATGCCACTTTTCATATATGCATTCAGTCACTATCACCCCTGACAGTATGTTCCAGTCACTCATCACCCTCTGTGAAAAGAAACAGCCCCACATATCACCTTTAAACATTGCCACTCTCATGTTAAAGCTATGCCCTCTCATATGTGATATTTCTATTCTGACCGTCTACCTTTTCACAAATCTCTACACTCCTATCAGGTCTCCCCTCAACCTTGGGCATTCCACTGAAAACAATCCAAGTCGGTTCAACATCTCTTTGCAGCTAATATCCCCCTAATCCAGGCATCATTCAGTCTGAAGAACGGTCTCGACCCAAAATGTCACCCATTCCTTCTCTCCGGAGATGCTGCCTGTCCTGCTGAGTTCCTCCAGTATTTTGTGTCTATCATCATTCAGGTAAACCTCCTCTGCATCCTTTCCAAAGGCTCTAAGTACTTCCTGTAATGGGACAACCAGATCTGCACACAACACTCCAAATGCGGCCTAACCAAAATCCTATAAAGATGTATTGTGATTTCCTGACACATATTCAATGTTCCGATGAATGAACGTGTGTCTACCACATGCCTTCTTTACCACTATATCTACTTGTGTTGCCACTTTCAGGGAGTCAAGGTCCAAATGCTGTCAAGCTATATAGCCTTGGACTACCTTATTTTTTAACAATGGTTTCATAATAGCAAAAAAATTAATACTTAAATTTTGGAAAAATACATCAATACCAACGCTTAAAATGTGGATTGCAAGTTTGTTGGACACCGCACATCTTGAGGGAATGCGATTCCTCCTAATGGATAAATCAGACCAATTCATAACAAGTTGGTCTCCATTTGTCGTCTTTTCGGAATCATATGGTGCAACACAATTGTAAAAATAACTGTTTTAGGACTGCGCAAGGGTTGGTCAAGATTAAAAGCAATGATCTCCTTACTTTTTTTTTAATGGTTTATTCTCTTTTTTCTATTTTCTTTTTCTCAACTTTCTTCATTCATTCGTCTTTTTTCTTTTTCTTCACACACTATATATCTCATGTCTTTCTATCCTTTACTATCTAATTTCTTTTTCTTATTCTAATCTTTCTTTAATATAACAAAAAAAAAAAGCTGTACATAAAATGTATTATGAAAATATATATTAGGCACTTTGGTGCCATATGATTGTACTTCTAATAAAATAAAATATTAAAAAAAATAAAAATATCTTCTTCAAATATTCTTCAATATCTTCAATTGGAAATGATTTTCTTTCAGGTTAGATTTAGGAGTGTATCAGACAATCTCAGCCTCAATCCAGTCTCGTTTGCCTCATGGTCAGAAATGGCTACAAGTATCTTGAGGTGCGACATGGTGGTGCAGCGGTAGAGTTGCTGCCTCTCAGTGCCAGAGAAGCGGATTCCATCCTGAGTACTGTCTGTGTGGAGTTGTTTGTTCTTCCTGTGACCATATGGGTTTTCTCTGGTTTCTAAAGACGTGCAGGTTTGTAGATTAATTGGCTTCTGTAAATTGCCTGTAGCGTGTAACGTAGAACTAGTGTATGGGTGATTGTTGGTTGCCGTGGACTCGGTAGGCCGAAGGACCTGTTTCCATGGTGTATCCCTAAACAAAACTATTAATAACTTCAACCAACTCCAAACTACATAATAAATAAAACAATTTTCATTTTCTGTATAAACACCAAAAAGACCTCCTGGATTTTGCACTTGTCATATGTGGTTGGTAAGAAGTCCCATTACTCAATGATTGTATGCATGTACAACATTATCTGATTTAATTTAATAGCACGCTAATAAAAGCTTTTCACTGTATCTCGGTACTAAACCAATACCAAATTGGCTTGCCTTATCTCCATTCCTTTTCTTGTATAACTTAGTTTAGTTTAGAGATGCTGTGCAGAAATGGGCCCTTTTCGCCCACCAAGTCCGCACTGACCATCAATCCCCGCACACTAACACACATCTTACACACATTTGGGACAATTTACAATTTTACCAAAGCCAATTAACCTACAAACCTGTATGTCCTTGGTGTGTGGGAGGGAACTGGAGCTCCCGGAGAAAAGCAAACGCAGGTCACGGGGAGAACGTACAAACTATTGGTATCTACAGCACCCGTAATCAGGATTGAACCTGGGTCTCTGGTGCTGTAAGGCACCAATTCTACTGCTGTGCCACCGTGCCGTCCTGAGATTAATTCAGTTATCCAGGTGTTCCAGAAATGAGTGTAGGGCCAAAGCGACCTGTTGTAGTGGTTGGCGAACTGCGGTGGTTGAAGCCTGCATGGTAGTCTGGATTTAATATGTGCCATAACCAGCCACTCGAAGCAATTCATGATGGTGGATGTCAGGGCCACTGGACGGTAGTCATTGCGGCATGGGATGTTGCTTGTTTTGGCACCGGGATGATAGTGGTCAAGAAGATACAGATAATTTTTGTTGAGAAATATGCCGGCTCTACTTTCTGAGATCAGACTGAAAACTGTGACATCCAGGTTAAGGAACAGCTTCTCCCAAACAACCATCAGGCTATTGAAAACTACGAACTCCAACCAAACTCCGAACCATCAGACAACTGTGACCTGTCTTGGTTGCACGAGGGACTTTGGGCTTTGTTGTGTTTTGCACTTCATTGGCTGTTTTATTTTTCACACTTACTTTTTTGGTTAGATTTTTATATTAACTATTGAGTACTGTGTTGTGCTGCGGCAAGCAAGAATTTCATTGTTCTCTTCTGGTACGTATGACACTTAAACTTTCTTGACCCTCTTAGCTGTGGGTAAGCAGTGTCAACTGTAGAGCTTGTGGAGGTGAAGCTAAGTTTGAAGAAGTATCGTGATATAATAATGTAAATGAAAGAGCACAACAAGCAGTAATGAGGCACTTTACCATTCCTAATTTGCACTGGTAACAAAATCAATGTGACGTACAAAAGTTCAAAGCATATTTTAGGAGCCTGAGTGCACACTGTAATAATTTACTGCAAGGAAACAGAGTATTTTGAGCTGAATCAATGGTCAGGCATTAGAGATCTGGGTTTAAATTGACGTAAGAACAGTAATTAGAGAACAAGAGTGACAGAGGAAGCTTTAGAAAGTGCATGGGGGTGGCATTGATCAGTGGTGAAAGCACCAGGTTGCATAGAGCACATCAGCAACTTGTTTACATGGCTATCCCATCTACTCTTCCACCGCAGAGGCAAGGATATGTACAGACCGTGCAATTAGAATTAATATGAACCCCTGAAATCATCAAACTAACTAAACACAGTAAAAACGGGGGATTGCATGGGGCTGTTTTTTTCTCCAGATGGGCTGAATGGACTTTCCTACAGTGTCTATCTTCCAAGTAAATGCCTTCCAAATGAGATAGTTCATATGTTCTAGGAGCAGAATAAGGCAATTCAGCCCATCAAGTCTACTCCGCCATTCAATCATGGCTGATCTATCTCTCCCTCTTCACCCCATTCACCTGCCTTCTCCCCATAACCCCTGACACCCATACTAATCAAGAATTTGTCAATCTCTCGAGGTCTTCAGTGAGTTAAATGCAGAGGGAAGAGGTTGAGGCACGAGACAAGCAACGTGATATTAAGACAGCAGCAATTAAACTGGAGAGAGTGGTGGGTAGGACTCACATTAATCACTGAAGGGCCTGTCCCCTCTTGGGCGTTATTTGCGCGTCATTTACGCGACATTATTTACGCGTAATGCGCGTGTCGTGACAGGCTCGTGACCCGCGCATGGCATGCATTACACGCGCATGGCACATGGTGAGACGTGATGGCGTAGGCAGTGAAGCGCAGTGACGGCGCCCCAGGATTTTGGGATTCACAAAATCTTTGCACACCACCTCCGTGACGCGCAAATGACGCCCAAGTGGGACAGGCCCATAAGTTTCTCACCGGTTCAGCGGGTCAGGCAGCATTCATGGAGAGAGAAACAGGGTTAATGTTCCAGATCAGGTCTGTGCCTTGAAATCCTAATTCTGTTTTCTTTCCACGGATGCAGTCTGAGCTGCTGAGTGTTTCCAGTATTTTCCATTTTTGTGAGCAACTGATATCCTTTGTTCATGCTTCTTGGAGACGAAGAGTGTGCTTCATGACTCCAGAACAGTAACTAATAGTGTCATCACCAGTGTGTTCAATTGCACAAACCATTGTGTCAAGTCGAGTTTATCATGAGATATGGGTACAAAGAAGTTCTTGCAGGAGCATCACAGGCTCCTTCCATCCCTGTGTTAGAAAACTCATAATTATGTCATTCGTTCTAGACCAAACAGCACGGTGACTCAGCGGTAGAGTGGCGGCTCACAGCGCCAGAGACCCAGGTCTGATCCTGTCTACATGTGCTCTCTGTACGGAGTTTGTACATTGTCCCTGGAACCACGTGGGCTTTCTCTGGGTGCTCCAATTTCCTTGCACATTCCAAAGACGTGCAGGTCCGTGGGTTAATTAGCCTTTGCAAATTATCCCTTCCATTGACTCCACCTATACTTCATGCTACCTCGGCAAGGCCACCAGCATAATCAAGGTAGAGTCACACCCCGATCACTCCTTCTTCTCCCCTCTCCCATCAGGCAAGAAGTACAGAAGTGTGAAAATACACACCTACAGATTCAGGGACAGTTACTTCCCCGCTGTTATCAGGCAACTGAACCATTCTATCAACAATTGGAGAGCGGGCATGAATTACCATCTACCTCATTGGAGACTATCGGTAATTGGTCTTTACTAGACTTTATCTTGCACTAAATATTATTCCCTTTATACATGTATCTGTACACTGTGGACAACTTGGTTGAAATCATGCATAGTATATCTGCTGACAGGATAGCATGTAACACAAAAGCTTTTCATTGTACCTCAGAACGTGTGACAATAAAACTGAACAAAACAAACTTACTAAAAATGTAGAGTCTTTCTTAAGTTGGCCTTGAAGGACTGTTCTCTGACGGTGGCACTGGGTCAGAACAGCAAGAGTTGCTCTTGGCAGGCAGAGATGTTGATGTTTTCCACCACTACTCTGCCATTTAATGGGCACCAGCACCAGGAGGCAGAAGGTCCCATGAATTATAGGAACCCTTCAGATCAAAAACATCCCACCCCACTAGCATTTGTTTGGGTTTAGAATTGGTAAAACTGAATCGGCATTGAGCCAGTTAGGTTAAGGTGGAAGTTGAGATTTAACATTGCCACGTGCAAGGTACAGTGAAACGCTTTGTTTTGCGTGCATGCTATCCAAGCAGATTGGATATATCGCACATGAATACGATCAAATCAAACTCAAGCACAATAAATGGTGTAAAGGGTGCAGAATGTAATTCTCAGCATTAATTGAATTGAATACTTTATTGTCGCATGTGACAAGTCACTGTGAAATTCTTTGCTTGCACACCCAAGGTATGCAAATAGTTGCTCATAAAGGGTGCTTACAAAGTTACCCCAGGTCTTCCATTGTTCTCCCTCCCTCCCTCTACCTCACGGCATTCCTCCCCACGCCGGTTCCACCTTTGCTCCTTCCCTTGTCAGCGACGTCCTCATTTCCACGTGTCCATCTTCCACCGTCGGTCAGCGCCATCGTCGACCACCACACCGGCATCTCCACTATCGCTGCCGGGTCCTCTCCAGAAGCTTCCGTGGCACCGACCCAGGCCCCAGCCATGGGCTCCTCAGACCCAGGGAGCCTTGCCGCGGGCTCCGTCGACCCACGAGGCCCAGGCTATAGCTTCCTAGCGGCCCTCCAGAAGACGTCTGCTGCCGGGGCTGTAGATATTTAACCATCAAAGTATTGTGTCCACTTCACCTACATCACAGGGCTTCAGCTGCTGATCATAGTCAAAGAGTCATACAGCACAGAACTTTCGGCTCAATTTGCACATAAAGACCTAGGTGCCCCTTCTAAACTAGTCCCATCTGTCTGTGTTTGGCCCATATCCCTCTAAACTTATCCTATCCACTTTACTGCCCAAGTGTCTTTTAAATGTTGTTATAGTCTCTGTCTCAACTACCTTCACTGGCAGCTCGTTCCATATACCCACCACCCTGAGTGAAAAAGTTGTCCCTCAGTGTCCTATTAAATAGAAATATAGAAACATAGAAAATAGGTGCAGTAGGCCATTCAGCCCTTTGAGCCAGCACTGCCATTCAATATGATCACGGCTGATCATCTAAAATCAGTACCCCATGCCTGCTTTTTCCCCATATCCCTTGATTCCATTAGCCCTAAGAGCTAAATCTAACTCTCTTGAAAACATCCCGTGAATGATGGTTCAATTCTACACGGCCATCGAAGAGTCCGTTCTCACCTCCTCGATCATGGTCTGGTTTGGCTCAGCCACCAAGCACGACACCTGAAGGCTGCAGCAAATCGTCCGATCAGCTGAGAAGGTTATTGGCTGCAACCTTCCCTCCATTGATGAACTGTACACTGCAGGGGCCAGGAAGCGAGCGTGCAAGATCATCTCTGACCCCTCTCTATATGGCCACAAACTCTTTGAATCACTTCCCTCTGGAAGGCGACTCTGGACTGTCAAAGCTGCCACAGTCAGACATAAAAACCGTTTTTATCCACAAGTAGTTGCTCTACTCAACAGCCAAAAATCTGTAGCCTCCCTTTGATCTGGTATTTTACTTCGGAGTCACGTGAGTGACTACGTGAAGAACCCGTCCAGCACGCATGCGCGACATGAGCGTTCACGCAGTGCAACAGCGACGAACGGGAGTACAGGCGCTCCCGCTACAAGTTTAAAAAGGCGGACCGTCAGGTAAGTACTTACTCTGAGGTCATAATTTACAAAACCTTGTTCTGTTTTGTGCACTCCAGGAAAATGAGCAAAGCAAAACAGGGAAAAAAGACCGCTCCCCGTTTGACTCCAACAGAACAGGAGCGTTCCATCAATGGGGGGCGAGTGGTGGCACCTGGACCACACACGCTGTGGTCCACAATCATTGATTCTGAGCCGAGCCCAGTACTGGTAGCGCAGCCTGGCCAACAGCAGCGGACTGGAGGTAAATCAAAAAGGAAATCAGACCGGCCGGTAATCTCTGATAACTCCGACGAGGAAGACTAGCCGCCTGATATACTCGCCGCCTGAGTCGTATGGAAAGGCTCATGGAGAAAATGCTCCAGCGAGACTTGCTTCGGGAGCTGGAGCAGTCTCGCCAAGGGAGTTCAGGCACTCTCGCAACAGTGCCCTACAATGCACTGGCCATCGCTTCCCCCTCAGCTGAGGGCAGCGTTGGCGACCAGGACTGGGCCGGTCAGGAACAGGGGTCACTGGCCGAAGATGTCGGGAGTACACACGGGGTACAGGATCAGGAAGAGCTGCTGGGTGTGGTGAATCGTTGCGTGGCTACAGCACGAGCAGGGGGTCCATTGCAGCCAAAACTAGCGGCCAGCATTGACTACCTATCCTTCAAACCCCTACAAGAACAGATAGTCAATGAGGCTATGCTGTGTAATACCCAATATGAAATCAACAACCTCCGCAAGGAGGTAATAAGACCTGCCCTCAATCCCAAATTTGCAGGATTATGCAAAACACGGCCTCAGTGCCACAGATCCTGTTATTTGGTAAGGACTTGTCCAAACAAGTAAAAGATCTAGAGGAAGAGTCAAAAGCATTTGGCCTCATGAGGGCAGGCCCCTGAATGAGCAGACCCACACAACCCAGACGGAAGTACCCCACCACGTCCACCAGTCGACGCCAACCTTATGGGACTGGTGAAAGCTCGGGGTCCGCATACCATCCCCGAAAGCCTTTTTTAGGCCAGGGCCCAGAGCGGACCCCATGGAAAATGTGCCACCCTCACCCAGCAGTACACCCAGCAGTACAACGACAAATGAAGAAACAGAAAAAAGGAACACACCCATAACTATGGAGTTAGGTGGGTCTGGTTCCTACCAGCATATAAAAAGTGGGGGAACTGTACTAACAGGGGGGAGATTACACCCGTTCATGGAAGCATGGAGGACTATATCACAAATGATAGCTATATACTTAATAGTATTCGTGGATATAAAATAGAATTCATTCAAGAAAATATGCCACCAGTTCAGCATGCACCCCAAAGGGTCTTTACCCTCTCAGTCAAAGAAAAACTACAGGGTCAAGCAGAACTGGTGCGGTTACTTACAAAGGGTATCATTGAGAAATCTAAACATGAACCTTTGGAATTTGTCTCAAATATATTTACCATAAACAAAAAAGATGGTGGATGTCGCATCATCATTGACTTAACTTTACTAAATACCTTTGCTAAGTATATACATTTCAAAATGGAAACATTTGTAACTGCCAAACAACTGATTTCCAAAGGATACTTTATGGCAAGCATTGACTTAAAAGATGCCTACTATTCAGTACCCATCTAAAAGGATCATTGTAGATACCTGAAATTTACCTGGATGGGGCAACAATGGCAGTTTAAATCATTGCCTAATGATATAACATCAGCCCCAAGACTATTTACCAAGATATTAAAACCAGCCTTGGCAATATTAAGAAAACAGAAACATATTGTCATGGCATATCTTGATGATATCTTAATAGTAAGCAAAACCATGGAATTGGCTAAATCAGCTGTTTTAGCTACCAAACAATTATTTGAAACCTTGGGATTTGTCTTACATCCAGATAAATCTAAGTTGATGCCATCCACAACTATGGACTACTGGGATTCACAATTAACTCAGTCCACATGTCTGTAACGTTGCCAAAAGATAAAGCAGCAGAATTGGCACAGACGTACAACAATTTAATGGTTAGCAATCGACCAACCATCCGAGAAGTGGCAAGAGTAATTGGCAAAATAGTAGCAGGATTTCCAGCTACACAATTTGGACCTTTATCAAAACCTACAAAGCGCAAAACTGCAGGCGTTAAAACGACATGCAGGTCACTTTGACCGAACCATGAAATTACCCATTGAAGCAATATCAGAGTTACAATGGTGGATAGAGAACATTTGACATAGTTCCAGCCCTATCATCATCAATAACCCAACGTTAACTATACAAACAGATGCCAGTGCTCAAGGCTGGGGAGCAACTAATACCATATCCAGCACAGGTGGTAGATGGACTAACCTAGAATCATCTTTACTACAGACACTGGGCATAAATTATTTGGAAATGTCGGGTGCGTTTTATGGTTTAAATGCATATTCTACGAATATGCACCACTTGCATGTTTGTTTGCAGGTTGATAATACCATGGTGGTGGCCTATATTAACCATATGGGCGGAATAAAATCGATATCATGTGACAATTTGGTCAACATAATCTGGCAATGGTGTGTCGATAGACATATTTGTCTATCAGCAACTTACCTACCAGGTAAGCTAAATACAGTGGCAGACACCAGGTCACGCAAATTTAATGATAACGCCGAATAGATGTTAAATCCGAAAGCATTTGGTAAAATTACAAAGCAATATGGCACACCAGATATCAATCTCTTTGCATCCAGACTAAATCACCAGGTACCAATGTATGTCGCTTGGCAACCAGACCGTGAGGCAGCAGCATTAGATGCATTCGCGCTGGACTGGGGGAACTATTTCTTTTATGCCTTTCCCCCCTTCTGCCTCATCAGTCGGGTACTACGCAAAATACAGATGGACTCTGCTTCAGGTATTTTGATAGTACCCGACTGGCCTACACAGCCATGGTTCCCAGAGGTCCTCGACATGGTCATTGAAACTCCAATGACCATTCCCAGTAGTCCAGACCTATTGACTCACCCCGTGTCAGGCATAAGTCATCCATGCCATGACAGAATTAACCTACTGGGTTGCAGATTCTGAAAAGACCACTGCTGGGCCTGGGATTATCTTACAGGACCATGAACACGATGACAGTGTCCCACCGTATGTCCACCAGGAAACAATACCTATCGAGCATAAGGAAATAGGAAACATACTGCTCGAAAACTGGGACAACATATTCATCAACAACCGTAACTAATGTACTGGAGTTCCTGGCCGGCCTTCACCATAATGAAGGACTGAGCTACAGTGCCATCAATAGTGCCAGAAGTGCTCTGTCAGCCTACTTAAATCAGGCACCAGGACAACAGGCCATAGGGCCACACCTGCTGGTGATCAAACTAATGAGAGGGATATGCAATTCCAACCCCCCAAGACCTAGGTACACCAAAATTTTGGTTATCAGTGTTGCCCTGACATACCTAAGGGGATGGTCACCAGCCAGGTCTCTCACCCTGGAACAGCTAACCCTGAAAACGGTCATGCTGATGGCGTTAGTCTCAGCACAAAGGGTCCAGTCCCCTCCACTTACTTCGACTGGATAACATGGTTATAACACCAGACCGTATCACATTCACCATTCAGGAGCTGGTAAAACAGAGCAGGCCAGGAACTTCAGGTCTTGTTATGTATTTCCGGGCGTACCCACCTGACCCCCGGTTATGTGTCATGACTCATTTACTTGTTTAGGCCCACACAACACGAGATTCCCGAGGGAGAGAGAAAGCTTTATGGGTCAGTCACAAAAAACCTCATGGTCGGGTGTCGAGCCAAACCATCTCCAGATGGCTCAAACAGGTACTGGGAGCTGCTGGAGTAGATACTGATGTATATACATCTCACTCCACCAGGGCAGCATCCACATCGGCGGCTAAAAGGATGGACGTGCCATTGGACCACATCCTGGCTACAGCGGGATGGTCCATGGAGAAAACATTCCAAACGTTCTACGTTAAGCCGTTAGCAGAATCTGTTTTATTTGCAGAAAGAGTTTTAGAATCTGCAAATATAGAATTTAAGCTCGGGGGAGCATTATTTTATTTTTGTTATTGTTTAATAAATACCATTATTGTTTTACAAACAGATTCATGGTTGATTACGATAACATACTTCCTCCCTTGAATGACTTAGGCAGCGAGTGAAGTATGACTGTTACACAGTTTGAAATCACAGAACTTTAAAATCTTCACGTAGTCACTCACGTGACTCCGAAGTAAAATAGTAAGATTAAACGAGAACTTACCAGTTTGAAGTTTGATCTGTATTTTATGAGGAGTTACGATGAGGGATTACGTGCCCTCCGCTCCCACCCTCAATTATAGAGATCCACTGGTAATTTAGTTCTCCTTGTCTTTACTACGTTTATTTCAATTATTGTGTTGTTTCTGTGATTCCGTACCGCTGCTTTGAAGTGTGTCGCGCATGCGTGCTGGACGGGTTCTTCACGTAATCCTTCATCGTAACTCCTCATAAAATACAGATCAAACTTCAAACTGGTAAGATCTCGTTTAATCTTACTATTTTGTTGGTTCACATGCTTGATCAATGGTGTTTTATCATTAATGTTTTATTATTATTAATGTTTAGTGTTTTCTGAGGCATACGTAACTGTCACTGTATGTCATGTTGTTACTTGTGGGTGGAGCACCAAGGCAAATCCTTTGTATGTAAATACTTGGCCAATAAACTTACTTACTTACTTACTTACTTACTTACTTACTTACTTACTGAATTAGCCTCCATTGCCTCCTTAAACTTATGTCCTTTGGTTATTGATTGCCCTATTCTGGGTAAAAGACTGTGCATGTACCATATCTATTCCCCACATGATTTTGTACACCGTTATAAGATGTGCCTTGGCCTTGTGCCCTCCAAGAAATAGTTGTAGCCTGCCCAACCTCGTTGGCGCTCTCCCTATAGCTTAGGCTTTTAAATCCTGGCAACACCGATGTAGTGTGACTGGCTTCCACTGTAAATGTTATAGTAGAAGGGGAGCACAGTGGCGCAGCGGTAGAGTTGCTGCCTTACAGCGCCGGAGACCCGAGTTCGATCCTGACTACGGGTGCTGTCTGTGAGGTCTCACTGTGACTGCCTGGGTTTTCTCTGTGTGCTCTGGTTTCCTCCCACACTCCAAAGACATAGAAACATAGAAACATAGAAAATAGGTGCAGGAGTAGGCCATTCACCGCCATTCAATATGATCATGGCTGATCATCCAACTCAGTATCCTGTACCTACCTTCTCTCCATACCCCCTGATCCCTTTAGCCACAAGGGCCACATCTAGTTCCCTCGTAAATATAGCCAATGAACTGGTCTCAACTATCTTCTGTGGCAGAGAATTCCAGAGATTCACCACTCTCTGTGTGAAAAATGTTTTTCTTATCTCGGCCCTAAAAGATTTCCCCCTTATCCTTAAACTGTGACCCCTTGTTCTGGACTTCCCCAACATCGGGAACAATCTTCCTGCATCTAGCCTGTCGTACCCTGAAGAATTTTCTTATATAAAGTTTCTTATATAAAGACTTATGAGGTTGCAGGTTAATTGGCTTCAGTACAATTGTAAAATTGTTCCTGGCGTGGAGGAAAGTGCTAGTGTATGGGGATCGCTGGTTGGCACGGGCTCGGTGGGCTGAAGGGCCTGTTTTCACGCTGCATCTCTGAAGTCTCAAGCCTAATATAAATAACCTGACCTCTGGAGTAGCCTGTTGCCAGGGGTTTGAACCATAAGGCATTGAGAAGCCTGAGGGCAGGAAACTATCCCTGGACTATCGTTCAGGCTGTTTTGCTGCCGAGTGCCTCATTGCTAAAGCATATCACAAGCAAGATGCTGGCAGTCAATATGTTGCCCACAGGGGAACTAATGACTTGGCATGTCTCAGGCTGCTAAACAGGCTTTCAGTGACATATGGAGGCCTTTGCTTTTTTGAAATCTGCATTCAAAAAGCAGGGTTGATTTTTAATTACAGAAAACAGGAAATGGTATCATATACCTCGACTAAATAGCCCATGGTCACCAAAGCAATCGCAGATGTGGCAAAGCTGTTCCATCCCTGTTAGAAGATGTGCCCTTTGTTACTGCCTGGAATAGAGAGTGTCATGCAACAGTTGTTCAGGGCAGGCTCGGTGTCTTCACTGTGACAGACTGTGTCACAAAGCCAGCAGCTCTCATTCATCATACAGCCCACAACTGCTGTACAGTAGCTTTGATAGCTACTGCCCAAGGAAATGATGAAAGCCTTTCGTGAACTTTCTCTGCCCCCACTGATTTAATTTATTCTGATGTTACTCAACACAGATAACCCAAACCCTTGGACATAAAGACATTTAAAGAAGAATGATGCAATTTAATGGCTCCCGCGTCTCATTGCCATCAAATGATTGTCGCAATAAATTCATCTTTCCTGGGTTTTACTGGAAAGCTAAATCGATAATAATACCTTTATGGCTAAATGGCCAGCTGACGGTCACTCAAAGCTATTTGAAACTTCGAAGTTTCAGCCTAATCATCTTCGTCACCCATCTAAAATATCACTTCTGTTTTTCTCTACAGGTACTGGTTTTGTTTACTTTAGTTTGGTTTAAATTAGATTATTAGATTATATTAGAGATACAACGTGGAAATGGGCCCTTCAGCCCATCGAGTCCGCGCCGATCAGCGATCCCCGCACATTACCGCTACCCTACACTCACTAGGGACAATTTATATTTATACCAAGCCAATTAACCTACAAACTGTACGTCTTTGAAGTGTGGGATGAAACCGGAGCACCCAGAGTAAATCCACGCGGTCACAGGGAGAACTTACAAACTCCGTACAGACAGCACCCGTAGTCAGGATCGAACCCGGGTCTCTGGCGCTGTAAGGCAGCAACTCTACCACTGCACCATCGAGCCACCCCATTTAGTTTAATTTAGTTCAGTTTATTATTAGTGTCATGTGTGCTGAGATACAGTAAAAAGCTTTTGTTTGCATACAATCCAGTAAAAAAGACTAAAACATAAATACAGTGGACCCATCCACAGTGCAAAGATAAAGGATCATGGGTATAACATTTAGTGCAAAGATATTTCATTGAAGTCCGATAAACTCCGATTAAAGAAAGTTCACAGGTCTCCATTGAGGTAGATGGAAGATCAGGACCGCAATCTGGCTGATGAGAGGATGGTTCAGTTGCCTGATAACAGCTGGGAAGAAACTATTTCTGAATCTGGAGGTGTGAGTGTTTTCAAGCTGGAATGATTTTACATAAGGTATGAACTGCTCGACAATTGAAACATGTTGATGAGAGACAAAAAATATTAGGAGGAAATGTATTCCCTAGTTTCCTAACTTGCAAACCAATAAATATAAATTATAAAGAAGGGCAAGGCAATTGTTTCTCATGCCATCAGACTCTGTGGTTAGTGTGTATCGTCAAGGAGATAGTTACTAGCAGTCTAAGTCATCCCTCGTTACCTCGTTATTAGCTTTCTGCCAGAGGATTCACCCTGTACACATGTAGCTAAGTTGTGAAGGAGGAATATTCAATATTTCTTCCATGGAAAAAAGAGGAAGAATCAGGAATAGTGCACTCATTAAGAATGGATGGATATATGGATTGTACCTGGAAAATAAAGGCTGCAAACTGACTAAAACGCAGCCTTTATCCTTCAGATTAGCATGTCATTTATTGCAATAAACAATGCAACTATTAATCTTTACACTTTAGAAATACAGTGCGGAAACAGGCCTTTTGGTCCACCAAGTCCGCGCCGACCAGTGATCACCCCTCACTCGAACACTATCCTGCACACGAGGACCAATTTACTGAAGCCAATTAACCTACAAACCTGCACATTTTTTGGAGTGTGGGAGGAAACCGGAGCACCCGGAGGAAACCTACCTAGTCACAGGGAGAATGTATAAACTCCGTATAGACAGCACCCACAATGATGAGCATGATCAAACCCAGGTCTCTGGCATTGTAAAGTGGCACCTCTACCTCCGTGCCTCTGTGCCACTGTGCCACCTTTTAAAAAAAATGTTTGCTTGATATCTACATCTCCAAGCCCTTCGAGAAGGAGATTTGGGGATTTGCTTGGAAATTACGGGAAATTGGAGTGGATTATGTAAAGAGGATAGCCATTTGGATGTCTCTTTAAATGGCAAATATGTGAAAGAGTCAACACTACAGTTGGCACAATGGTTTTGCCTAACAGTATAATCTAACCTTACACTTTTGTGTTATTCTTTATGGAGTTCAATCAGTAACCTCCCAATGCAATGCCCCAATTAGCTAGAGGCGGCGCAGTGGTTCCGCGGTAGAATTGGCACCTGACAGCGCCGGAGGCCCAGGTTAGATCCTGACAATGTGTACCAACTGCATGGAGTTTGTGCATTCTCTCTGTGACCTCTCCTGCTACTCTCCCCGTGGGGTTTCTCCAGGTGCTCTGGTTTCCTCCCACACTGCAAAGGCATACCGCTTTGTAGGTTAATTGTCTTTGGTAAAATTGTAAATAGTCCCTAGTGTATAGGATAGTGTCAGTGTGCCGGGGTCACAGGTCTGCATGGACTCGGTGGGTCGAAGGGCCTGTTTCCCCCCTGTATCTCTCAAGTCTAAAGTCTAAATGAAAGATAGGGAAGGAAACTGCACGGTTCATGATATACTATGCAGATGTTATTATATTTATACATCCAAAAATATACGCATTGCCTACTGTCTTGCAGTTGCCTGATCACAAGTATTTCAGAGTTTCATTCCACAAAGCAGTTTCATCACGGTGGCGCAACGGTAACGTGGCTGCCTTACAGCGCCAGAGACCCGGGTTCAATCCTGACTATGGGTGCTGTCAGTATGGAGTTTGTACATTTTCCTGTGGCCATGTGGGACTTCTCTGGGTGCACTAGTTACTTTCACACTCCAAAGACATACAGGTTTGTAGGTTAATTGCCTTCAGTACAATTGTATTCTCCTTCAAGACACACTTCAGTGATTTTTTTCAGAGCTGGACGGGCTTTCAATGTGCACATTGTAAATAGTTGCAGAATGCATATTAATCCTGTAGGTTGGGTCCTTATTACATACAAACAGTTCTTTGAAGTCCTGCTTTTCATCTGGTGATAAGGGCTTGTTTTGTACAACTGTGAGACAATTTGTGGGGAGCTACATGAGCGTGATGTGCTCGGGCAAATTTATTTACTCTTTAGATGTTGCCAACATCAGCATTAAAGGCCCTCACAGGCAACTGCAACTGGATCCCTCTTCACAGATCACACTTTCTGTGGGTTCTTCCCTTCTGCTGTTGATCCGCTGAAGGAGATTGTGATCCTTTCTTGCCTCGGCAATGTAGTGGCACAACGACACAACAGTTAGCCTCTCTGCCTCAGAACACCAGGGCTCCACTCTGACCTTGGTTGCTGTCCGTGTGGAGTTTGTATGTTCTCTCTGTGACTGCATCGATTCTTTCTGGTTCCACGTTTCCCTCCCATCCCTTAAAGATACGGGGGTTGGTGGTTTACTTGACCTCTGTAAGTTGACCCTAGTGTGCAGGTAAGCGGTGGGGAGTTGCTGGGAATGTGGGGGGATGAATTTAATGTTGGATAATTGTAAATGGATACTTGATGACCAATGTGAACCTGATGGGCCAAACAAGCTGTTTCTGTATGCACATAATATCAAATGTCCATTGACTTGGCCTCTACATCCTTCTGTGGCAATTAATTCCACAAGTGGGACTGCTGTAGATCGGACATGTTGGTCGGTGTGGGCAAGTTGGGATGAAGGGCCTATTTCATAAAGTCATAAGGTCATAAGGAATAGGAGTAGAATTAGGTCCTTTGGCCCATCAAGCCTACTCCACCATACAATCATGGCTGATCTATCTCTCCCTCCAAAACCCATTCTCCTGCCTTCTCCCCATAACCTCTGACACTCGTACTAATCAAGAATCTATCTATCTCTGCCTTAAAAATATCCACTGTCTCGTCCTCCACAGCCTTCTGTGGCAAAGAATTCCACAGATTCACCACCCTCTGACTAAATATTTTTTGCCTCATCTCATTCCTAAAAGAACGTCTTTTAATTCTGAGGCTGTCTCCACTATCCCCACACTGTATGACTCTATGACTCTAAGTAAGAAGAGAGATTGTTATTGCGGGATTGCTCCCCTAGGAATTGGGATGGACATGAGGGGCCAAAATCTTTCTAAAACTTGTTTAGATCCAAGATCCACTTATGCAGGAGACTTCCCTCATTGAAGACATATGAACAGGTGACCAGGTCTTACATTGCCATGATCCCATTGCCTCTCATTCTGACCACATTCACAATAGGGGGGGGTGATAAAGTGAAAGGCCAAGATGTAGTCACATTAGACCTTCATGTCTCTTGCTTGCTGTAGACTACAGTAAAACAAAAAAATACATCTCTTCAGACACAAAATTAGTACAACCAAACTTTACCAGCTCTACACCATTTGTCCAAAACAAGATAATCCACAGATCAAAGGGAATTAATTCATGACCACAAAACTACATCTGTTTAGATTTCTGTTCAGAGGAGACTTCTGGCTCTTTGCATGAAGCAACTCTGAGAAAGCTTAGCTGGAACCATGCTCACTCTGCTCACTGATGTTGCACAGATGAAAGGATGGCATTTGGAGCTCAACTTTAGACTTTAGCGATACACTGTGGAAATCATGGCATTGGCTAATGGTAAAATTATAGTGAATTGGCAACCCTTCCTCCTCAATAACCTCCAACACCAAGTGTGTGTAGGGTAGTGTTAGTGTACGGGGATCGCTGGTCATCCAGGAATCGGTGGGCCGAAGGGCCTGTTTCCCCGCTGCATCTCTAAACAAAACAAAACTAAACTATAAACTGAGTCATGGAGTTAAAACTAAAGTTATAGTCTATGGAAACAGGCTTTTTGGCCCAATTCTGAGCTTGACATATTTGCCTCCATTTGACCCTCAAAACCCTTCCTATCCATATATTTGGCCACGGGTCTTTTGAGAGTCATAAATGTACCTATAATTCTGTTTAGGGACCTGTCTGATGAATTCTGACAGTTTATCTAAGTCTCTGATGATTCAAATCGTTTGAAAAAAGTTGGAAAATAATTCACAACTATTAAATAAAAATTAAAACACAAACCTGTTATTAATTGATTCAAGTTGGCTGGGCGGCACAGTGGCGCAGCTGGTAGAGCTGCTGCCTCATAGCGCCAGAGACCCAAATTTGATCCGGATCTCGGGTGCTGTCTGTCTGGAGTTTTCACGTTCTCCTGTTCTCCTGTTCTCCGGGTTCTCTGGTTTCCTCCCACATCCCAAAGGCGTGTGGGCTTGTAGGTTAATTGGCCTCTGAAAAACATCTCTAATGTGCAGGGAGTGGTTGAGAAAGTGAAATAACATGGAACTAGTGAGAACGTGTAATCAATGTTCAGCATGGAATCGATGGGCCGAAGGGCCTGCTTCCATACTGTATCTCTCAACTTAAACTTAAAACACAAATATTCTGCGAGATGGATTACAAACAAAAACAACCTAACATTACACATAAACTAGTCAGTTAACTTTGGGCGGCACGGTGGCGCAGCGGGAGAGTTGCTGCCTTACAGCGCCAGAGACCCAGGTTCGATCCTGATTACGGGTGCGGTCTGTACGGAGTTTGTGCATTCTCCCTGTGACCTGCGTGGGTTTTCACCTGGATCTCCGGTTTCCAAAGACATACAGGTTTGTAGGCTAATTGGCTTGGTACAATTGTAAATTGTCCCTAGTGTGTGTAGGATAGTGTTAGTGTGCTGGTTGGTGCAGACTCGGTGGGCCGAAGGCCGTGTTTCCGCACTGTCTCTAAACGAAACTAAATGAAACTAATCTAAACTAAACTAAACTAAACTAAATCAATCTAAATTAAACTAAACTAAAGTAAACACTAAATGCACCAGATATGGCTGTTGTAAACAGGGACCAGATATTCAAGGGTGACTCCAGGGCAGGAAGCTTATTGCAGCTCCATTGAACAGCACAATATCTTTATGTAACGTGTCTGGTTAAGCCCTTGTGAAGTGCTTTGGGGTGTTTTCATTGAAGGCTTAAAAAACACATAGCACACGGCTTTGTTTTCGCTGGCTCTCCTTTAGTACATGTTTATAACCCAGTGACAATGAATAGCAGCCAGCTCTTCTCAACATATAAAAGCTCCTCCCTGTGAGTGTTGGAACCATTTTCTATCCTGTGGTGAAGTCAGTAACAATGTAATGGTGTTGAAAATCGAGCATCGGAGGAGGGAACAGAAAAAGCTTTGTACAATATTTAAATTTTTCTTTGCAGTAAATGAGCTGCTCGTTACGGAGCTATTAGCTTCTAATCAGATGCAACCTTTTTTATTTGTGTTGCCTCAGTTGGGTTCTGTGCAGGTGGATACTGAGATCAGCGAGGTTAATATGATTTTTTGTGATTTATTAAAATGGGGAAAAATTTACTTGTTGCAGTTAAAAAGGAAATAAACCTCTAAGTTGTCCAGATGTGTGAATTGTGAGAGGCCTGGATAGAGTGGGTGCGGGGAGGATGTTTCCACTAGTGGGAGGGTTCAGGACAAGGTCCCGGAAAATGTGGACGTGTTTGAGGAGCCCTCTCTCAGCAAGAGGACAGCATGGTGGCATGGTGGTAGAGTTACTGCCTCACAGCGCCAGGAACCCGGGTTCGATCCTGATTATAGACAATAGACAATAGATGCAGAAGCAGGCCATTCGGCCCTTCTAGCCAGCACTGCCATTCAATGTGATCATGGCTGATCATCCCCAATCAGTATGGGTGCTGTTTGTACGTTCTCCACGTGACCTGTGTGGGTTTTCTCTGGGATCTCCGTTTTCCTCCCACATTCCAAAGACGTCCAGGTTTGTAGGTTAATCGGCTTAGTCCAATTGTAAATTGTCCCTAGTATGTCTAGGATAATGTTGGTTTATGGGGATCGGCGCGGACTCGGTGGGCCGAAGGGCCTGTTTCGTGCTGTATCTCTAAACTAAATTAAACTAAACTAAAAGCTACTAGTGAAGGTGGAAGTCACCATTGTCCTCAGTGCAACACCACGACCTTTGGTTCTGAGGAAAAGGATGTTTGTAAGTGAAGTCCACAAATACATATCACCAGAGAGGCATAGAGAGGGCAGACAATCAGAATCTTTATCCCCAGTGGGGAAGAAGCTGCTTACAAGTCTCAGCATCTTTGCTTTCAAGCTCCTGTAACACCTTCCAGAAAGTATAAGAACAAATGTAATGGCCAAGGTGGAAGGTATCTTTAATAATACTTCCAGCCTTCCTGATGCAATGCTCCATGAAGATGGAACTGGATGTAAGGAAGTGATGAGCCTGTGATGGACAGGGCTGTGTTCACCACTCTCTGCAGGATCAGGCGATCAAGTGCAGAGCAGTTCCATAGCAGGCTGAGATCGAGATGCATCCTGTCAGAATACTTTCCAAAGCGCATCAGTAGACCTTTGAGAGAATCCTCGTGGATATGCTGAATCTTGCCTTAAGTCTTAAGACAGTAAATACATTAATGTGCTTTCTTGATCACTGAATGATTGAGAAGGAACCACATAGATAAGCATGTTTAAGAACTTCAAGGCGTCGACCATCTCTATAGCAGCTACACTGAAGATGACAAAGGTAGTGTTCTCCCCATTCGCTTTCTTAAATCAACAACTAATTCTTTCAAAATGGGCAGGAAGGAAATGCAGATGCCGAATTACACCGAAGATAGACACATGTATGAACCCTTAAGTATTACCGAAGATGGACACAAAAAGCAGGAGTAACTCAACGGGACAGGCACCATCTCCAGAGATGCTGCCTGTCTCTCCACCCAAAATGTCACCCATTCCTTCTCTCCAGAGATGCTGCCTGTGCCCAGCATTTTGTATCAATCTTCAGTTTAAACCAGCATCTGCAGTTCCTTCTTACACCTTAAGTATCACCTATGAGTCACTTACACTGATACAGCCTTAATCATTGTGAGAGCTGGAAGCAGTGAATCAGTATTTCCATTTAGTTGTACATTAAGTGTTCTCATTTAGAAATATGACCTTTGTCTCCTCCTTAATGATATAAAGAACACATCAAGGGTAAGTTAGCGGTTGTCTAATTGAGATGGTTCAAATATCACACAGTAACAGGAAATCTTAACTGTTCACAACTGTAATGCGAACCCTGAGATCCAATTATGGGCTTGCTGTCATTCCTTGTATCTGCTATTATTTATAATGAACACACTGTTTCAATCTGCCAGTGATTTAATCTGCTTTGGCCGACTTATGCCAGCAGCAGCCTGTTTCGTGGAAGCTGATGAACTGCCTGTTCGAGAAAGACGCTCACGTTAGACATTAAAGGACTGTGACAGCTCTTTTGCAGGTTTATGTAGCTGGTTTTGCTGCTGATCCGAGGACTACCAAGCCGAGCAGTTTCTCCCCTTTCCTTGAAGCCCTTTTCCTTTCCCCTTTCCACAGGGCGGCACAGTGGTGCAGCGGTAGAGTTGCTGCCTTACAGCGCCAGTAACCCGGGTTCCATCATGACGACGGATGCTGTCTGTGCGGAGTTTGTACGTTCTCCCCATGAGAACCCAGTGGGATTTCCCCAGGTGCTCCAGTTTCCTCCCACACTCCAAAGACGTACAGGTTTGTAGGTTAATTGGCTTTTGTAAATATTGTAAATTGTCCTTCGTGTGCAGGACAGCGCTGGTGTGCGGGGATCATGGCTACACCTTTATTACATCTACCAAAGTGCATGACTGCACACTTTGCTTTGCTGTGTTCCATTTTGCCACATCTTTGCCCACTCTCCCGACCTGTTCAAGTCCTGCTGCAGACTCCATACCTCCGCTACATTACCTTGCCCTCCACCTATCTTCGTATTATCCGCAAACTTGTCCGCAAAGCCATCAAATCCATCATCCAGATCATTAGCATATAACATGAAAAGTTGCGGACCCAGTACCAACCGCTGAACAACACCATTGGTCACCAGACTAGGCCACCTTTATTGCAACTCTGACTTCTGCCATTCAGCTAATTTTCTATCCATGTTAGTACCTGGCCTCTAATACCATGGGCTCCTAACTTCTTCAGAAGCCTCACCTGTGGCACTTTATCAAAGGCCTTCTGAACAGCCAAGTAAACAACATCCACTGTCTGAAACGTCACGCATTCCTTCTCTCCAGGGATGTTGCCTGTCCCGTTGAGTTATTCCAGCATTTCGTATCGAACATCCACTGACTCTCCTTTGTCTATCCTGCTTGTTTCTTCCTCTGAAAATTCCAACAGATTTGTCAGGCAAGATCCATGCTGACTTTGGCCTATTTTATCATGTGCCACCAAGTACCCTGAAACCTCATCCTTGATGGACTCGAAAATCTTACCAATGATTGAAGTCAGACTAACCGGCTTATAATTTCCTTTCTTTTGCCTCACTCCCTTCTTAAACAGTGAAGTTACATTTGTGATTTTCCAGTTCTCTGGAACCCTTCCTGACCACTAGATCACTACTCATGTCCCCACAATCTCAACAGCTACCTCTTTCAGAACCTGGGGAATAGCCCATCTGGTCCAGATGACATCCACCTTCAGGCCTTTCAGCTTCCCAAGCACCTTCTCCTTACCAATAGAGACTGCGCTCACTCAGCCCCAGACCCCCTGACTCTATTTGTCGGTACCCTCCACTGTGAAGGCTGACGCAAAAAACATATTCACTTGGCCCGCCATTTCTTTGTTCCCCATAACTACTTCTCCGGCATCATTTTCCAGTTCCAAACTGCAAACAGCAAAGGCCCAGCAATGATCCATAAGGCATAACCTCCAAACATAGGCTTCCAGTCTGAAAAATAACTGTCCACCATCACCCTCTGTCTCTTACCATGAGGCCTATGGTCTATCCTGTCGGTAGCTCTTCCTGGCTCCCATGTGATCTAGCCTTCCAGAGCATGCATTACCATGCATCTACCATGCAGAATCTTCCGGAATATCGCTATTTGGCAACACCAAAGTGTTTATCCTTGATCTAATATTATCATTATCTTTGGAACCCTTCTTCAGATTGATTGTAGTAAAGCCCCTGTCCCACTTGGCCGATCTATGCCGACCTTTTTTTACTCGTGGACATTTTGTTAGCCGGTTGAAAAATGCCGTGACCTGTTTGAGGTCACGAGTACGCGCAGACCACTCACGAGCATGAGGAAGACCTCCCACGACCTCATATGACCACGTGGCAACCATGGTGCCAGTATGAATCAAGGGCAAACTTGGCAGAGGTCGGCAATTAGTTCGTACAAGTGGGACAGGCCATTAAGGGGGAGAAATTTCAGCCCTATCCACCTCTCATTTGCCTGGCTTTGTCCTCCCCACTAAATTCCACCTCTCACACCCTTGATGGAATCAGTCTGAAGAAGGGATACAGCCTGAAACATAGCCTATCCATGTTCTGCAGAAATGCTGCCTGACCCGCTGAGTTACTCCAGAACTTTATGATTTTTGTGCAAAATTCCAGCATCCGCATTTCATTATCTTCTTTTGTCAACCATATTGAGAAAACCTTTCTTGTTGGGATTCTGTGACTTAGTACTTTAGATGTTGGCTAGCGCTTGTGTTATTTAATTTCCCAATCTACAATAACCAACTCAAACCTCATGCCATCATTGTTTGCAGTGTTTAGATTTAAGATCCTGGTTTCAGATTGATATATCTCACTTTCAGTTTTAATCGAAAAATATTTTGATCATTCTTCTCAACCCTGACTTAACCCTGGCTCAGCTGATCTATAATAGTCTCTTCCTTCATTGGTTTTAAACACATGTATTTAGAAAACTATCTCCCATGTACACCACAATTTCTCCCATAATATTGCTACTAATTGTATTTACCACAACTCTAAATACTAATAAAACTTAAAACCTACTATAGTGGTTATAATTAATGATTGCATTTGGATCAAGGGATTGGACACGCTAGAGTTGGGCAGGAAACATGTTCCCAATGTTGGTGGAGTCCAGAACCAGGGGCCACAGTTTAAGAATAAAGGGTAAGCCATTTAGAACGGAGACGAGGAAAGACTTTTTCACCCAGAGAGTTGTGAGTCTGTGGAATTCTCTGCCTCAGAGGGCGGTGGCGGCCGCTTCGCTGGATACTTTCAAGAGAGAGCGAGATAGGACTCTTGAAGATATGGGGAGAAGGCAGGAACGGAGTACTGATTTGGGATGATCAGCCATGATCACATTGAATGGCAGTGCTGGCTCGAAGGGCTGAGTGGCCTACACCTCCACCTACTGTCTATTGTCTATTGTCTATTGTCTATTGAATATTACTGGATATCGTAACCTGAACCACACTGCTCACTGCAAATATATGCTACTGGATGAACTACTGGAGGAACTACTACGTTCATAAGTCATAGGAACAGAATAAGGCCCATCTACTCCTCCAGTCTACTCCACCATTCAATCATGGCTGATGTTTCTTTCCCTCTCACGCTCATTCTCCTGCCTTTTCCCAATAAACTTTGACACCTTTACTAATCAAGAATATGTCAGTCATCATCTGTGAGAGGAAATGGAGAGATAATGCTTTGGGTTGGGATCCTTCTTCTCAAGATGGATCCTGGTCCAAAGTGTTGTCTGTCCATTTCCTTTCACAGATACTGTCTGACCCACTCAGTTCCTCCAGCAGGTTTGTGATTTGCTCAAGGTACCAGCATCTGCAATCCCTTGTATCTCCATACCACTTACTGATTTGATTCCTTCTTCAGGCTCTCCGCCCTTGTGCCTCTGGCTTACACCGCCTTGCACCTTCATTGCCCTTCCATCGTCTTGCAAGCACTACACATTCACTCTTTCCTGGCAAAGAACCTTCTACCGGAAATGCTGACTGAGTACATCTAGCCACAGATGCTGCCTGACCAGCTGCGTGTTTCCAGCACTTTCAGTTTTTATTCCTTTTGCCTATCCTGCTATGAAGTTCCAATTTAATTCTGACTTCCCCTTCTGGATTATTTCTACCACTCAAAATTCTACAACAGTTCACAGTCTCTTGAGTCACACTGCTGGGTTGACATCAATAAATGCAGAGATATTTTTCTGAAGGTCTTCAGAATTTTTGAATTGGGTCCACAATATAACTGATTGATTGAAAGAAACAGCACGGAAACAGCCTCCCAAAAAACCACAAAAAGCTTGAGCAACTCAGTGGATTAGACAGCATCTCTGGAACAAGGAAATAGGTGACGTTTCAGGTCAAGACCCATCTACAGGGAGGGTTTATGTAAGGAACTGTGTTTGAAAACCAGGGCTCCTGGTCTTGCTGTGATTTGACCAAACAACCAGAACGGAGAGAATGACTTCCATCGGTATTTACCAGCAATAAGTGCAGCATCTTTCAAAGTA
Organism: Leucoraja erinaceus; assembly: GCF_028641065.1. NCBI lineage: Eukaryota > Metazoa > Chordata > Chondrichthyes > Rajiformes > Rajidae > Leucoraja > Leucoraja erinaceus. The sequence continues at coordinate 28,586,111 of NC_073403.1, forward strand.
CAGGGATGCCATAAATCAGCCATAGTTAGGTTCAAAGAGTGTTTGCCGTTCTTGAGTGAGGCAGTAAACAGCCTGGTTGCACTGTGTGAAGGCAGATCATGTTAATAAGGCAGGGGCTTGAATTTTATGTGCGGGTACGTTGGATCAAACGGGAGGTGTGTTAATCACGAATTGTGATCCCAGCACAGACTTTCAAATGCTGTCAAGTTTAGCCTCCATTAAGTAGTCATGCGTTCAAAGTATTTTCATCAGTAGGAAAGCAAAAACTCAGAATTCGCTGTGCAGTTCCCATCTCACCTGATCTAACGAAACTCTGGGTGGACACAAACAGAATTAGTCCAAGCCATTCCAACATCTTTAATCTTGCAAATAAATTAGCCAGAGATTCCTTGAGAAAGTAATAATCCTTTATTAATTATATATTTTTCATCTGGTGCATTGATATAATATGTGCATACTCATCCTCTAATGGATATTTCTGACAGATAAAGTTCCATGACAGAAAGATTATACACTTGGAGTGAATATAATTGAGGATTTTTTTTTTTTTCTCGAATCAATGTATTTGATGTATATTTTATTGCTGGAAGTGAAAATGTCGTAACTGATGAGTGCATCTTGTTTGTTTGCAGCCTTGAGCTGCAAGACTGTACAGTTAGAAAGAAGTGTTACATTAATGGAGACGAACCAAGCCCTTGGGCCTTGTTATTATGCTCAACATTAATCCCAGTGTTATTAATTCAGCATAATAAGCAAACAAGCAATGAATATAAATCACCTATGATATCAGGCGCCTTGTCAGAAAAATAACACGAAGCCAAGCAGAGATTCATTAACCCTCTGAGGAGTGTGTAGCAGTATTACTGTGCAACAGACATAACAAGGTTACATTTTAATGTGCCAGAAACATTCTTTCTTTGAAGCCATATTTCAGCAGTTCATGCATAACTTACATGCCCCGCAATACTAATGTGAGCATATTAGCACAAATTTATTGAGTCAGTATGTACCAATATCCCACTGGATTAATGGCCCAGTTAGGAAGTGCACCAACTAATGTGCATTCCTATTGTACAGGGAGCTGGCAGGTGCTGGGTCTGATTGGCATTTCTCTGTTGTGTTTGGTGAACGCTGCCAAGTAAGTTGAAACCAAGCCAAGTAAGTGCCAGGAATGCAATAAATGCATCAGAAAGAGTCAGAGGGTTGAGGGCCAAATGCAGGCAAATGTTACTAGCTTAGATAGGGACACCTTGGTCGGCGTGGACAAGGTGGGCCAAAGGCCTATTTCATGCTGTATGTATGACTCTGTGAGACTCTATGATTCTAACTTTCCAGAGCAGCCTACCACGTGGTACCTTGTCAAAGACCTTGTTAAAGTCCATGCAGGTAATGTGGAAGCAGAAGGCCCTCAACACCGCTCCACCATTTAAAACAGATTACCACTGATCTAAAATGCATAAGTCACAGAATGTTTTCTTTCTTTTTTTGTAGGTATCTCCACTCTTCTTTACTTCATGTTTCCATATTTCCTTCCGACAAAGAAGGAGACTATTTTGGCCAATCAGGTCTGTGCTGACTCACTGACCTTTCGCATTGGCACATCAACATTCCCTGACTCCAACTGCCCCCAGATTACGCCACTCATTTACATACCAAAGTAAAGAAGTGAGCCTAACATCATGTCGCGTACAACACATCATCCTCCGACATTTTCCCACCACTAGTCACGTCTTCCCATCTCCAACACTTTCTGCTTTCTGCAGAGCCTATTCCCTTCACAACTCCCTGATTCACTCGGCCATCCCACCCAAACCATACCCCTACCCCCCCCCCCCCCCCCCCCCCCCCCCCCACCCCACCCCACCCCGTTACTTTCCCCTGCAACCGCAGGAGATGCAACACCTGTCCCTGTACCCCCTCCCTCAACTCCATCCAGGGACCTTGACAGTTCTTTAGGGTGAGGCAGAGGTTCACTTGCAGCTCCTCCAACCTCACCTACCATTGCTCTCAGGGTAGACTCCTATATATCGGAGAGACCAAGCACAGACTGCAGATCGTTTTGCTCAGTCCACCTTCACCAAGTGATCTCCCGGATGCCAAACACTTAACCTCCTCTCACATTCCCACACTGACTTTTCTGTCCTGGGCCTCCTTCTTTTTCAAAATGAGGCCTCATGCAAATTGGCCAAACAGCACCTCATATTTTGCCTGCTTACAACCCAGTGGTATGAATGTTAATTTCCCTAATTTCAGTAACCCTTGCATTCCCTCCCTTCACCCCCCCCCCCCCCCCCCACACCTCCCCAACACTAGTCATCCTACTAGTGTCCGCATTCTTGTAGCCCTTCGTTATCATCTCTTCCCCAGCCAACAATGGGCCATTGTGGACTCCACCCTTCCTTGGTCATCTGTTGCCAGACCCGTTTTGTTCTTTTCTTACCTCCATTTCCCTCCCCTCTACTTTCAGTCTGCAGAAGGGTCCCGACCTGAAACGTCACCCATCCTTTTTCTCCAGAGAAGCTGCCTGACCCGCTGAGTTACTCCAGCACTTTGTGTCTATCTCTGGTAAGAAAAAAGCAGCATCTGCGGTCCATTCTACACATCAGTGGTCTGGAAATTACTGGAGGGGTTTCTGAGAGATAGGATCCACATTCATTTAGAAAGGCTGAGGAAATCAAGTCTCAGAGATTGAATTTTTTGAAGATGTGACCAAGAAGATTGACAAGGGCAGTGCAGTAAATGTTGCCTGCATGGACTTTAGCAAGGCCTTTGACGAGGTACCGCATGGTAGATTCCTAGATTCACACAGCACAGACACACAGAAGTTGTCTAGCTCGACAGCTATGAAGTCATACAGGAAGGTGAAATTGCTTTAGTTTAGTGATACAGCGCGGAAACAGCCTCCTCGGCCCACCGAGTCCGCGCGGACTAGCCCTTCCCACACACCACCACTATCCTACACACACTAAGGACAATTTACAATTTTACCAAAGCCAATTAACCTACAAACACTGCTGTACGTCTTTGAATGTGTGGGAGGAATCCAGTGCACCCGGATAAAATCCACGCAGGTCACAGGGAAAACGTACAAACGCCATACAGACAGCACCCGTAGTCAGTGTCGAACCGGGTTATCTGTGGTTGTAAGGCAGCAACTCTACCGCTGCGCCACCGCGCCGCCAGTCTTAGAGTGTTGTGTAAAATAGTGAAATGGTGAATCCATGGAATTCTAGTTTGGAATTATTTTGGGTAACTGGGGACGGGGAAGCAGCAGATTTCATTGTGGCCTCCGTTTAGACAGAGTGAGATACAGCAATTAATATTTATCATGATATAGGAAGCGATTTAGCTCATTGATAAAAACACAAAGTGCTGGAGAAATTCAGTGGGTCAGTCAACATCTGGGGAGGGAACAGACAGCAATGTTTCGCTTTGTGACCTTTCTGCAGACTGATATGAGTAGTGGGAAGAAAGCTGGAAATGAGAGAATGAGAGGTGAGGGTAGCATGATGTATTTTCCAGCTCCCTCCCCCCCCCCCCCCCCCCCCCCCCCCCTCCATTATAACATGTCTCCAGAAGAGTCCCGCACTGAAGCATCACCTATCTATTCCCTCCATGGATGCTGCCTGTTCTGTTCAGTATTTTTTATTGTCAGGTGTACTGAGGTACAGTGAAAAGTCTGCCCCACTGAGTTAATCCAGCAATTTGGGTTTTGCTCAAGTTTCCAGCATCTGCTGTCTATTGTGTCTCTGGTTTATCATCGCTCATCGCGCCCATGTCAGTTCTCAGTGCAAACCCATCAGTCCCATCCCCCCAATTATTTCCCTGTGATCTATTCTATCAAGCTTCAAATCAGTTAATCAGGAAGATAATATATGGTATATTTAGTTCACAAGAATCTGGCAGATCTCTTCTAGAAAATGGAATGCAGGTTTATGCCTATTTGGAATTATCCTGATGGAACATTATGCCATTCTTTTGGGAATATATTATTTTGGAAATGTCTACATGTCTCCACTGAGAGATGTTCTTTAAATGTTCTCATGCCACAACTAGATCTGCTGCAGAGTAAATGATAGAGATTAACTAGTTGTCAGTCACTAATCTATATAATTAAAAGTCTAATCTTGACCACTTCCTGTTTGTGTTGTATATTGATTTTAGAAAAATCGCTACCACTTATGGCTGTGATTTTTGGCCATATTACTCAGTCCCCCTTCGCTCATCAGGTGCAGAGGATTTTTCCCATCAATTAAAAATAAAAGACTTATTAATGTTTAAAAAATGTTGAGATTCTCTCTCGTCAATCACTCCATGAAGGCCACGCCCCTTCCGATGGGAGGGGGAGGGACTATAACACCCGGAAGTGCGGAAGTGCCTTAGTCGCTGCAAGATGGGGGAGGAGGAGGCCACTACTCTCAGTCTGAGTTGTGAATCAACTGAACAACACAGTCTACTAAACTGTGAGTGTGGTTTTATGGGGTTTTATGTGGTTTATTTGGAACTGTGTTTGGAAGGAATAAATGTTTTATGTGCCTTTTAACTGTGCCTTTTAACTGTGCCATTAAACTGTGCCATTTAACTGTGCCTTTAAACTGCGCCTTTAAACTGTACTTTTAAACTGTGCCTTTAAACTGTGCCTTTAAACTGTGTGGCTAATGGAAATGTGTGGCTATTGGAAATGTGTGGCTAATTGAGTGGCTAATTGAAATGTGCGGCCAATTGAAAAGTGTGGCTATTGAAAAAGAAAATGTGTGGCTATTGCGACTGTGTGGCTATTGCGACTGTGGCTATGGCAGGAATAAATGCTTTATTAGGTCCAACCGTGTTTATTGCAAAAGTCCCGCTCATTTCGTGATTTCCATTTAATGGACAGGTCACGCTGATTGTGTCATTTCTGGTGAGTGCAGAGGTTGTGCTGAATGCAGAAGTGTTGTTGACTGTGGAAGGCCCACATTGGAGATGCCGTGCTCAGCCGTTTGTATTCAAAAAGGTTTACTGCCATATATATGGTGTGTATGTGTGAGTGTCTTTGGGTATGTATGTGTGAATGTGTCTTTGCGTGTGTGTGTGTGTGTGTGTGTGTGTGTTTGTGTGTGTGTGTGTTTTTGTGGGTGTGGTTGGGTGTGTGTGGGTGTGTGTGTTTGTGTGTGTGTGTGTGTGTGTGTGTGTGTGTGTATGTGTGTGTGTGTGTATCCTTCCGGTGGGCGGCGCGACTCTGGTCAGCAGCGGCCTCTCTGCAGTCTGTCCGCGTTTTTATTTTTTTCTGTCTGTGTTTTTATGTAGTTTTTGTTATTTTTTGTTGGGGTGTGTGTGTGGGGGGGGGGAAACTTTTTAAATCTCTCCCTGCACGGGAGACCCGACCTTTCTCGTCGGGTTTCCGTTGTCGTTGGGGCCGCAACGAGGAGCGGCCTCCAACAGGAAGAGACCGGGGACTCTGGTGCTACGACTCACCATCACCGTCGCGGGGCTGGCCGAGTCCGGAGCGGGTGGAGCGGTGGAGGAGCGCTGCTGCTGCTGCTGCTGCTGCGGCCCGAGTGGAGAGTCGGAGGCTCCAACGGCAGGTCTGTGGACGGCGGCACCGGGAGCCCGCGGGTCCCTGGAGGGAGACCGCTTTTTAGGGCTCTCGCAACGGCGACTTCCCCCGCCCGAGTTGCGGGGTTGAAGAGCTCCTGGAGCGGGGCCTACATCACTGCCCCGCGCGGCTTGGAATGGCCGCGAGACTCTGTGAGCGCACGCCCGGGGGCTCTAACAACTAGACCCGGTGTGTGACCTTGCACCACCCGCGTGGCTTGAAATGGCCGCGGGACAATCGCCATCGCCAGCCGGGGGCTTTGACTTTGACTCTGACATGGAGTGGGGGGGGGACTTGAGAGTGCAGTGGAGAGATAAGTTTGATTTGGCCTTCCATCACAGCGATGTGATGGAGGTTTATGTAAATTAGTTTGTGTCTTGGGCCTATTTGTTGGTAATGTATGGCTGCAGAAACGGCATTTCGTTTGGACCTCAAGGGGTCCAAATGACAATTAAATGTATCTTGTAAATTGTGTGTGTTGTGTGTATTGTTTGTGTGTGTGTGTGTGAAAGGGTGTGTGTGTGTGTGTGTGTGTGTGTGTGTGTGTGTGTGTGTGTGTGTGTGTGTGTGTGTGTGTGTGTGTGTGTAACTGTGTGTGTGTGTGTCTGTCTGTATGTCGTTCACATTTTAAACTTTATTAAATCCTGCTGCGCGTTCTTCATCACAATGGGAACCTAATAGGCAGGAATTGCTGCACTGTCCGAGAGCCACTAAGAATGCATGGGGTATGGGGGGAGGTTGAGGGGAGATGGACTGAATGCGTGTAGGGGAGGGGAATGGCAAGTACGGAGCGTGGTGGGGGGGGGGGTTAAGGGAGGAGGGGTGACTGAGTGAACTGCCACCACACCAGCTGTGAGTGACTGAACTGCCAGCCCACCAGCCATGAGTAAGTGAACTGCCACCACACCACCTGTAAATGACTGAGGTGCCAGCCCACCAGCCATGACTCACTGAACTGCAAGTCCAAGAATCCATTGTCCACAATGTCCATACTAGCTCTCTGTAAACCATTCCCTTCAGCACACAACACCTTTACTAGCACTCCAGAGATCCACGCAAGGATAGACTTTCCTCCTTCATTGCTGTGATTTGTAAAAATAAAAGAAAATGTCTAAAATTGATTGTCCACCCTCTCCCCCTTCTCTCTCACACAGACTGGCACCTGTTTTTGGCAGAATTCCTGGCAATTTCTCAGCAGCCATCCCACCAGGCCTGAGTTACTGAGCTGCCAGCCTGCCATGCCTGAGTGACTGAGCTCCCTGACCTGAGTGACTGAGCAGCCAGGCTGAGCTGCCAGGCCTGAGTGACTAAGCTGCCTGGCCTGAGTGACTGAGCTGCCAAGCTTGTGTGACTGAGCTGCCAACCCAATAATCCATTCGGCCCACAATGTCCATACTAGCCCTCTGAAACCAGTCCCTTTGACCCACAACACCCATGCTTACAATCCAGAAAGCCCCTCCCCCCACTGGCCAGCAATATTGGAATTGGTGGAGAGATGGAATATTGCATTGGGGGGCCAGCCTTCCCGTGTGAAGCTGGGACCTAACTGGTCCCACTTACTCTAGTATAATTATAACATGCAAGCTCCAAGATGGGAAAGAGTTGAATAGACCGTGACTTTCAGCAGTTGTGCAGTTCCTAAGTTCTTCATCTGACTTCACAGAAACAGGGCAAAAAGGGTCATGGTGTAGAGGAATGTGAAATAATTAGATGGTCTGTGCAATTTTATGTGAAAAAACATACAATGGAAAATCTGAAACAATATGCCAACATTTTTAAAGTTGTGATTATTACTTGGAGTGCAGGAGTATAATGGTGATCTTATGGAGGTGTATAAAATCATGAGAGGAATAGTTCAAGTAGATGCACAGTCTCTTGCTCAGTAGGGGAATCGAGGGCCAGAGGACATAGGTTTAAGCAGAAGGGGAAAAGGTTTAATAGGAATCAGAGGGATAACATTTTACCAAAGGGTGGTGGGTGTATGGAACGAGCTGCTAGAGGAGGGAGTTGAGGCAGGGATTATCGTAATATTTAAGAAACAATTAGACAGGTACATGGATAGGACAGGTTTAGAGGGATATGGGCCAAGCACAGGCAGGTGGGACTAGTGTGGCTGAGACATGTTGGCCGGTGTGGGCAAGTTGGGCAGAAGGGCCTGTTTCCACTTTGTATGAGTCCATGACTGTGAGTGCTGGAACCATTGGAAGAGAAGCTTAAATAAAGAGCGCACTTTGTGATAGAAAATCATAATTAACTCCTGATGGATTAAAGCTGTTTCACCCCAGAAGACAGGAATGAATTCACCATTGGAAAATACAGGAAGGATGAAAACAGCAGGAAGGGAAGAGCTTTATAATTTCAGGATCATTTGGAATTGCAGGAAGCTGTCCTTAGGATGCCCACAAGATGAGATAATCTGTCTTGAATTAAGATCTAGAATAGAGTGTGCATGATAGGAATCTGTTTCAATCCCCCAGGGAGTGAAAAAGATGCAGGTATCAATTTCTACGATGAAATACTGTAGGAAGGGTATGTACTGGCAATAATGCGATTATCATGGGCGATTTCAATCACTCCGGCAAAAGACAGGCCTGTTCAAATAGTAATAAAGAATCAGGCTCTGTCAATTGTTCTTTCACCCCAAATAAATTAGTAACCCAACTAGGGTTAACGTGTATCTTGATCTGTTGTGAGCAATCAAAGCAGAAATGGAAATTTCGAAGCGAAACCCCTCAAAGCTATTGAGCAGGATATGATTGATCACAAATTTGATTGTCACCCCACTAAGGCAATTGGTAAGGATTTATACAAAGATTTTTCCATGAAACTCAGACGAGATTTACTGGATAATGGGACTGAATAAAGCAAGCTTGAAAATATGAACAGGCAGAGTTAAGATGTAGCCAAGATAAATGCATGCATGTTACATATAATCCCTAATGGCGATGTCTTACTAAACAATAAAATACAAGCTCTTCAGGGATAAATGTGTAGGGGACTTGGGGAGGAGTGCAGGGACATATATAAGAAGCTTAAAAGACATATTAGAGGTGGAAAAAGAACCCTGGAGAATAGTGGCAGAAACCTGGCAAAAAAAATACAAAGCATCCTCCACTGACAGGAGGGATGTTATATAAGCAATTAGAATGCAGAGATAGAGAGGAGATTCTAATACACAATAGACAAAATCTAAAATAATTATTTGCCAGAAGATAGTCAGAGCGTCATAGAATTACCAAGTCATACAGCACGGAAACAGGCCCTTCAGCCCAACTTGCCCATGGCGACCAAGATGCCCCATCTACACTAGTCCCAACTGCCTGCATTTGGGCCAAATCCTCTACACCTTTTCCTATTCATTTACTTGTATCTAGGCTCTTTAGATGTTGTTATAGGACCTGCCTCAACTATCTCCTCTGGCAGTTTATTCCATGTATTTACCTCCCTCCATGTGAAAAAGTTGCCGGGCAGGTTTCTATTAAATTTACCCCCTCTCACCTTCAACCTTTGTTCTCTGGTTCTTGATTTCCCTATTCTGGCTACAAGACTGTGAGCATTCACCCTGTCTGGTGCTCTCATGATCTGATCAGCTCCATAACATCACCCCTCATTCTCCTGAGCTCCAAGGAATATGGTCCTAGCTTGTCCACCCTCTCCCTATTGCTCTTGCAATCAAGTCCTGGCAACATACTTGTAAATTTTTTCTGCACTCTTCCCAGCTTAACAACATCCTTCCTATAGCAGGGTGACTAGAACTGAAAACAATATTCTAAATGTGGCTTCAACAATCAATGCCTTGTACAACTGTAACATAACATCCCAACTTCTATACTCAAAACCTTGAACGATGACGGCCTTCTTGACCAGCCTCCAATATTTACTTGTTATGCCATTTTCATGGAATTATGTTCATGAGTACCTTTGTTCCTCTGCTCTACAACACCCCAGGGCCCTGCCATTCACTGTGAAGGTCCTGCCCCGGTTTGACTTCCCAAAATGCTCACACCTATCTGCATTAAATCCCATTAGCTATTCTTCATCCCACTCGCCCAACAGATCAAGATCCTGCTGTCATTTTTTATAACTATCATCGCTATCTGCAGTACAACCCACTTCAGTGTCATCTGCAAATGTACTAACCATGCCTTCTGCATTCTCATCCAAATTTTATATATAAAGAACAAACAGCAATGGGCTTAGCACTAATTCCTGAGTCACACCAGTAGTCACAGGCCTCCAGTCCTAAGAACAACCTTCCACCATCACTTTCTGCTTCCATCTGCGGTCAATTTTCGATCCATTTGGCTAATGCTTGCTGGATCCCATGCAATTTAACCTTCCAGAGCAGCCTACCAGCGGAACCTTATCTAGTGTCATGCTGAAGTCCATATAGGCAATGTCTATGGCTTTGCCCTCATCAGCCTTTTTGGTTACTTCTTCAAACAACTCAATCAGATATATAATACTGCTTTTCTCTTTACTACTTGCAACTAAAGACTGAATGTTCCCTTAACCTCTCCAAGGGAACAAAGCAAGGCATAAAACATTGTGTGGCTTATGGAGTATCAAGGAACTGCAGACGCTGGTTTGCAAAAGAAAACAGAAAGTGCTGGAGTAACTCAGCCGGTCAATGGACCTTGTTTAATGGTGTGAATGGAATCAAGGGAAAAGGTTTGTGAGCATTGTGTAGCCTCAAGGGAGAAATCACCTGGATGGTCGCAGGTGGCCGCTGGATTGGACACAGATGGTGGCAAAGAAGACAACTTCTGTTGTGTTTAACATTCCACATGGCAAGCAATTACTTCTGAAACCCAGTCAGGATTGTTATGTTGCCAAACGCAGCAAAGTTCACCAGCCAACAACAAGATGAAAGACCAATTAATCTGGATCTGGAGATGTTAATTAGGAGATATGTACTAGCCAAATTCATCTCTTCAAACAATAAAATAGGATATTTTTAAACATACAGATGGTCCTCAGTTTAATGTCTCAGCAAAAAGGATACCCCTCTCATAAAGCAACATTGCCCAGAGACAGCATCTGATGTGGTAAATCTTAGAAACATAGAAACATAGAAATTAGGTGCAGGAGTAGGCCATTCGGCCCTTCGAGCCTGCACCGCCATTCAATATGATCATGGCTGATCATCCAACTCAGTATCCCGTACCTGCCTTCTCTCCATACCCCCTGATCCCCTTAGCCATAAGGGCCACATCTAACTCCCTCTTAAATATAGCCAATGAACTGGCCTCAACTACCCTCTGTGGCAGAGAGTTCCAGAGATTCACCACTCTCTGTGTGAAAAAAGTTCTTCTCATCTCGGTTTTAAAGGATTTTCCCCTTATCCTTAAGCTGTGACCCCTTGTCCTGGACTTCCACAACATCGGGAACAATCTTCCTACATCTAGCCTGTCCAACCCCTTAAGAATTTTGTAAGTTTCTATAAGATCCCCTCTCAATCTCCTAAATTCTAGAGAGTATAAACCAAGTCTATCCAGTCTTTCTTCATAAGACAGTCCTGACATCCCACATCATCTTCTGAGGTGATGCTCGAATCACAATCTTCTTGTGCAGTTTAGAGATTCAGCACGGAAACAGGCCCTGCGGCCCACTAAGTCCGTGCCACCCAGCGATCTCCGCACACTAACACTATACGCCCTAGGGACAATTTGCAATTACACCATGCCAATTAACCCACAAACGTATTCGTCTTTGGAGTGTGGGAGGAAACTGGAGATCCCAGAGAAAATTCATGCAAGTCACGGGAAGAACGTACAAACTTTGTGCAGACAGCACCCGTAGTCAGGATCAAACCCGGGTCTCTAACACTGTAAGGCAGCAACTCTACCACTGTGCCACCATGCTGGCCAATGTGACCTCCTGCCTGAGATGCAGTGGACCAAACTAACATTGAATTTAATGACTTTATATTAAACAGGGATGTCAGACCCATGGGAAATCAGACTCGTTCACCTAATTTCATTATCAATCCATAGAGTCCTTTGAGCCCATCGATTGCATCATGATAAACTAATGGAAGACATGAGGTAGATAATTACTCACAAATATCCGTGACTTCTTTGTGCTCATTACAGTGAAATGAATAATGGACATTGTTTAACTCCACTTACAAAATAATTCTAACCAACATAATGTCAGGGTATCCACAGCTCGTTTAGGAAGTTGACTGAAAGATTGGAAAGGAAAGAGGTGAGAGATATTATTGGACCATATGTGGTGCTTGTTGGCCACTGTGCCATACACCCTTCACAAGTAGATCTTCTTGTACATAGGCTTCTGTGCAGCACAGTGGCGCAGCGGTAGAGTTGCTGACTTACAGCGCCAGAGAACCGGGTTTGATCCTGACCTTGGGTGCTGTCTGTACGGAGTTGTACATTATCCCTGTAACCGCGTGGGTTTGCTCCGGTTTCCTCCAACATTCCAAAGACGTGCGGTTTTGTAGGTTAATTGGCTTTTGTAAATTGTCCTTAGGTTCTAGGATAGAACATAATGTATACGTGATCGTTGGTTGGCATGGACTCGGTGGGCCGAAGGGCCTATTTCCATGCTGTTTCTCTAAACTACACAGAGGGCTGGGGGCTTTCTCCACGTTCACGCAGAATTTGAGGGAAGCAGTATTTTAATGTGCATGATGTAATGTGCAACATTTACAATAGAATTATGAATCCCAGCCTTCACATATAAAACATTGATATGTCCCTTGACCGTTTAAATCTGGCTCGTGCCAGCTTTTATCCTCCGGTGTAGCTAGCCTTGATCTGGAGATTGAGGCCCACATCCATTGCAGACACCGTCCTTGCTCTGAGGTGTTAGGGTGATGATTCACACCAAAGAAAGACACAAATTGCTGGGGTAACTCAGTGGGTCAGGCAGTATCTCTGGGGACCACAGATAGGTGACGTTTCAGGTCAGGCCCGTCTGCAGACCTCTTTAGAACCCGAAACGTCACCTATCCATATTCTCCAGAGATGCTGCCTGACCTGCTGAGTTACTCCAGCACTTTATGTATTTTTTTTAGCAAACCAGCATCTTCAGTTCCTGTGTCTGGATGATGCTCACCATTTGGCATCACTGCTAAATCCTCAAACTCATACGGGTGCCAAAGATTATGGGGAGGCGGCGGGAGAATGGGGTTAGGAGGGAGTGATAGATGAGCCATGATTGAATGGCAGAGTATACTTGATGGGCCGAATGGCCTAACTCTGCTCCTATCACTTATGACCTATGACCTCAATGTTTCAGCATTTCATGGCCACATTAAAGAACATGCAATGATTTCCCAAAATTCATAAGTGATGCAATCCGCTAGCTTTTTGGGATTAAATATTTTCACACAATACGACAGAACATTAAGCTATGGGGTGGAGTATCCAGCACTTGGTGTTTCGACTCGGCCAAATAGAATGGATTCTCAAACCAACTGGAAGACTGTTGCATGGAGAAGACATCAAAGTTGGCAGTGCAATCAACTTCTAAAGTTACTAATCCAATTTGCCACACCATCATCCAGATCATTGATGTATATGACAAACAACAGTGGATCCAACACAGATCCCTGAGGCACCCCACTAGCCACCAGCCTCCAACCTGACAAACTGTTATCCACCATTACATTCAGGTATCTCCCATTCAGCCATTGTTGAATCCATCTTGTTACTCTACTATTATTACCCAACAATTGAACCTTCTTAACCAACCTTCCATGTGGAACCATGTCAAAGGCCTTACTGAAGTCCATATAGACAACATCCACCACTTTACCCTCATCAATTTCCCTAGTAACCTCTTCAAAAAATTCAAGAAGATTAGTCAAACATGACCTTCCAGGCACAAATCCATGTTGACTGTTCCTAATCAGACCCTGTTTATCCAGATGATTATATATATTATCTCTAAGTATTCTTTCCATTAATTTGCCCACCACTGATGTCAAACTAACAGGTCTATAATTGCTAGGTTTACTCTTAGAACCCTTTTTAAACAATGGAACAACATGCGCAGTACGCCAATCCTCCGGCACCATTCTCGTTTCTAATGACATTTGAAATATTTCTGCCAAAGCCCCTGCCATTTCAACATTAACTTCCCTCAATGTCCTAGTGAATATCATGTCAGGACCTGGAGGCTTATCCACTTTTATATTTTTCAAAAGTGTCAGTACTTCCTCTTCACTGATCCTCATAGTTTCCATAGCTACTCTACTTATAACCATATAACATATAACATATAACCATATAACAATTACAGCACGGAAACAGGCCATCTCGACCCTTCTAGTCCGTGCCGAACACATAATCTCCATTAGTCCCCATATACCTGCGCTCAGACCATAACCCTCCATTCCTTTCCATCCATATAACTATCCAATTTATTTTTAAATGATAAAAACGAACCTGCCTCCACCACCTTCACTGGAAGCTCATTCCACACAGCTACCACTCTCTGAGTAAAGAAGTTCCCCCTCATGTTACCCCTAAACTTCAGTCCCTTAATTCTCATATCATGTCCCCTTGTTTGAATCTTCCCTACTCTCAGTGGGAAAAGCTTTTCCACGTCAACTCTGTCTATCCCTCTCATCATTTTAAAAACCTCTATCAAGTCCCCCCTTAACCTTCTGCGCTCCAAAGAATAAAGCCCTAACTTGTTCAACCTTTCTCTGTAACTTAGTTGCTGAAACCCAGGCAACATTCTAGTAAATATCCTCTGTACTCTCTCTATTTTGTTGACATCCTTCCTATAATTAGGCGACCAAAATTGTACACCATACTCCAGAATTGGCCTCACCAATGCCTTGTACAATTTTAACATTACATCCCAACTTCTATACTCAATGCTCTGATTTATAAAGGCCAGCACACCAAAAGCTTTCTTTGCCACCCTATCTACATGAGATTCCACTTTCAGGGAACTGTGCACAGTTATTCCCAGATCCCTCTGTTCACCTACATTCTTCAATTCCCTACCATTTACCATGTACGTCCTTTTTTGATTTGTCCTGCCAAGATGTAGCACCTCACACTTATCAGCATTAAACTCCATCTGCCATCTTTCAGCCCACTCTTCCAACTGGCATAAATCTCTCTGTAGACTTTGAAACTCTACTTCATTACCCGCAACCCCACCTATCTTAGTATCATCTGCATACTTACTAATCCAATTTACCACACCATCATCCAGATCATTGATGTACATGACAAACAACAGTGGACCCAACACAGATCCCTGTGGCACCCCACTCGTCACTGGCCTCCAACCTGACAAACAACCATCCACCATTACTCTCTGGCATCTCCCATTCAGCCACTGTTGAATCCATCTTGCTACTCCACCATTAATACCCAACCATTGAACCTTCTTAACCAACCTTCCATGAGGAACCTTGTCAAAGGCCTTACTGAAGTCCATGTACACAACATCCACTGCTTTACCCTCATCAATTTCCCGAGTAACATCTTCAAAAAATTCAAGAAGATTAGTTAAACATGACCTTCCAGGCACAAATCCATGTTGACTGTTCCTAATCAGACCCTGTTTATCCAGATGCTTATATATATTATCTCTAAGTATTCTTTCCATTAATTTGCCCACCACTGACGTCAAACTAACAGGTCTATAATTGCTAGGTTTACTCTTAGACCCCTTTTTAAACAATGGAACAACATGCGCAGTACGCCAATCCTCCGGCACTATTCCCGTTTCTAATGACATTTGAAATATTTCTGCCATAGCCCCTGCTATTTCTACACTAACTTCCCTCAATGTCCTAGGGAATATCCTGTCCGGACCTGGAGACTTATCCACTTTTATATTTCTCAAAAGTGTCAGTACTTCCTCTTCTTTGATCCTCATAGTTCCCATAGCTACTCTACTTGTTTCCCTTACCTCACATAATTCAATATCCTTCTCCTTGGTGAATACCGAAGAAAAGAAACTGTTCAATATCTCCCCCATCTGACTCTCTAATGGACCAATTTTATCCCTCGTTATCCTTTTGCTATTAATATAGCGGTAGAAACCCTTCGGAATTACTTTTACCTTACTTGCCAAAGCAACCTCATATCTTCTTTTAGCTTTTCTAATTTCTTTCTTAAGATTCTTTTTACATTTTTTATACTCCTCAAGCACCTCATTTACTCCATGCTGCCTATAATTATTGTAGATCTCCCTCTTTTTCCGAACCAAGTGTCCAATTTCCCTTGAAAACCATGGCTCTTTATAATTTTTACGATTTCCTTTCAACCGAACAGGGACATAAAGATTCTGTACTCTTAAAATTTCACCTTTAAATGTACTCCATTTCTCTTCCACATCTTTCCCATAAAACAAACTGTCCCAATTTACTCCTTTTAAATCCTTTCGCATCTCCTCAAAGTTAGCCTTTCTCCAATCAAAAATCTCAACCCTAGGTCCAGTTTTGTCCCTCTCCATAATTATATTGTACTTATACTTGTTTCCCTTACTTCACATAATTCAATATCCTTCTCCTTGATTCAATATCCTTCTCCTCAATATCCTTCTCCTAATGTTGATTATCTAAATAAACCAGGTTAGATTTAACGGCAATAAATGCAGAATGTTATTGGATATTTTGTGACAAAATTACAATATAAATTAATTACCTATCTGATGAAGCAGTGGCTTATGATAGGGTGTGTGTGTAAAAAGGTTTGGCAGTTTTCTGGTGAGCTCAACAAGTTGAGGCAATTAATATTCCCAACAGAATGTTACACTCTATTACCGAAACATAACAATAATATATAAATCTTCTGAAATCATGAGAATGGCCAAACGTTTCAGCATGAGGGCCACATTATATATTTGGCACATTTTTGCAGGCTGTAGGAAAAAAATAAAGAAATGGCAGTTTTATAAATTTAATGACCTCAAAAATTAACTGAAGTAAAACAAATGGAAGAAATTCAAAACAAAACTTGTAGCCATCAATCAAGGTTAACCAATGTAATCATAAAGTTTAATGCAACTGCATTAATGGGAAGGATGGAACTGCTTTTTTGATTTTGACAGTGGTTGCGCTGCTCACTGGGGTCGGGCCCCGTGTGAGTGGTGGGGGGATCATCCAGTTCGCGCTGTATACACAACCCTCCCGAAGTTCAGTTTACCCGAGGGGGTTCGCTTCGGGAATCACAACAAGCGCTTTTACTGGGAGGTGGGCTCTTGCTTTGGGCAGCTGAAGGCAGGCCTGTGCATGTGGCATGTGTGTCTGTGTATTGATGAGGTGTGAGTGTGTGTGACACCGAGGGTACCAGCGGTTGTGGGATTCGCACGGTGGCCGGAGGGTTGCTATCAATCACTCGCTTCTCCTGGCGGGAGTCTCCGGCTTCTCCCGTTGGATTGGGGCAAGGTGGGGAAGGAGGGGGAATTTGTTTGAAAGAACTTCTTCGCCCTCCCCTCCTTCTCGGCTTTGTGTCAGCTGCTGTGCCCATCCCCCAGCGGGACATTGGATGCACAGCCCAGGGAAGGACAGGCTTGGCACCAGCACAGAATCAACTCGCTCCTGTTTCACAACACACCACAAAGCCAGCGAGCGCCTCGCACAATTTCTCTTTCCACCGATCTTTAATTCCTGCAGCCCCAGAGTTCCTTCCAGCGCTTTGGAGCGGATAAGATGTGGCCCGCCATCCGCTCACAGACATGGGTCCTGGCCCCTATGCAGAACAAGGTTGCTGACCCCTGGCCTAAGGCAAACTGACGTGGAAGTTCCCGCGCTACCACAGAACCCGCTAAATAGCCGGCACACAGAACTTGTTAAGAGCTTGCTGCGGGCCGGATAAAATCTCGATGTAGCCCTCGGGCCAGAGTTTGGAGACCCCTGGACCAGACCCAAAACGTCGCCAATGCATGTTCTCCACAGATACTCCTCTGGAGAAAAAGGATGGGTGACGTTTCGGGTCGGAACCCTTCTTCAGACTTCAGAGCCGGAAGAAGGGTTCTGATCTGAATCGTCACCCATCCTTCTTCTCTAAAGATGCTGACTGACCGTTGAGTTATTCCAGCACTTTCGGTCTATCTCCAGTTACATTCATACGATTCTAATGGGTGAGCCATATGTACCAGACTCACAAATCAGGCAGTCCAACTCTGGCATGGCTAAACTTTCTGAGAGGGCAGAGAAAGCACTTCTGCATCATCTGCATTCTCCTGCGAAATAGATCGTAATTTTCTCACTGCTCCACAATGAACCAAAATGGAGAAAAAGTTGTTCAAAGACTTCTGTACCCCTTCCTCCTTCACTGGGATTCTTCACGCTCCAGATAATATGAATCAAGGAACTGCAAGCCTTCACAGAGTACGTTTTTATCTGGAGCATAAGTGTGTTCACGCAGTTGTTAAAAATATCTTGGGTTATAAAATCCCAAATACCTGCCCTGTGATGTATCTGGGGCACATTCAAGATATTGTAAAGATAGAAGATACCTATCTGATTAAAGTGTTGCTTGCAGCAAGTCAGAAGGTCATTACCAGGCAGTGGCTTAATGAAAAAAGTCCAAAACAGGAAGAGTGGCTAGAAATTGTGCAAGACATCTTCACTATGGAGAAACTGACATATTCCTTGAGAGTTAAGGAGAATTAATTTGAGAAGATCTGGGAAAATTGGACTGCATATTTGAGCCATGACACCAACTAGATAAATGTCGATAGATATGGGAAGATTGTGTTATATAGAACTAGATGGTATGTTTGTGCAAATAATGAAGTATCTCCAGATAACTAATCAATGTAACATTTTTTTTTTTAATTTGGTAAGTGAACCACGCGGTCTTATTCCAATTTTTTTTATCTATTTACTTTTTTTCCCCTATCTACTTATTTTTTCTATTTTGATTGTTGTTTTTCTTATTTTGTTTTATTTGTGGTGAGGGTGTTGCACTGTTTGGTATATATCTCTGTGAAAAATCAATACATTTAAGTGAAAAAAAAAATATGTGTGTTCCTGGGAACAGCCATAAATCAGAATCCTTAGCTACAGAGCTGTTCAGGATGAACTGTGACAAGGACCCATGCATCCGTCTCCACACCCTCTTCACAATTTCACACTCAGTCAGGTAGATAACATGGCTTTCTTTAAGATCAATAAGAACATACCGTTCATTGTCAGCATGTTAGGCATAAATGGATTCTCCATAGATTGTCACCTTGTCGCAGTGGAGAAGCTTGTGTGGACCTGAGATCCTGAGATACGTCTGGAGCTATGCGCCTGGTAGGGCCACCCATGGCGGTAAGGTCAAGGGGGAGGTCTCTGACAAAGAGCAATCCAACCAAGACCTCAACGGTGGAACAGGCGGAGGATGATGGCTGACCTTAGTGGAGCGTCACAACGGCTGGGAAGCCGGATGAAGGCTGCAGCAGAAAAGAGTCTCCTGTTGTCTTGGACTCCATGCGACTGGATCCCGACCCAGATCTGTCAAGGACAGTGGGGTGGTTATTTATGCACCAGTCTCCCCACGTTAAACAAAGTCATGCACAGGCATCCTCCATATAGGGAATAGCACCCTCGGGACACCCATGGTCAGCCATGACCTAATGGGCCGAAGAAGATGAAGCTAGGCATGCGAGCAGATCAATTTTGGCCAAGAAACCACACCAACGCCATTACTTCCTTAGAAGGCTTAGAAGTTCGGCATGGACCCAACCACTCTCACTAACTTCAGCAGATGCGCCATGGAAAGCATTTGATAAGAATCCATCACAGTTTGGTTCGGTAACAGCTCCAACCAAGACCCCTAGAAGTTGCAGAAAATTGTGAACGCAGCCCAGACCATCACACAAACCAACTTCCCCTCCATTGACTCCATCCACACCTCACTCTGCCCCGGCAAAGCCAGCAGCATAATCAAGGACAAGTCACACCTGGGCCATTCCCTCTTATCCCCTCTCCCATCAGGCAAGAGGTACAGATGTGTGAAAATGCACACCTCCAGGTTCAGAGACAGTTTCTTCCCAATTGTTATCATGCAACTAAACCAACCTACTAACAACTAGAGAACAGTCATGAGCTACTATCTATGTCATTGGAGACCCTTGGACTATCTGTAATCAGACTTTATTAGACTTTATCTTGCACTGAATGTTAATAATGTTATTGTGTATCTGTACAGTGTGGACGAATCGAATGTGTCAAGACCCTCGGACTATCTTCAATCGGACTTTTCTGGACTTTATCTTGAACCAACTGTTATTCCCCTCATCCGTTACTAGACTAAGTGGGACCCGTTGAGTCCCATGTTCACACGGGAGGGCTGGTTCCCCAATGCAATATTCTACCTCTCCACCAATTCCAATATTGGTGGCCAGTGGATGAGGGGGTGAGGCTTTCTGGAGTGCTAGTATGGGTATTGTGGGCCAAAGGGACTAGTTTCCAGAGGTATGGACATTGTGGGCCGAAAGGATTCTTAGGCTGGCAGCTCAGTCACTCAGGCCTGGTGGGCTGGCAGCTCAGTCACTCAGTCCTGGTGGGCTGGCAGCTCAGAAACGGCCAGGAATTCTGCCCAAAACAGGTGAGAGACTCTGAGAAAGAAGGGGGAGAGGGTGGAGAATCAATTGTAGACATTTTTCATTTTTTTTCTGCAGATCACAGCAATGAAGGAGGAAAGTCTATCCTGGCCTGGATCTCCCAGGGAGCCAATGAAAGGATGGAGAAAAACACTGGGGTGAGGTTTAATACTTGTAGGGGGAATACTTACTGATGGGCCGAAAGGACTCCTCCTGGGCTAGTACAGGCCTGATGGGCCAAAGGGGCTCTTAAAAAAATACAAGTAAAATCTCAGTGAAAGACACTTTTTCTGGACTTTTCTTGTCCTGGCACAGGCCTTTTGGGCCAAAATGCTCCTCTTAGGCTAATGTGGGAATATTGGGCAATAGGGACTGGTTTCTCGGCAAATAGGGGCCTTGTGGGCTGAAATTAGTGGTTTCATGCAGGCCAAACAATTCATTTCATTTCATTTCCATTTCAATTTCAAGCACAGGGCAGGCCAAACAACTCGTTTCATTTAATTTCCATTTCCATTTCCATTGCAGTTTCAAGCACAGGGCAGGCCAAGGAGCTCATTGCATTTTCATTTCATTTCCATTTCCATTGCAGTTTCAAGCACAGGGCAGGCCAAACAGCTCATTGCATTTTCATTTCATTTCCATTTCCATTGCAGTTTCAAGCACAGGGCAGGCCAAAACGCTCATTTCATTTTCATTTCATTTCCATTTCCATTGCAGTTTCAAGCACAGGGCAGGCCAAACAGCTCATCGCATTTGCATTTCATTTCCATTTCCATAGCAGTTTCAAGCACTGGGTAAGCCAAACAGCTCATTGCATTTTAATTTCATTTCCATTTCCATTGCAGTTTCAAGCACAGGGCAGGTCAAACATCTCATTCCATTTTCATTTAATTTCCAGTTCCATTGCAGGCGAGAGGACCATTCGGCTGATCTCAAGATTTTTTAAACACTCATAACTTATTTTTTTCATCAATCCGAAAAATCCCCAGGGCTGACTCAGCAGAGGAGGATTTAGCGATATAGTGTAGCCTTTTTTCTAAAATCAATATACAGCACAGACAGGAAGTGGTCAATATGTGACTTTTAGTTATATAGATGTATACACTGCAGACAGCTCGATCGTAATAATGTATAGTCTTTCCACTGGCTGGTTAGCACCCAACAAACGACTGTCATTGTGTTCAGAAGCATGAACCCTGTGAATAAGGGAGGCACGGTGGCACAGCGTTAGAGTTGCTGTCTTACAGCATTTGCAGCACCAGAGACACGGGTTTGATCCCAACTGTTGTCTGTTAGTTTGGTTGTCTGGAGTTTGCATGTTCTCCCCGTGACCATGCGGGTTTTCACCGTAATCTTTGGTTTCTTCCCACGTGCAGGTTTGTAGGTTAATTGGCTTGGTGTAAGCAGGTAAGGTCGGGAGGAGTTCCCTCCGCCATGGGTAGCAAGCAATCCCGTGCTACATGCTCCAGGTTTGCCAGGTGAGGAGGGGGCTGTAGACCACTAGCAGGACCAAAAACAAGACCTGTCAAAGGGCAGATGAGCTTCTAGCGAGCCAACGGCCATCCACACTTCAATAGAAGTTGCGATCACTGTCATACATAGCATTGTAAGGAATGATGATAAAGCACATACACCAAAATCCTATACTTCCAGCAGCGGAAGTCCACAGGACCTGGAGGACAGAGATGTGAAGTGCGTCCATCATCGTTCCCGTTAGAAACCAACACCACTGTGTCACTAATTTTCTCAATGATGATGAATAAAGTAGATGCTAAATGCATTTCGTTGTCTCTGTACTGTACACTGACAATGAAAATTAAAATTGAATCTGAATCTGAATCTGAATAAATGAATGTATAAGTATAAATTGTCCCTGGTAAGCGTAGATAGTGTTAAAAGTGCAGGGAACGTTGGTCGGTGCAGACTCGGTGGGCCGAAGGGCCTGTTTCCACACTTCTTAGGGCAACATATGCTTAGGTAAGATACGGGGACAGTAAGTTTTCCAAAGAACAGAATGAGCACCCCATTAAAATGTTATAATCTAGTGTAAATACATTTATCAGGATCCAAGCCAAGAATATTCTCTGCATTCATTCCACCCACTTCTAGGGCCAATGCTAACAGGATATCTGAATTTAAAGAGCGACTCCAGGTTGTAAAATTTGAAACCGTAGTTCATAAATCATGTTGGTGGAGATTTACATTGAGAATAAGGTATTGAATTTGTGTTAAAAGTTCAGGTACTTTTTTTTAAAGATTTTGTTTCTGCTTAAATTTCCTTTGTGGCTTAGCAGTGAATTTGTCTTCCTTTTTGTGGTCGCAAGGAAGAAATTTATCAGAAGAAGAGAAAGGAAAAAGACCCTGCCAGCAGAACCAGGGTGGGGACTGGCAATGAACACCAATTCCCCAGGACCTAGAAAGAAAGACAAAGAAATACATAACTCCATGTACAGCCTACAGCCATCAGGCT
Source organism: Leucoraja erinaceus (assembly GCF_028641065.1). Lineage (NCBI taxonomy): Eukaryota > Metazoa > Chordata > Chondrichthyes > Rajiformes > Rajidae > Leucoraja > Leucoraja erinaceus. The sequence continues at coordinate 28,608,688 of NC_073403.1, forward strand.
ATTGAACATTACAATATGCAAATAGGCTCTGAACTACATTGATTTGGGGGCCTTGGTTTTGTCTTTTTGCACTAATATTGTGTGTCCCCCCCCTCCCTGTCCTCCCCCCCTCCCTCCCCCCCCCCCCTCTCTCTCCCCCTCCCTCTCTCCCCCCCCCCTCCCCTCCCCTCCCTCCCCCCCTCCCTTTCCCCCCCCTCCCTCCCTCCCCCCCCCCCCTCCCCCCCCCCCCCCCCCTCCCCTCCCCCCTCCCTCTCTCTCCCCCCTCTCCCCCCCCCTCTCCCCCTCCCCCCCCCCCCCCCCTCTCTCTCCCCCTCCCCCCCTCTCTCCCCCTCTCCCCCTCTCTCCCCCTCCCCCCCTCTCCCTCTCTCTCCCCCTCTCTCCCTCTCCCTCTCTCTCTCGCTCTCTCCTCCCTCTCTCCCCCCTCCCTCCCCCTCCCTCCCTCTCTCCCCCCTCCCTCTCTCTCCCCCCCCCCCTCCCTCCCTCTCTCCCCGCTCTACCGCACGTTCGGGGAACAGACCCAACGGGTCCGCACTTGGTCTAGTATATATATATATATTTGTCTGTGTGTGTGTGTGTGTGTGTGTGTCTCAGTGGGTCAGGCAACATCCATGGAGAACGTGGATAGGTGATGTTTTGGGTTGGGACCATTCTTCCTGTCCTGATATTGTATTCATGTTTTGTCTTCAGAGACTGCAACTTGAGCAATGAGCTTTTGTTTGGGAAACAGTCTGCCATGGGCAGTTCACCGAATGACAAGACTGTGGCTGCTAAGATTAGTTCAACCCTTGTTTCACTCCTTCAATTAGGTGTCAAACTATCTATAGTGCTAATGTATACTAACAGGCAATGGAAGACTCATTTACCGGAGAACGCTTCCTGTAAACAATTGAAATATTAGGTTGCCAGACAAGCCAAAAAGAAAAACTTATAGCATGTAGGAAAGAACTACTGGTTTAAATTGAAGATAGACACAAAAGGTTGGAGTAACTCAGCGGGACAGGCAGCATCTTCATTTTTTCTATCCAGAGATGCTGCCTGTCCCAATGAGTTACTCCAGCATTTTGTGTCTACCAGAAAAACTTAAATGTAGAGGCTGCTTTATAAAGAAAGACACAACATTCTGCAGTAACAGTGCCAGGCAGCATCGCTGGAGAACATGGAAAGGTAAAGTTTCAGGTCAGGACCTTTTGTCAGAATGCTATCGTAGAAGGGGGAGCAGTGAGAGAGGGTCTCACAGAAATTTCATTGGAGAGAGGAGGATAACCTCCTCAAAGTTGGCATATCTTGAGGAGATTTTGGGTGACGTTTTGGGTCAAGACCCTTCATCAGACTGATGTAAGGGGAGTGGGTGGTGCAGAGATAAAATGTAGTCAGAGACAGTAGGACTGGCAGGAAAACTGGGATGGGGAGGGGATGGAGAGAGAGGGAAAGCAAGGGCAACTTGAAGTTAGAGAAGTCAATGTTCATACCGCTGGGGTGTAAGTTATCCAAGTGAAATATGAGGTGCTCTTCCTCCAACTTGTGCTGGGCCTCACTCTGACAATGGAGGAGGCCCAGGACAGAAAGGACAGTGTGGGAATGGGAGGGGGAGTTAAAGTGTTGGGCAACTGGAGATTAGGTAGGTTTTGGCGAACTAAGTGGAGGTGTTCAGTGAAACGATCGCTGAGCCTGCGCTTGGTCTCACCGATATACTGGAGTCCACACCTGGAACAGCGGATACAGTGGATACGTTGATCAAATTGTAGAAATAAGCAGCTGCAGATATTTGTTTGCCTACGAAAGACAAAATGTTGGAGAAACTCAGCAAATCAGGCAGGATTACTGCAGTCTGAAGAAAGGTCCTGACCCGGAATGTCACCTATTCATGTTCTCCAAGGATGCTGCCTGACCAGTTGAGTTACTCCAACATTTTGTGTCTTTCCTGGGACTCCTAATCTTTGTGGCCTTCTACAGTGGTACAAAGGGATATGGTGGCATGGTGGGAAATAGTAAGATTAAACGAGAACTTACTGGTTTGAAGTTTGATCTTTATTTTATGAGGAGTAACGTTGAGGGATTACGTGAAGAACCCGCCAGGACGCATGCGTGTCAATCTTCAAAGCAGCGGTGTGAAATCACAGATAACAGTAAATGAACTGATCATAGTAAGATTAGAGAAATAGGATACCAGTTGAACTTTATGATCGAGGGTGGGAGCGGAGGGCACGTAATCCCTCAACGTTACTCCTCATAAATAAAGATCAAACTTCAAACTGGTAAGTTCTCGTTTAATCTTACTATTTTACTTCGGAGTCACGTGAGTGACTACGTGAAGATTTTAAAGCTCTGTGATTTCATGCCGTGAAACGAGTCCATGCCGCACGTCTGCCTTAATTGACTAAGGGAGGAATTGTGTTAACGTATTCAAACATGAATCAGACATTGAAAAACCATGATGAATTTGTTAACAAACAAAATTATAGCCCCTATCTTATGGGTTAAATCATGATACAAAACTTAAAATGGATTCTGCAAATGTCACAGGTTTGACCACTGGTTTATTGTAATATAGTTGAAAGGTTTTCTCTTTTGACCATCCTGCTGTCCCCAGGATTTGGTCCATAGGTACCTCCAATTCCATAGCTGCCGATGTAGCTGCAGCCTTGGTGGAATGAGATTTTAACATGTTAGTATCCGACACTTCGCTCAGACCATAAGGTCTGAATGACAAATAAAGGATCTAATTCTAAATTCTAAATCTATCCACCCCAGCAGCCGTCAAAACCTGTTTCAGCCATCTGGAAATTGTTTGTACAGATACCCTATTATGGGGCTGTTTGTGGCTGATCAGTAATGCCATCTCATTGCCTCTGAGCTGTTTAGTGATCTTTATGTATAGTAATAAATGCGTCATAATGCATAGACGATCATCTATTGGGTAAGCTCTGAATTCTATTTTGTGGCCTGACGATCCCGGTCTGTTCTGTTTAACTAATTCGTGGATGTAAAAGGTTATTTTACTCGTTGAAGTGGTCATACTATCCAGCCTTAATTTATGTAATGACTGAACTCTTTGTGCTGAGACCAATGCCATCAGCATGACTAGTTTATGAGTTAGTCTTTGCAGGGACAGAGCTGTTGCTGGTGACCAATTCTTCAGTAGCGTAAGGACTACACTCACATCCCATATTTGGGAATACCTTGTCCTAGGGGGATTAATATTAAAAATTCCCCTCATAAGCTTAGTTACCAGGGGGTGAGTCCCGACAGAATGACGCTCTGATCCTTGCCACGGATACGCTGAAAGGGCACTTCTGGCGCAGTTTATGGCACTATAACTGAGCCCCTCATCATAGTGGAGGCTAGCCAGGAATTCCAGAGCAGACATAATGTTTGCCGTATAGTAATTGATGTTGTTCCTAGAACAATATATCTCCCACTTCCTGATGTAGACCAGATATTGTTTTTTGGTGGGCTGCCTGTGAGCCGCTGTGATTATATTCATTGTTCGGTCCGTCAGCCCCAGGTCCAGAAGTGGTTTCTTTAGATTCTACAAATCAACAAATTTGTCCTGTCATGGCATGGATGGCTTTCCCCCGTTACGGGATGAACCAACAAATCTGGTCGTTTCGGAACGGAGATGCATGGTTCTAATACCACATCGAGAATCACAGGGAACCATGATTGTGTAGGCCAATCGGGTACTACCAAAATACCAGACGCTGAGTCTTGTTGTATTTTACGTAATACCCGACTGATGAGACAGAAAGGAGGGAATGCATAGAAAAACAATTTCCCCCAATGCAGCGAGAAAGCATCCATCGCTGCTGCCCCAGGGTCTGGTTCCCAAGAAACATAGTTCGGCAACTGGTGATTAAGCTGAGATGCAAATAGATCGATATCTGGTGTTCCATAACCGTGCTACATTATCAACAAACACTTTGCGGTCCAACATCCATTCGATGTTGTCATTTAATTTTCGTTACCTGATGTTGCCACTGTATTGAGGTTACCTGGTAGGTAACTAGCTGATATCTAAATATTTTTCTGAATACACCATTGCCAAATTGTGTTAACCAGATTATCACGATATCGATTTGATTCCACCCATATAGTTAATATATGCCACCACGGTGGTGTTATCAATCTGTAGTCTAATATGCAGGTGATGCATTTCTGAACAGTATGATTTTAGACCATAGAACGCACCTAACATTTCCAAGTAGTTTATGCCATGTGTCTGAAGTAATGATGCCTCTTGTGCATCCCATATACCTCCACAACTAGAGATGGAATTAGTAGCACCCCAACCATGAGCACTGGCATCGGTTTGTAGCACCACTGAAGGGTTGCTGACAATGATAGGGCTGGAACAATGCCGAATGTTTTCCCTCCACCATTGTAATTCTGTAATTGCTTTGATTGGTAGCTTCATTGGCCTATCGAAATGACCAGTGTTGATTTTGAGTGCTTGTACCTTTGCCCTTTGTAAATTTTGGTAATGCAAAGGTCCAAACTGTGTGGCTGGAAAAGCAGCCACAATTTTGCCAATTACCCTAGCTACCAGTCGAATAGATGGTTCACTGATGTCAATGAGGTTGTTGCAGGCCTCAGTTAAGTCTGTTGTCTTGTTCTTAGGTAAAGCCACCGACATGTGAACTGAGTCAATGGTGAACCCTAAGTAATCCAAAGTGGTGGAAGGCGTCAGCTTAGATTTAACTGGATGGATGATAAACCCCAGTTTCTCAAACAATTGTTTGGTGGCTGATACCGCTATTTTGGCTAATTCCAAAGTTTTCCCCACAATTAATATGTCATCTAGGTAAGCAATGACCACATGTTTTTGTTTCCAAAGAAACGCTAGGGCTGGTTTCAAAATTTTGCAGTTTTTGCAAAAGAGGTTGAGGCTTCCGCATCTTCCAGGGTGGCCGGCCCTGGCCATACCCTAAAAAAGGCTGCTGTTGGCAATGTTGATTTTTGGAAGTGCGACTGGTCTGAGCCACATTCTTAGGTCTTGTATGTGGCTGATATCTAGCTCCAAAATAGGCCTTTGCACTGGCTTTAATGAGCCCTAGTGTCTTTGCTTCGTCATCAAGTTTTCTGACTTGTGCGGTCAAGTCCTTCCCAAATAAAAGGGTTGATGTATTGGTGGTTTTTTGTTTGCAGATAGGCGCATATCTGGGGTCTAGTGTTGGCTGAATGGCAGTCTTCCGCATATTGTTTAATTCGTATTGCACATTGCAAAACAGAGCTAGTGGGTCCTGATGATTTTTGGTGAGCTCTGTTTTGTCCAAGGTGCGGGTGTAGGCCGTGATACCTGCCGTCAGCCCCTTAAGTGTTCTCTGGATCTTGAGGTCTTGAGTTCTTATGTTTCTCCCCATATGCTGCCAAATAGATTGGTTCACGGTGGGCACCTGTAATGCCTCACAGTTTCCCGGTGGCAGATGTCTGGCCAGAGTTTCGGTGAATATTTCCTGTTGTAGCTTGTGGCCAGACATATAGTTGATACTTGCTGCCATCCTGGGATCCAAGTCTCCCCCTGTTTGACTTGGCATGAAATAAGTGGCCACCATGTCCAGCAGAGTCCCTGCTGTATTTGGATCATGGGCCTCTGTATTGTCGGGCTCTGGCCCCTCAGGGTCCTGCCCACTCTCCTCCGAGGAGTCTGAGATTGGTGGGGGTCCCTCACGGGGTACCCCTATGGGGCTTGCCTGCCCACTCTGGCAAGTCTCCTTCTCGGGACTGCCACTGTGAATGAGCTCCTCGAGCAGCTCCTTTAAGCGCTCTCTGTGCTGGGCTGCACTAGGCATTTTAGGCTGCCCCAAATCTTGCTGGCTTTCAGCAAAGTGCTGTTTGCTGCTATATCCCCGCTGCTCCCGTCCCTGGTACTCACGGGTGCTGGCTTGCGGGCTTCCTTCATCGGGCCGCTGACCATACCGTTCCTGACTGTGTTCCCGGTCCGCGGTGTCTTGTGGCTGCTCTGTGTGCACCCACTCATAGCGGGTTAGTTGCGTCCCCCGCTCCTCAGCCATAGTGTTTGATATGGGCTGGTCTCCCGTTGCGGCACAAAGTCGGGCTCTTCCAGATGGTGTGTCTTTCGCCGAACTTTTCCTCCCGCCCGGGCAATAAGTTTTGGCGGTGCCAGAACGGTTTCTGGCACAGCTGGTACCTCTGCTGAGGTATGCATAGTCGGCAGCTGCTGTTTCTGCCGTTCACCCGTGTTCTCCACGCGTTTGTCGGGCAGTTTCTTTGCAGGCCGCTTCCTTTTAACTCTATCCATTTTCCTATAAATGCAAAAATGTAGAGTCCTTACCTGCCTTTTGCTGGTCCTTTTGTACTCTCCCGTTACTGGGGGACGTCCTCCCCCTCCTGTTGACTCGGACAATGCGTGTAGCGATATGACACGCGTGCGCTGGAAGCGGGGTTCTTCACGAAGTCACTCACGTGACTCCGAAGTAAAATTAGAGATTATTGAGTGTACTATTGGTTGTTGGAAGGGCTGGAAGCCTCCTACACTTGCTACCATTTCTAATGGCCTTATCATCTTCTCCATGGATTGTCACCTTGTCGTGGTGGAGAAGCTTGTGTGGTCCTGTGATCCTGAGAGCGATGCCGTCTGGAGCTATGCTCCTGGTAGGGCCACCCATGGTGGTAAGGTCGAGGGGGAGGTCTCTGACAAAGAGCAATCCAACCAAGACCTCAACGGTGGAACAGGCGGAGGATGATGGCTGACTTTAGTGGAGCGTCACAACGGCTTGGAAGGCCGATGAAGGCGGAAGCAGAAAAGGGTTCACCGGTCATCTTGGACTCCATGCCACTGGATCCTGACCCTGATCTGTGGTGGCTGCCTGTGCACCAGTCTCCCCACGTTAAACAAAGTCACGCACTGGCGTCCTCCATGAGAGGACAGTCATACTTGTTTTGAGTGACCGCCGATGATGATCATTCACAACTAGTTCAGAGATATTAAGCACTGTTCTTACACTTCCAACTATCACCATATCGTTTCACCATATCATACGATACAGGTGTAGTCCACACACTATCCCCACCTTGCCTCTGTGGAGTCCAGCTTTGGTTGATGGTATGATTACAGCTTTTGAAGAGCAATAGGTCTTGTGTGACAACTCTCTCAGTTCCGTGATCTGCCGAGACAAAATGGCGTCACACAATGGCGAGGAGTAAGGTCCCAGTAACGTGGAAATCGCAACAATTCAGGCAACTGTTGGTGACTTTTTAAACCAGCCTCTCCTTTCCCTCACTTCTGATCTCTCCTACACAGCAGTGTGCTCTCAGAACAAATGCTCACGTCATTTTTCAGATATCTGATATCGAGTGAACAGTCCCTTGTGTGTAATGGGTAATCACTCTTTCTCTGAGCTCCATGCACCAAGGAGCAAGCTAAATGTTTTTCCAATTGTAGGTTGCCACAATGTACCTGGTTCATTTCCCCATTGGAGTGGTTTCTCCCTGGCTCACTGTGGGATATTCCGGTGTCAGGCGATTAGGAGTTTAATAAATGAATATACATTAATATACTCGTACTCGAACAAGTACAAAATATCGTAAAACATGCATTTGAAATGGAAACGCTCTCTTTAAAAATAAATCCACGCTCTTAATGGATGTGATGCTGAAGCTTTATATGTCACTGGTCAGGCCACATTTGGAGCATTGTGAGCAGCCTTGGACCCCATATCTGAGGAGGGATGTGTTGGCATTGGAGAGGGTCCGAAGGAGGTTTACAAGAAGGATCCGGGGATTGGGTTAACGTATGTATGATCAGCTTTTGACGGCACTGGGCCTGTACTCGCTGGAGTTTAGATGGATGAGGGGGAACCTCATTGAAACTTACTGAAAAATGAAATGCCTGGATAGAGTGGATGCGGAGGGGATGTTTCCACTAGTGGGAGACTCTACGACCAGTCAGAATAAAAGGACATGCCTTTAGAAAGGGGAACGGGTGGAATTTCTTTAGTCAGAAGGTGATCAATCTGTGGAATTCCTTGCCACAGATGGCTGTGGAGGCCGTCATTGGATATTTTTAAGGTGGAGATTGACAGATTCTTGATTAGTACAGGTGTCAGGGGTTATGGGGAGAAGGCAGTAGAATGGGGTTGAGAGGGGAAGATAGATCATCCATGATTGAATAGTGAAGTAGACTCAATGGGGTAAATGGCCTAATTCTGCTCCTATGACTTATGAACTTGCTGCTGCCTGCATAAATTGAAGGAAAAGCAGAAAATAAGAAGGGAAAATATATGGAGCTCAGGTTCTTGTAGTTTCTGGATGATGTGAGAATGGAGGGAGTCTTGCCCTTCTGAAGATGCTGAACAAGTGAAGAGATCTGGAAAATGGGGTGAGGCTGCATTGAAAGGAGTTGACCCTGTTTAGTTTAGAGATACAGTATGGAAACAGGCCCTTTGGCCCACTGAGACCATGCCGACCAGCGATTCCCGCACACTAACACTATCCTACACACACTCGGGACAATTAACAATGTTTACCTCAATTAACCTACAAACCTGTACGTCTTTGGAATGTGGGAGGAAACCAGAGCAGGTCAAACTGCATAGGGACAGCACCCGTGGTTAGGATTGAACCCGGGTCTCTGGCGCTGTAAGGCAGCAACTCGACCGCTGTGCCACCATGCCGCCTAAGCTCTATAGGATGTCAACTGACATGTCAGACAAAAGACGCTACACCAAGATTTAGTACAACCTAAACTTTATTACTTAAACATGCTTGTGGTGCTTCTAATGAGTTGACATTTGATTTGCTCCTCTAAAATCACTTACACTAAACCACAAGACTCATGCCTTGGACTTAAATATGATGTGTACAAAATGAAACTGCCCGGTTTATTTTGATAGGTTGTAGTCGGAAGAAGGGTCCTGACGCAAAATGTCGCCCATCTTTTTTCTCCAGAGATGATGCCTGACCCACTGAGTTACTGCAGTACTTTGTGTCTATCTTCAGTATATACCAGCATCTGCAGTTCCTTTCTACATGGGTTGTTGTCTTATCTAAGTTCTGAACTCGTCCTCCTTCCTGCGATGGGTGTTCTTGAGTTATCACTACCAATGTTCTTGAGATGGCTCCTCTTCTATAGAGTGCCTCCTTATCTTCTACCCAGGGACCTCATAACACTGAGGTCACTCAATTTTAGGACCAGAATCCCACTGAGGAAAGCAACCTTTCACCACCAGTTGTTTAAGAAGGAACTGCAGATGCTGGAAAGTCCCAGGTTCACAAAAATGCTGGAGAAACTCAGCGGGTGCAGCAGCATCTATGGAGCGAAGGAAATAGGCAACATTTTGGGCTGGAACCCTTCTGCACTACCTGTGGCAGCTTTTTGGTTCCCCTTCCTCTATATATCAGACTAGAGTCCAGGTAAAGCTTATTTCTCTACATAGAATTCATATTAAGTTGGCTTATTTGATCGCAAAAGTTGAGCTGTTTGCCATATAGCTACAAAGGACACCCTCCACACACGATGATTTCCATTATCTGCTCCTGCTCATGTTTCCCACTGTTTTCCAAAAGGCAGGGACATGAGCAACACAACCCACTGAACCTGATACCTTCTAGTACAGTGATAATGTCCAATGGCCTTTCTGCATTGTTGCAGCTGAACTGAAAATAGCAAGTGGTCAATTAATCCTGGGGGAATTATGATGACACACACACACACACACACACACACACACACACACACACACACACACACACACACACACACACACACACACACACACACACACACACACACACACACACACACACACAGGCACTCACAGAAACACAAATACAGGCACAAATAAACAGAGGATCACACGGACACAAGTACAGTCCACAAACAGGCACAATACAGAGGCAAAGACCGACATGCAGTTGTACACGTAGATACAAGCACATCCATTCCTGCCAGTCTCTGTCCACATGCTTGCATGCACGTACACACACATCCACACACGCGTGCATGAGCACGCACACAACACACACACACACACACACTCACACACACACACACACACACACACACACACACACACACACACACACACACACACACACACACACACACACACACACACACTCACACATGCATGCACACTCACAGTCACACTCACATCTGCACACACACAAGCACAGAAGCATAAATAGAAAATAATGAGATGGAACCATTGTAACTTGGATGTAGACTAAAATGCTGGAGAAACTCGGCGGATGAGGCAGCATCTATGGAGCGAAGGAAATAGGCGACGTTTCGGGTCGAGACCCTTCTTCGGTGCCCTGCCATTGTAACTTGGGTTCATCAACTGATGACTTTGCATTTGGGTTCCATGTGCATTCCTATTTTCCATTATCATTCTATTTTTCAATTGCTAGTTCACCTCCCTCATCACGAAGATTTGCAATTTGTTTCATAATCTAACCCAGATACGCAAATTCCTTCTCCTCATACCGACACAGAGTTGGGGAGATGCAGCACCCCAGCAGAACCTGCAGCCCACCAAATTGACAAGAAACATCCAGCATCCATTGCCAATATCCCACTGAAAAATGTAGTGTGTTGGTAGGAAGTCTGAAGAAGGGTCTCGACCAAAAACATCACTTATTCCTTTTCTCCAGATATGCTATCCGATCTGCTGAGTTACTCTAGCTTTTTGTGTCTATACCAATGAAACTTCCCTCCACATTCCCATCAACTCATCCCAAGATTTTACACGAGGGGCTAATTTATAAACATAGAAACATAGAAATTAAGTGCAGGAGTAGGCCAATCGGCCTTTCGAGCCTGCACCGCCATTCAATATGATCATCGCTGATCATCCAACTCAGTATCCTGTAACTGCCATCTCTCCATACCCCCTGATCCCTTTAGCCACAAGGGCCACATCTAACTCCCTCTTAAATATAGCCAATGAACTGGCCTCAACTACCTTCTGTGGCAGAGAATTCCAGAGATTCACCACTCTCTGTGTGAAAAATGTTTTCCTCATCTCGGTCCTAAAAGATTTCCCCCTTATCCTTATACTGTGACCCCTTGTTCTGGACTTCCCCAACATCGGGAACAATCTTCCTGCATCTAGCCTGTCCAACCCCTTAAGAATTTTGTAAGTTTCTATAAGATCCCCCCTCAATCTTCTAAATTCTAGCGTGTATAAACCAAGTCTATCCAGTCTTTCTTCATATGAAAGTCCTGACATCCCAGGAATCAGTTTGGTGAACCTTCTCTGCACTCCCTCTATGGCAAGAATGTTTTTTCTCAGATTAGGAGACCAAAACTGTACGCTATACTCCAGGTGTGATCTCACCAAGACCCTGTACAACTGCAGTAGAACCTCCCTGCTCCTATATAATTTACTGCAATTTGTTAACTCACGCACTTTAAGGATGTGGAATGATGTGGTAGCCCGGGGAAACTCACATCTCACAGGGTGAACAAGCAAACTCCACACGGACAGATCCCAAGATTAGGACTGAACCTGAGCCACTGGAGCTGTGAAGCAGCACTCTTTAGTGGCTGTACCCCCACAGACAAGATAATGGGCCTTTATGCCTCTGATACAAAGAGGAAGGGAAGCCAGAGAACCACAACTGGTGGTGAAAGACTGCTTCACCTAATCGGGGCCCTGACCCTATAATTAAGGACGAAAAAGGGAACAATGAAAAATATGTGACCTTCCGGTTGCGAAACACTTTAGCTCCCCTTTCTGTTCCCACACTGACCTTTCTGTTCTGGGCCTCCTCCACTGCCAGTGAGGCCAAATGCAAAGAGAGAAACAGCACCTCATATCCCGCCTGGGCAACTTACAACCCAGACATATGATATATTGATTTCACTCCGTTCAAGTAAACCTCGCATCTCTCTCCAACCCTCCTGAATCCCAGTCATCCTACTAGTTTCACTGTCTTCCTGCTTAGTTGCATTGTTCCTATCCTCTCGTTATCACTTTTTCCACAACCAACAATGCCCCTTTGTGGGCTCCACCTTTCCTTGATCATCGGTGCTGGCTTTGATTTGTTCTTTTCATGCCTTTCATTCATTCTTTGTAGCGATTCAGCACCTTTAGTTTCCCTCTTCCCTGACTCTCAGTCTGAAGAAGGGTCTCGACCTGAAACGTCACCTATTCCTTTTCTTCAGAGCTGCTGCCTGACCTGCTGAGTTACTCCAGTATTTTATGTATCTCCTTGGTGTAAAGCAACATCTGCAGTTCCATCCCACACAACAGAATGGATGCATCCTGTTTGAATGACCATTGAATGACCTCAGAGTCGTGAGTGTATGGGCAGAAGATCAGAAGACAGTCTATAAAAGAGGAGCCATCAAGAACATCAGTCTTTATTTTTAACAACTTTGAACTTGAAGCATGGTGACCCTTGTGTACTTTCTCACTGTAATCTAATATTCTTAGACTCTTGCACTCTAGACAAAAGTATGGTTTTGCCTATATACATTGTAAGATTTTTACGCAATGTACGCAAAAAAGTTGGTACATATGATAATGAAGTACCATTGGACCATTGAACACTATTACAATCACCAAATACTCAGCAAGTTGGACTGAATCTATGGAGGGAAAAATCAAGCTAACTTTCTGCACCTTTGGACATGTTACGCGAGAGGGAGTTTGTAGCATCGAACCCTTGGTGAAACCAACAATCGTTTTTCCTTGAAGATAGTCATAAGATGCTAGGGTAACTCAGTGGGTCAGGCAGCAACTCTGGAGAAAAGGAATAGGTGACATTTTAGGTCAGATCCCATTCTCAGACCCGAAACGCCACCTATTCTTTTTCTCCGGTGATGCTGTCTGACCCGCTGAGTTGCTCCAGCATTTTGTGTCTATCTTCGTTGTAAACCAGCATCTGCAGCTCCTGCCTACACCTACTAATCATGTTCTCTTTCTCTCCCTGAGCCGTCTCCCATTGTCTAAACAACAGCAGGTTGAATTTTAAAAAGCAGGCAGCTGGAAAAAACGTATTTTTACATTAATAAGTTCACGGCCACTGATCCCCCGGTGACCAAACCACAAACACACCATAAGTACATTTTCTTCTCCGTACATTCCCATCCCCTTCCCACCAGCTTCCACCACTCACCTACACACTGTGGATCATTTACAGCAGCCAATTAGCCCACCAAGCCCCACTGTATTTGCGATGAGAGAGGAAGCAGGGGCACTCAGAGCAAACCCAAGCAGTCACAAAACGATCATGTACTCAGACAGCACTGCAGGTGGGGGTTGAACACGAGTAACGGAGGCTTTAGACAGCAGGTCTACTAACAAGGCCACTGTGCCACCACAATGCCTACAAAGGTAGGCCTAGCCAAGTCAAAGCCAATTGATTCAAGCAAGCGACAGTCAGATAGTGTTAGAGAGTCATAGAATGATACAGAGTGGAAACAGGCCCTTTGGCCAAACTTGCCCACACCGGCCAACATGTCCCAGCTACACTCGTCCCACATGCCTGCGCTTGGTCCATATCCCTCCAAACTTGTCCTATCCATGTACCATAAATGCAGTTGTTCATGATTGTGAAGATGCCTCTGAAATGCTTTACAAGAAGTTTAATTTAGTTTAGTTTAATTTAGAGATACATCACGGAAACAGGACGTTCAGCCCACGGATTCCACACCGACCTGCGAACCCCATACGCTAACACTATCCTACACACAGGGGAAAATGTCCAATTTTTATCAAAACCTACAAACCTGTACGTCTTTGGTGTGAGGGGGAAACCGGAGCACCCGGGGAAAAACCACACGGTCACAGGGAGAAGGTTCAAACTCCGTGCAGACAGCACCCCATGGTCAGGATCAAACTCAGGTCTGTGACGCTGTGAGGCAGCAACTCTACCACTGCACCACCGTGCCACATGCAAGTGCTATTGCTCTGGAGATATTTGTTCCTAAATGGAGCAAAATATCGGAAAATGAACCTTGACGGCAGACGAATAATAACGACCGCACTTGATTTCTTTGTGGGGCGAACGTACAGTGGAGGAGAGTTAAGCTATTAGTTCCGTTCATATCACTCACTGATGGGTCAGCCTAATAGGAAGCCTTATCTGTAGGGAGCTGCCCAGCATTGTTTTCATTAACATGCACTCATCCACTGCCCATTGCAGCGAGCTGCACTCGAACGCAACAGGCGTCTACCTAATCAATGCAGAGAGTAAGCAGGCCTGTCAAAGCACTTTGATCATGTTCACTTTCCCAGCTCCATCACAAGGATATTGTTCTGTGAAAAATACCAGTTGGCCTGTTGTTTGTGCTGTGTATTTGCGGAAGGATTGGGGTCAATTGTTATTTTTAAAATATCGTTGGTTAACGCGTTTCTGTGGCTCATGAGGTCCAGAGCGAGCTAACTTATTTCAAAGCTGACAAGAGAAGACACATAATGCTGGGGTAAATCAGCATCTCTTCTGTCTGAAGAAGGGTTCCAATCCGAAACGTCACCTGCCGATGTTCTCCAGAGATGCTGCCTGACACGCTGAGTTTAGCTTAGAGTTTTAGTTTAGAGATACAGCGCAGAAACAGGCCCTACGACCCACCGAGTCCGTGCCGGCCAGTGATCCCCGTACCCTTGCACTATTCTGCACATTCAGGACAATTTACAATTTTTACCGAAGCCAATGAACCTACAAACCTGTACGTCTTTGGAATGTGGGAGGAAACTGGAGCATCCGGAGAAAACCCATGCAGGCAGGTCACGGGGAGCACATACAAACTCTGTACAGACAGCGCCCGTAGTCAGAATTGAACCCGGATCTCTGGAGCTGTAAGGCTGTATGGCAGAAAACTGTGTGGGTTTTCTCCAGCCTCTCCGGTTTCCTCCCACACTCCAAACCACAGAGGTTTGTAGGTTAATTGGCTTCGGTAAAATGGGAAAATTGTCCCTAATGTGTAGGATAGTGCTAGTGTACAGGATTGCTGGTCAACACGGACTCAGTGGGCCAGTGGGCCTATTTCCACACTGTATCTCTAAAGGCACGGCTGCTTTATCAAAGGGAGCAGAGGGAATGCTGCGTGCTCTGTTTCACAGAGACATGGCTCACCCCCAGCTCCCCAGACTCAGCCATCCAGCCTCAAGGTTTCCCAATCCATCGCATGGACTGAACGCTGGCATCGGGGAAAGGGAGAGGCGGGGGTCACTTCTTCATGGTGCTCAGACATGGCATCCAAGCTGGAGGATGAGGCCTGAATGTCGTCACTTCCTACAAGACAATCAGGGGGCAACTCAGACAACGGCGAGGCATCACTCCCTGACACGATCAATGCGTTCCAGGCACGCTTAGATAGAGGGAACACTAATGTGTTCCGAGGCCCCATCAATGGTATTACAGTAACAGTCACAGAGACCGACCTCAAAACATCTTTCAGGGGGGTGAACCCTCGAAAGGTGTCTGAACCTGATGGTTGTGATTAGACTTTAGACTTCAGACTTTACACTTTAGAGATACAGCGTTGAAACAGGCCCTTCGGCCCACCGGGTCCGAGCCAACCAGTGATCACCCCATACACTAACATTATCCGACATACAAGGGACAATTTACAGACATCAATTAATCTACAATGCCGTACGTCGTTGGAATGTGGGATGAAAACGGAGCAGCCGGTGAAAATCTACGCGGTCACGCGGAGATCGTACAAACTCCACACAGGCAGCACCCGTAGTAAGGATCAAACACAGGTCTTTGGCGCTGTAAGCAGCAGTTTTACCGCTGCGCCACCGCGCCGCTCACATTCTTAAACCATGTGCAGATCAAATGGCCGGAGGTTTGCGGACATCTTCAACCTCTCATTACTGAGGTCTGAGATCCCCAGCTGAAAAGGGCATCATCAATAAGAGTGGCACAGTGGTGCTTCGGTAGAATTACTGCCTTACAGCATCAGAGACCCGGGTTCGATCCTGACTACGGGTGCTGTCTGTATGGAGTTTGTACTTTCTCACCGTGACCTACGTGGATTTTCTCCAGAATCTCTGATTTCCTCCCACACTCGAAAGACGTACAGATTTGTTGGTGGGCCGAAGGGCCTCTTTCCGTGCTGCATCTCAAAACTAAACTTAAAACTACCTAAACAACTACCAACCGGTGGCAGTAACGTCTGTGGTGATGAAGTGCTTCGAGAGGTTGGTTATGGCGCATATAATCTCTGACCACAACAAGAACCTGGACTCATTACAATTTGCCTACCGCCACAACAGGTCAATGGAGGATGCGATCTTCCTGGCTCTCCACTCTGCACTGGACCACTTGGACAACAAAAACACACACGTCAAGCTGTTATTCGCAGACTACAGTTCAGCATTCAGCACCATCATCCGAGGGAATGGTACAAACCCTTGGCTTGTATAGAGTGGATGCGTAGAGGATGTTTCCACTAGTGGGAGAGTCTAGGACCAGAGGCCGTAGCTTCAAAATTAAAGGACTTTCCTTTATGAAGAAGATGGGGAGGAATTTCTTTAGTCAGAGGGTGGTGACTCTGTGGAATTCTTTACCACAAAAAGCTGAGAAGGCCAAGTCAATGGATATTTTTAAGGCAGATAGATAGATTCATGATCAGGTGTCAGAGGTTATGGGGAGAAGGCAGGAGAATGGGGTTAGAAGGGAGAGATAGATCAGCCATGATTGAATGGCGGATTAGACTTGACAGGCCGATTGGCTTAATTCTGCTCCTATCACTTATGATCTTATGACTTAATCCCCATATGTTTGGAATGTGGGCAGCAACCGGAGCACCCAGAGGAAACCCACGCAGTCACATGGGGAATGTGCAAACTCCACGCAGACAGCACCCGAGGTTTGGATCGAACACGGGTCTCTGGCGCAGTGAGGCAGCAGCTCCACCATGGCATTCCTTGTTGGAGACTCTCCCACTGGTGGAAATGTCTTGACAGGTCCTTTCCAGAGAGTCTCCAGAAAGCTTTATGAAACCAGGCAGTTGATTGAATTGCAGTTCTACTGCAAAGTTAATTACTCAACCATGCTTTACAGAGAACACACACAATGCCTTTGGAAAGCCCTGAGGCTTTTAGCTTTCCATCCCATTTAAAAACCTTCATGAGCATTTTATGTTCTCAACAACTTAAAAGTTTAATATTGAGACATTTGTCCTTTTTACAATTACAATTTGTTCTTACACTACCTAATAAAAAGGGAAGGTGCCACGTTTGTTTAAATGTTTCTCTGCTGCGAGGTGGCCATTGCCGAGATCATGGCCCATTTATTCATTGTGAACCTGTATAAATTAACCCTGGAGCCTTGTGCAGAGGTGCCCTACAGATCAGCCTTGCAGAACACTGTTACAAACATTCCCAAATGTAAATCATATTGACATTAGGCATTAGCAATCACGTTACAAGGTAAAAAAAGACATAAACCTCAGTAGGTTACTGATTGTGATGTTTTACAGAGGGGCAAAGCACCAAAAGTCCAGTCAGTAATGCATTACTGTCAACCGACATCACTTCTACTTTCCAATAAGTAGCTGAGAGGGCAAACTGCATATTAGCCTTTCTTGCAAGAGTGGCGTCGTTTAGAAATATATCCTCGGGTACATAGATAGTATTTTATTGGGATGCATCACAGCTTGGTTTAGGAACAGCTCCATCAAAGACCGCAAGGAATTGCAGCGAATCGCGAATGCAGCCCAGACCATCACACAAACCAATCTCCCTTCCATTGACTACATTTATAGCACAAGCTGCCTCGGCAAGGCCAGCAGCATAATCAAGGACGAGTCGCACCCTGGCCACTCCCTCTTCTCCTCTCTCCCATCGGACAAAAGTCACAGAAGTGTAAAAACGCACACCTCAACTCCATCCTATCCCCCCCCTGGTTAAATCCCTCCCTACATATGTTCAAGACACCTCACATGCTCTTTGTCTCCTCCATGACGTCCATTTTCTAGGCCCCCATTCCCTCATCTTCACCATGGATGTCCAGTCACTCTACACCTCCATCCCTAACCAGGAGGGTCTTAAAGCCCTTTGTTTCTTCCTCAACCACAGAACCAACCAATCCCCATCTACTGATACTCTCCTCTGCATAACGGAGCTAGTCCTTACCCTTAACAACTTTTCGTTTGATTCCTCCTCCTCATGGGCCCAAGCTATGCCTGCCTCTTTGTAGGGTACGTCGAACAATCCTTGTTCGAGGCGTACCATGGCCCTATTCCCGACCTCCACCTCCGCTACATCGACGACTGTATTGGTGCTACCTCCTGCACCCACACACAACTTCATCCATTTCACCACTAACTTCTATCCAGCACGCAAATACACCTGGACCATTTCCGACATCTCCCTACCATATCCAGACCTCACTATCGCCATCACAGGTGACAGACTACTGACCGACATCTACTATAAACCCACTGACTTCCATGGCTATCTGGACTACACTTCTTCCCACCCTGCTTCCTGTAAGGACTCCATGACCTACTCCCAATTCCTCCGTCTACGCCACATCTGCACCCAGGATGAGGTGTTCCTAATCAGAGCAGCGGAGATGTCCTCATTCTTTAGGGAACGTCTCAAATCTACCGCTGTGCCACCGTGCCGCCCGCATTCTTTCCTGGCTCAACTATCATCAGGTAACTGTAACGTGTAAAGAAGTGGTTTCCTTATTTAAGGAAGGATGCCAACACATAGGAAACAATTCAGAGAAGAGCGACTGGACTATGATCTGAAATGGGCAGGGTGTCTTCTGAGGAAACTTTGGGCAGAGTAGCCGTATGTTTGATGGAGTTCAGAGGAGTTAGAGATAACTTGCCTGAAACACGTTGGACGCTGATGTAAGTTGACAAGGTGGGTGATGTATCTTGACAGGGTGGGATGTGGATATGATACTTGCTCTTGTGGAAGAACCTAGAGATGAGCAATTTAAACTGAAGGGTCACCTATTTAGGACAGACAGAAAGCGATCATTTATCTCTCAGACGGTTGCAAGTCTTTGAAACTCTCTTTCACAGGTGGAAGCAGAATCTCTGGATATTTTAAGGCACAGGTAGTAAATGCTGAGGGTCTGTGCAAGGCCAGTGCTCACCGCCCAAACTCTCCAGTAACCAACATGTCCTCGCCTGATCTTCTGGACACTGGCAAATACGATATCGCACAATAAGGGCAGCACAGTGGGGCAACTGGTTGAGCTGCTGCCTCAAAGTTGCAGAGACCTCAGACATCGGGCGCTGTCTGTGTGGAGCTTGGCTCTCACTCCCACTCTCTCTCTGGTACAGATATAGTGGGCCAAAGGGCCTATCAGACAGTGTACTTCTCTAAATTCTGCACACTATGTTAGGTGCGGGCAGTCCCTGCAATCATCCTGGTTGTTTGCATTGATCAGTATCTGATCATCCATTATAGTGGGGCTGGTTTAATGTGAAGCTGCAGTTTCCGTGTGTCCACGGACAGGGAGCTCCCAGTAGCAGCGGTATTATCTGATGGAGAGAAAATCAATGTATGCCATTGTACAATGCGGTTTGCAGATAAGGATGGGAAAAGAAAACTATTAACGTACGTGAACAGCTGGAAAGGAGAGTAATCATGAAAGATACAGTAATGGGATGAATTGATTGATGCCAAACATCCAAAAACCACCCTCAAATGTATGTAGAGCTTGAAGAGTCCTGATGCTGACACACAGTGTGATGAGCTGCTGGAATCGCACTATCACTATTATGCCTTAAAATCTCAGCTTGACAACATTTTCTCCCGATGCTGTTGAAATAATCTACAAAACAAATTAAAATAGAGCTCTCAGTGAGGCTTTGACTCCTGCCGTCTTGAAATCAGTTTATGTGCAAAGACTTGATATGGTGTTCCATCATCCACCCTGTTAACAGTGTCAAGCTCAATAATTCCCTTATTAAATAATCGGCTAAGGCATTTTTTCACGAAAACAAGTTGTGCCCAATTGCTAATTCCAATGGCTTGTATATTTATTCTGGAAGGGAAAATCACAGCTCTGTCCAAGATACCAGTCACGCTACACTGGAATCGCTGTGTGCCATGCACCAGACTACCAGTGAAAAAACACCACTTGGATAGATACTCACTGTACTGCACCACTTGTTCTTTTGGATCAGGTACAGAACCTCTTTCTACTTAAGACCTTGTGACCCAGAAAGAAATAGCTCAGAAATGTGATAAGGCACAGGAGGCAGGAAGGGTGGGGAAGGTCAAACCCAGAGCCTGCCTCTCAACCCAGATCCTATCTCTCAGGATGCCTGAGGCACTGCATCTGCTGCAAGACATCTCAAGTGGTCGATCTTGCACACGCATCTCACAGTTATAGAATGGATTGATTCAGAGCCTGAAGACCTGTCATGAACAAGGCACAGATGGAAATGGGGCCATGTTTCCTCATGTCTCATTCCTTCTGAAGCTTCTGAATTTTGTAGTCGGCAGGGCAGTATCGCCATATCGCCAACTTGGACAATTTTACATTTTTTATCAAGCTAATTAATCAGCCAATTAACCTTCAAACCTGTACGTCTTTGGAGTGTGGGAGGAAACCGAAGATCTCGGAGAAAACCCACACAGGTCACGGGGAGAACATACAAACTCCATACAGACAGCACCCGTAGTCAGGAGCGAACCTGGGTCTCTGGCGCTGTAAGGCAGCAACTCTACCGTTGTTACACCGTGACTGCCATTCAGTAGTTTTTCGCCGCCAATACAACTCTCCACATTTAGTCTTTATAAATACCCAAGAATGAAGGAAATTAGGAATAGAGAAACAAGGAACTGCAGATACCGGTTTACAAAAGAAGACAGAAAGTGCTGGAGTAGTTCAGTGAGTCCGGCAGCATCCCAGGAGAACATGGATAGGCGACATTTGAAGAAGGGTCCCAACGCGAAACGTCGCCTTCTCATGAAGGAAATTAACGTGGAATATAGATAATTCCTATAGATCATCAGGTCGGGCAGTATCTCTAGGGCACAGTGGTGTAAGGGTAGATTTGCTGCCTTACAGTGCCAGAGATCCAGGTTCGATCCTGACTATGGGTGCTTGTCTGTACAGAGTTTGTGTGTTCTCCCCGTGACCTGTATAGTATATGTCTCCACCACCATCCCTGGCAGTGAATTGGGGCATCTATCACCCTCCCTGTGTAAAAAACTTGCCCCGCACATCTCCTTTAAACTTTGCCTCTCTCACCTTAAAGCCATGCCCTTTAGTCTTTGACATTACCACTCTGGGGAAATAATTCTGACTGTCTACCTATCTACCTGTTTACCTATCCATGCCTCCCATCATTTTATATGTTTCTATCCCGTCTCCTTTCAACCCCGGGAGCTCTAGAGAAATCTATCCTAGTTTGCCCAGGGTCACCTTGTAGCTAATATCCCCTTAGGCAGAATTCTGTTAAAGCAATCAATGACATTTAAAAGATCGGACATAGCTTGAAGTTGAAAATAAATTCAAATAAAGTCAGGCTTGCATTTCCATTCGTACCAGATGATGAAATGTTGCCTTTCCCACATTAATATGTGGGGGAAGCGGTCCACTCTTGATGTAGTGAGTGGGAAGCATGCAACATATGACTGCTAGAAACATGAGCTTATGGCTCCCACGGCCTGGGGCATTGAGCACCAGTAGGATGGGAATTGAAAACCATTGCTCTATCAATAGTCTATTTCACTCCATGAAATCTACACTGATGTGTGATGGTTTTTGTGGGCAACAGCCCATCACACTCACTCATTCAGTGTGCAGCGAAGGGGGGCAGTTTCTCTCAGAGTGCCACCAAGGTTGCTGATGTGGGAAATGGCAAGTGTGACATCCCACCCTGGTCTGTGGCTGGACATTTGGCTGCGCTCACTTTGACCCCAGTATTTGGCACCTATACCGCCCATGACTGCAGTAGCAAGTTTCCATTTCCCACTGCCAAACATCCCTCATCTTAATGAGCACAAACCTCCACCAACAACCTTGTGTGTGTGCTCCGCATTTCAAACTGAAAACACTGGAAGCAGTGTTGCAGCAACAGAAATCATACATTAGGGAATGAGGCAAGATGGTGAAATTATAATCACCGTCGGTTCAAAACATGTCCCGACATCTATAAGGCCACATTCAATGAGAACAGTCACAAACAGTTGAGTGTGGCACGGTGGTGCAGCGGTAGAGCAGCTGCCTTACAGCGCCAGCGACCCGGGCGTGATCCTGACTGCCGGTGCTGTCTGGATGGAATTTGTACGTTCTCCCCGTGACCTGCGCGGGTTTTCTCCGAGATCTACGGTTTCCTCCCACTCTCCAAAGACGCACAGATTTGCAGGGTAATTGGTTTTGTATAATTGTAAATTGTAAATTGTCCTTAGTGTCTGTAGGATAGTGTTAGTGTGCGGGGTTCACTGGCCGGTGCGGACTCAGTGGGCCGAAGGGCCTGTTTACGTGCTGTATCTCTAAACTAAACTAAACTTAGCTAAATAGATGTTTGGCCTTGTACAATATACACAGTCCCCGCTGAATATTTCCAAACAAACAAAAATCCATGGCTTTTTCATGAATTATAAATTAATGATGAATATTACATTCAAAGATAGAAACAAAATGCTGGAGTAGCTCAGCGGGTCAGGCCGAAACTCAGCGGGTCTCTGGAGAAAAGGAATAGGTGACGTTTAGGGTTGAGACCCTTCTTCAGATCCTGTAATGCCACCTACAACCTTTCTCCTCAAGGTGATGTCAACCATCACACACGTTTCTCCATGTTTGTGACATTGAATAGTAAGATTAAACGAGTACTTACCAGTATGAAGTTTGATCTGTATTTTATGAGGAGTTACGGTGAGGTATTACGTGAAGATCCCAGCCCAGTGCGCAGGTGCGGCATACTTCGAAGCAGCGGTGTGAAATCACAGGATAGACACAATATTTGAAGTAAGATAGTAAAGATCATGAGACATCAGTTTATTAGTTTGATCTATATATTGAGGGTGGGAGCGGAGGGCACGTAATACCTCACCGTAACTCCTCATAAAATACAGATCAAACTTCATACTGGTAAGTACTCGTTTAATCTTACTATTTTACTTCGGAGTCACGTGAGTGATTCCGTGAAGACTTCAAAGGTCTGTGATTTCAAACCGTGTAACAGTTTTTATTTCACTCACTGCCGAAGTTTTTGAGGGAGGAAGTGTTATCGTAATCAACCAGTGGATCTGCTTTCACAAGAAACAGAAAGGTATTTGTTAACAATAACAACATAAAGAGCTCCCCTGAGCTTAAATTAATATTGCAGTCTGTAATATTCTTTCTGCAATTAAATCAGGTTTATCAACGGTTTACAATAAAAAATGTTCTGAACGTCGTTCCCTTGACCATTCTGCCGTATTGAGAATGTGGTCAACCGGGATGTCCATTCGTTCAGCCGCTGATATCAATGCTGCCCTAGTGGAATGGGATTAAAATGTATTATTATCTATTCCGGCAGCTTTCAGTACCTGTTTGAGCCACCTTGGAGTAGTTTGGCTCGTACCCCGACTTGGGGTTTCTGTGGTTGACCCATAGGCTTTCCTCTCCCTCTAAGATTGTGGGTTGTGTCTATATATTGTAGTAGATGGGTCACCACACTCAACCTGGACTCTGGTGGGTAGGCCCGGAATCCCACCAGTGAATTGGGCGTTCCTGGTCCATATAACCATATAACGATTACAGCACGGAAAACACAGCCCATCTCGACCCTACTAGTCCATGCTGAACTCATAATCTCGCCTAGTCCCACATACGTGCGAGTTAGGTTTTTACCAGACCTAGAATATGAACGTGATGCGTCTGGGGTAATCACCATGTTATCCAGTCTAGTTTTATGGAGTGACTGGACTCTGTGAGCGTATACGAGAGCCATAAGCATGAGCGTTTTTAACATAGATTGAGCAAGCTGAGGGATCTGGCTGGTGCCATTCTCTGAGATATGTCAATATCACACCGATATCCCATACATGGGTATACCTCCATGCTCTGCTGTCCTGCTGTTTTAGATAAGCAGACAAGGTGCTCCATGCTGTATTTACGGCACTGTAACTCACCTTTTAGTCATGGTGTGGATGTTCCAGGAACTCCAATACATCAGTGGTTGAATAGTTTGGTATGTTGTCCCTGCGTCGTGGCAGTATTTTACCCATGTTAGCTCTTGGTGACTGTTCGCAGGGATGCCGACATGGTGGTAATGGTTCCTTTGGATAATCCCAGTCCCTGGTAAGGTCTATTCAAACCCTGCACCCAGGAGTTTGATGTTTCCCTGGCATGGGTGGCTTATGCCTGATACTGGGTTGAGTCAGCAACCATGGTCCACTAGGGAAATCCATAGGTGGCTCGCCCACCATGTCGTGATGAACTGGGAACCATGGCTGTGTAGGCCGGTCGGGCACGTTCAATATCTCGGAGACAGATTCCATCTGTATTGCGAAGTGCCCGACTGATGAGGCAGAAGGGAGGAAGGCAAAGCAGAAATTCCCCCTTCCAGCGTGTAGGCATCTATCGCTGCTGCCTCTGATCTGGTTCCTAAGTCACATACATAGGTTACTGGTGATTCCGTCTTGTGCAACCAAATTGATATCTGGCTTCCAAACTGCTTAATACCTTTAGCAGATATTTTGGGTTTGACATCTATTCAATGTTATCATAAATTTTTACCCGTGACATGGTGTCTCCCACTGTGTTCTAGCTTCCTTGGACATAGGCAGCTGATAGTTAAAATGTCTTTTGACACACCATTGCCAGATCTGTTTGACCAATTTGTTGCACAATAATGATTTTTATGCTCCCCATATGGTTGATATAAGCCACCACCATAGTAGTATCAATCCGTAACCACATATGTACGTGCTGCATCTGAAATGCATATGCTTTTTAGCCCAATAGGCGATCACCAATCCCAAGTAGTTGATGCCCGGTGTGTGTAGTAACGATGATTCTGAATTGGTCCATCTGTTACCTGTGCTGGATATGGAGTTTAGTTGCTCCCCAGCCTAAAGTACTGGCATCGGTTTTTAATAACCAAGTTGGGATTGGTGATGATAATAGGGCTGAAAACTATGCCAAATATATGTCTGCCCACCACTGTAATTGTGATATAGCTTCAGTGGGTACATTCATGATTTGATTATAGTGACCCAAGTACCTTGGCAAAGTAACAGTCATATGGATGGAATTGTTATTGAAGCCCAGATAATCCATGGTAGTTAACGGCTTCAATTCTGGTTTATCTGGGCGTGGGATGAACCTCAGAGCTTTAGGGAGCTGTTTCGTAGCTAGAACTGCTGCCACAGCTAATTCCTTTGTTCCCCTAATATGAGGATATCATCCAATATATGCCATGATTATGCTTGTTTTCTTAATATTTTCATGGCCATTTTTAATATTTATAATAGTTTAGGGCTGAGGTTAGACCATTGGGAATGCTCTATACTCCCATGGTTGCCCTGACCGGGATATCCATTATCCAGGTAAAATATTTTAGGTATCTATAATGATCCTAGTGTATGGGTATAAGATAGTTAGCATCTTCCATATCAATGCTCGCCATAGGTATCCTTTGGAGATCAGATGTCTGGCAGTGACAAAAACCCGTCTCCATCTTAAAGTGTATATACTCAACAGATTTATTTAGTGATATTAGATCAATGATGATGCTACATTCACCATCTTTTTAGTTTTGGTGAATATATTCGATACAAATTCCAATGGTTCATGTTTACTCCCATGATCCGTTTAGTAATGAGCCTTTCTAGTTCAGCTTAACCTTCTCACTCCTCTTTCTTAGAGGTAGAGAATGCCCTTTGGGCGCATTGCTGGACTGGCGGTAATATGCCCAATTTGAATTCGTTTTTATTCACTAATACGGTTGAGTATATTTTAGTTATTTGTGACAGCATCCCATGCTTTATCAACAAGTGTAAATGCCCCCCCCCCCCCCCCCGCAGTTAGTAGAACACCCTTATTTAGTGTAAACTGGGAGGAACCAGACTACCTACCTCCATGTTTATTGTTTTTTCATGAAGGCCTAGTTTGCTGGTATGCTGGTGCTGTCGGTGGGGCGGCGCATTTTCCCACGGCTCCGCTCTGGGCCCCTGTCTAAAAAGAACTATGGGGGTAATGTAAAGCGGTCGCCAGGCTTTCACCAGCCTTGTTCGATATTGCTGGTGGATGCCGAGGGGTGCTGCCAGCTGGGTGTTGGATGCGATGTCCTGCTCGTTCCATGGCCTGCCCTCATGAGGCGCACAGGTTTAGCTGCCTCTCTTCCCGCAGCAGCGGTTTGTATAGCCCCGTATATTTGGGGTTGCGGGCAGGTCTTATATGCACAAATGTCAGTCGAGTATCCCAAATTTGGGAACATCTTAGGCGTCAGCACACTCGTAGTGCAACGGGATAGTCTCATCCTGGGAGAACCACCTTGGATCATGGCGTCTCGCCTGCCAGGTGAGTATGATCCGTGGAAAAACGAGCAAAGGCGGTGACATCTTGACCCTTCTGTTAGGAGCTTCAGAATTCGCTGCTTTTAGCTCTTGTCTGCGAGTCTGCTGACCCAGCTGCCTGCGGATTTGCCTCTAGAAAGGCCTACTCCTGCAGGGCTTTGTTTGGGAAGATGGTTGCGTGGAGGAGCCATGTAGTGGCCCACGACACCCAGTAGCTCTTCCTGATCCTGCTCCCCTGGCATACTGCTGTTCTCGTCCGCCTGCCCAGCGTTTAAGCCAGCCCAGCCCTGGCCTCCTTAGCTAGCCTCAAAAGAGGGAGCAAAAGGGTGTGCTATAAATTGGAGGAGGCATAGCTCAAACTCCGCTGTTGCATCAATCCCTTGACAAGGGAGATGGCTAGTGCAATAGCACTGGGGTAGGAGTGTCAGCTCCCTTGGCATTCAGCCAGTGCCCCTTTTCTCCTGGAGGTTTTGAACTCCATGACCTCCTCTGGCTTGGGGAGACAGACATACTTATTTTTGCTGTCTCCAGCCTGTTCCAGTGTTGGAGGAAGTTGATTCCTATAGAACCTGTAAATTGGTAAGATTTTTGTCTTACCTGTATTTAGAGGCTGCCTGCCGTTTTTCAGGCGGCATTGTAGCGGTTCCCGGGCGGCGATTCTCCTTGTCAGGAGTCTGCAGGGCTGCCGGTCGGGTTTTTAAATTTCCCTCCGGTCCGCTGCTGTTAACCAAACAGCTGTTCAGCGGACCGGCATCAGCGCAGCTCCCTGTCAGCGGTCCGCAGCCTGTGCGGTCCCGTTAGCGCCTATCCCCCTCCACTGTCGGCTCCTTCGCTGGAGTCGAACGGGGGCCGCTTCCTCTGCTACTTTGCTCCCCCTGGAGCAAAAAACCACAAGGCCCGATTAAGGTAAGTACTTACCTCACGTCCTTGGTTGCGGGAGCGCCCGACTCCCGCTGGCCGCAGTTTGCACAGCTGTGCGATAATGCCGCACCTGCGCACTGGGCTGGGATCTTCACGGAATCACTCACGTGACTCCGAAGTAAAATCATAATTTTGAACACTTCAATTATATTTTCATTTCAATTTTACTTCTCTCTGGAAGAACAATCAGTTTTGAATCTCAAAATCAGTGAATGTCCTTTCTATTCTATTTCCCCCGTTTATCAAAATTTGCTTCTGTCATTACAGGGAAATTAGTGCCCCTACCCCTTCTCCCTCACCCTGACCACCCCTCCCCCCCCCCCCGGTGGTCACCAGTCCACTCCATACACCGACCCCTATCCACCAAACCATGACCCACTGCCAACACCCATGGGCACCTATAGCCCCACAATGACCCCTACTCCACCCCTCCCCCCAACTCCTCTCCCCACTCCCCCCCCCCTCCCCCATCCCTCACCCACCTCCACAATCCCTCACCCGCTACCCCCACGCTGTTGCTCTCTCCAAAGAGAGTGAGAGAGTGATTCACAGAAAGGGTGGCTAGTATATGGAACAAGCTGCCAGAGGAGGTAGTTGAGATTGGGACCATCCCTACGTTTCGGGTGAGGCAGCGGCCCCTTCAGCCTGTCTGTCTTTTTTTATTTTTTTGTCTAGTTAATGTAGTTGTTCGTGTGTTTTAATTATGTTTTTAACTGTGTATATGTAGGGGGCGGGGGGGGGAGGGGGAAACTTTAAAAAATCTCTTCTCTGCACAGGAGACCCGACCTTATTCCTGTCGGGTCTCCGTTGTCGTTGGGGCCTAGCAACGTGGAGCGGCCTCCAGCTGGAACGACCTGGGGGCTCCGGAGCTGCGGACTTACCATCGTGGGGCTGGCCGGGCTCGGAGCGTGGGGAGCGGTGGTTGCTCGCTGCTGCCGCCCGACTCCGGAGTTCGGAAGCTCCAGCTGCAGCTGCAGGTCCAGTGGACTGGAACATCGGGAGCTCGCAGGCCCAGGTGGAAACCGCTTTCCTGAGCTCCCGCAACGTGACTTCTCCAGCCCATGTCGCGGGGTTGGAACGACCCGGAGCGGGGCCGTACATCGCCCGGCGCGGCTTCAATGGCCGCGGGACATTCCAGCGCCCGCCGGGGGCTCCAAACTTGTGATTTTTGGGCCTGAAGCGGGGCTGTACATCGCCCGGCGCGGCCTAAAATGGCCGTGGAACGTATCATCGCCTGCCTGGGGCTTCAACATCGGGGGGAAATGTTGCAGGGGAGAGAAAGACTTTGCCTTCCATCACAGTGAGGAGAAGATTTACTATGATGGATGTTTGTGTAACTTGAATTTGTGTGTGTGTCTTGTAGGAATTGTCTCTGTTTGTATGGCTGTGGAAACTAAGTTCCGTTTGAGCCTCACTGAGGTTCAAATGACATGTAATAAATATTAAATATTCAATGTTTAAGAAATAGTTGGACCATGGATTGGACAGGTTTGCAGCGAAATGGGCCAAATGCGGGCAGGCGGGGCAAGTGTAGCCGGGGCACGTTGGCCGGTGTTGTGTCTATGACTGTGACTCTGGGAGAACTGGCTGCCTAATTTGATTTTAGAATTACACCATTTACTTGATATTTCCTCCCAAACTTGAATCTCTAGTCACTCTTTTTGAACAATCTTTCACAGGCTTATACCAGAAAGTTACTCAATCAGAACAGGAAATGCTGCAGAGCTGCTCTCCATTAGCACATCTGGACCCACTGGACCCACCAACCGAGCATCTGTATTAATTCTGTTCAGCAGCAGTGACCCTGAGCCAGCGGGTTCTTGCTGCTGTAAAACACCATCCACCTGCCACTTTGACCTGCTTGCTGTCTCCTGCACTGTTCTAACGAGGTCCAAAGCAAGCTTGAAGAACCGCATCTCATCATCTCTCTGGGCACAGTATAGCCTCCCAGAATAAATATTACATTCTACAACTGGCAATAACTGGTTATATCAGAGCTGGCCATTTTTGCTGCAAGTCTTATTTAACTTAATAGCAACACACAGTATGTGGGCTCGTGGTTTTGGCAAGTACTCAGATCTCGATGGGAACTAATTTAGCTATAAAGGGTCAGTAGGTTAAATGGCTATTGTAAATTGACCTTAAGTTTAGGTAAGTGGTGGAAGCTGGACGTTGGGAATGAGAGAATAAAAATGAGGTTATCATATGCTGGTGGTTGATTGTCAGCATGGATTTGGTGGGTGGAAAGATGTGTTTCGATGCTGTATACCTCCTTGGCTCGATGGCTCAAAATTATTTCTGGTTTATGATCATTTTGATAGGTATGGGTGAAAAAAAATCTGAGATTGTTTGTGGGCAGCACAATGGCACAATGGTGGAGTTGCTGTCTTACAGAGACCCAGGTTCAATGCTGACTATGGGGGCAGTCTGTATGGAGCTCCTTCGTTCTCCCCATTACCTACGGGGGTTTACCCTGGGTTCTTCAATTCCCACCCGCATCCCAAAAAAACCCAGGTTTGTAGGTTAACTGGAGTCTTAATATTGTCCCTAGTGTGTAGGATAGAACTAGTGTACAGGTGACCGCTAGTTGGCGCGGAATCTGTGGTTCGACAGGCCTGTTTCCACATTGTATCTCTAAACTCAGCAAACTAAATTGAGGTGGAACTCTGAAGACAGACACAAAATGCTGGAATAACTCAGAGGGTCAGGCAACATCTCTGGAGAAAAGGAATAGGTGACATTTTGGGTTTCAACCCAAAACATTGCGTATTCCTTTGGGGTGGGAGATTGCAACCTTCACATGGCCCGCCCTGTTTCGACGAATGCAATCAACCTGGCATGCACGATCAAATAAGATGAAATAGAACAAGTTGTGTTACAATTTTAGGCCGTGCACGCCATACGCAAGAAGAAGAAGAAGCGTTTTCCTTTTCTCCTGAGATGCTGCCTGACCCACTGAGTTACTCCAGCATTTTGTGTCTATCTTAAATCTAAGATGTACACTGTTTGTGTTCTACATTCAGGCACTATTGAATAAGCAAGTCCAGGTCCAAGTGTAACGTGCAGCTGCTGTAGATCCAGGATGTACTGAGCAACTGATGTCCCTGCATCTGTTGTCTGTCAGCAGAGCCTGGTCATACTTAGCTTGCTCTGCGAAAGGCTTCCGATGCCAACATATCTAATGTGCGATTCAAACACCCCTTCATTTGAATAGAATCCATAGAAAAAAGATGTCAATTTACATATATTTTATTTTTTAAGAAAAATAAATAATTTTTATTTCTTTAATTAATTAAAATATTTCCAATGGATAATCTTAATAGACTTTTAATGTCACTGAATATTGGGGACATTTGGAAGTTTTTTGATTGATTCAAATATACAGCATAGAAACATGCTCTTTGGCCCACCAAGCCCACGCTGACCATCGATCACCCGTTCACATTAGTTATATGTTATTCCATGATTACATCTACTCCCTACACACTCGGGGCAATTTACACAGTCCAATTAACCTACAAGCACGTCATTGGGATGTGGGAGAAAACCGGAGCAACTGGAGGAAACCCACGCAGTCACAGGGAGAATGTGTAAACTTCTCACAAGCAGCACCCAAGGTCGGGATTGAACCATGGTCTCCGGTGCTGTGAGGCAGCAGCTTTACCCACTGTGCCCTGCGCTGTCCAGTGTTAACCCTGACAAGCTTGGATAGGAGGCAATGCTCAGTCTCTTGGCCTATGAGGCCTCACCCACAACTGGGGAACTAGGCCTGTATCATGGTCCCAAACCAGGCCTTTAACATAGCCCCAAACTAGGCCCTTAGCGGAGTCCTAAACTAGTCCTGTAACCTAGTTCCAACCTAATCCTTTAACCTAGTTCCAAACTAGGCTCTTAGCCTTGTCCCAAACTAGGCCCAAAGCCTACTGCCAAACTAGGCTTAATCCAATTTTACTCAAAGCAATCACAAAACTTTTCATAAGTCAATCATTATAACTTTGTGTATCCATTACCAGCTCCCATCTTCAGGTACTATCGTCAAACAGATTTGCCGTGCGTTTCCTAATTCATATACTCTTCTGGGAATAATCTCCCAAAACTGTAATCTTGTTACATAATAGCCACCTATTGAATTACATAATGGGTAACTGCAGGATTGTTTTAACAGCCAAATCATGCCATGTCCTGAGGGTGGAAATCTCAGCAACACAACTCCTCTTCCACATGAGTGACAAGTTGGAACTTCCACCCCCACTCATCACGTGCTCAACCTCAGGGCTGAGATCAGTGGAATAACAAGGTGCCACCCCCATCGTTGTCAGTAGAACTTCACCTTCTGACGAGAAGTCATGGAACTGAAACATCAGGGGCCGTGGAAAGTTTTTGAAATTGGGGAGGGCTGAGCAATCACTGATCACCGGCCTCGGGGGTACCCGGTGAGGGAGCGGAGCGACTGAGCAGGGGGAAGGAGTGGGAGGGTGGCGCAATTATTATTTTTTGTTGTTGCTCGACCTCCAAAACCTGGGGGATAATTCAGGCCATCCCCCAACTCAAAAAAGTGAGGGGATATATCCCCTAACCCCTATCCCCCCCCCCCCCTCTCTCTCTCTCTCTCGCGGGGCCGACTCTCACTCTCACTCTCCCTCTCTCTCGGGGTCGACTCTTTTTTTTTCCCTCTCAAAAACATTATTCGACACAAACATACGATACAACACATCAAATCATAAACAAAAATTACACTATATCAAGTATCATTATAATACTACATTGCATTCATAGTTCACAATACTCTCAACCCCACGCGGTGACCAGCGCCCACGGAAAGCCTCCAGTGTCCCCGTGGACACTGCGTGTTCCCTCTCCATGGACACACGTGCACGGACGTAGGCCCGAAAGAGGGGCAGGCATCTGACTCTAGCCTGACCATCGACCGCCTGCTGCCTGGATCCATGAATGGCCATCTTGGCCAGGCCCATGAGCAAACCGACAGGTAAGTCCCAGGGGTTGACTCTTTCTCTCTCCCTCCCTCCCTCCCTCTTGGAGCTGACTCTTTCTCTCTCTCTGGGCCCACAGGCCCACCCTCCCACCCCCCCCCCCCCCTTCCGCTCGGCAGCTAATCACAGCGCTCCGTTCACTGCCCCATATCTCGACTGTGAACCACGCTGTGATTGGCCGTTGAGCGGAGGGGAGGGAGGGTTTGGGGGGGGAGGGGGGCGCAGTCGGTTTCCGCCACGGTTGGTCGTGGTTTTGCCCAAAGATCATGGAGCGGAGCTCTGCTCTGTGATCTTTGGTTTTGCCGCGCTCGCTATGCGCTTGTTCTGAGATTCTGGATGTCGGAGGTTCCCAGAAGAAGAGAAAAATACGCCCGCGGGCCGGATAATTTCAGGTTAAGAAGCATGTCTCGCTAAAAAGGCGGAGGGGCTGCAGCCCCCCCCCCCCCCCCCCCCCCCCCCCCATGAACATGTAGGAAGGAACTGCAGATGTGGTTGCTGAAGATAGACACAAAATGCTGGAGTAACTCAGCGGGACAGGCAGCATCCCTGGAGTCACCCATTCCTTCTCTCCAGAGATGCTGCCTGTCCCGCTGAGTTACTCCAGCATTTTGCATCTATCTATGGAACTGAAACAGCTGTTTCCCTCTGCACTGGTGTCCAAATTGCAGAGGACCTGCTGTGTTTTTGTTTTATATCAAAATAAAATGTGTGGGACGGTGGTGCAGCGGTAGAGTTGCAGCCTTAGCACGCCAGAGACCCGAGTCGTTCCTGACTACGGGTACTGTCTGTACGGAGTTTGTACATTCTCCCCGTGACCACGTGGGTTTTCTCTGAGATCTTCGGTTTCCTCCCACACTGTAGCCACATGAGGTAGAGACCAGTGCCGGGGGCACCTCCTGCAGCCCACCTTGAAGGTACTGGTGGGAATACCCCAGTTCATCCTTCACACCGGCCCACTCCTAGGTCCCGACGTCTCTGGCTCCCTCCTGGCTATGCCGACCTACGAGCCTTTGGGCGGGTTTCCGGTCCTGCCGACCGACGAGCCTTCAGGCGGGAATGAGATGCAAATAATCCCATGGTAGGTTTGATATAGGTTTGTGTGATAGTTGTTGTTGGGCTTCAAAAAGGAGTTTGCATAAGTTCACCATTCTAGCACAAGCCCTCTCCACTGCTCAGTGCAGGTCAGTCATCATCATTCCTGTTAGGTTGCCAAAGTACACTGTATACTTTTAATTCCACCACCCTTAACCTCATAGCAAAAGGATTTGAGTATAAGTGCAGGGAGGTTCTACTGCAGTTGTACATGGTCTTGGTGAGACCACACCTGGAGTATTGCGTAGTTTTGGTCTCCTAATCTGAGGAAAGACATTCTTGTCATAGATGGAGTACAGAGAAGGTTCACCAGACTGATTCCTGGGATGGCAGGCCTTTCATATGAAGAAAGACTGGATAGACTCGGCTTGTACACGCTAGAATTTAGAAGATTGAGGGGGGATCTTATAGAAAATAGTAAGATTAAACGAGAACTTACCAGTTTGAAGTTTGATCGTTATTTTATGAGGAGTTACGTTGAGGGATTACGTGAAGAACCCCGCCAGGACGCATGCGTGTCATTCTTCAAAGCAGCGGTGTGAAATCACAGATAACTGTAATGACTAAACATAGTACGATTAGAGAAGAGATACCAGTTGAGTATATGATCAAGGGTGGGAGCGGAGGGCACGTAATCCTTCAACGTTACTCCTCATAAAATAACGATCAAACTTCAAAGTGGTAAGTTCTCTTTTAATCTTACTATTTTACTTCGGAGTCACGTGAGTGACTACGTGAAGATTTTAGAGCTCTGTGATTTCATGCCGTGGAAACGAGTCCATGCATCACATCTGCTTTGATTATGGGGAGAATAGTGTTAACATCATTAGACATCAATACGATATTGAAAACCCAACGATAAATATATTAACATCAAATTATAGCCCCTATTTATGGGGTAAATTATATTACAGAACTTAAAATTGTTTCTGCAAATGTTCCAGGTTTAATGACTGGTTTGTTATAAAATCATTGGAAAGTTTTCTCTGTTGACCATCCTGCTGTCTTGAGGATTTGGTCCATAGGAACCTCCAACTTCATAGCTGCCGATGTAGCGGCAGCCCTGGCGGAGTGAGATTTAAAATGCTAGTGTCTACTCCAGCCTTATAAGGACCTGTTTTAGCCATCTAGAGATGGTCTGGACTGTCACTGTTTTGAGTGGCTGTTTGTAGCTGATTAAAAGTGACATTTCTTTCCCTCTGATGATCTTAGTATACTCCATATATAATAGTAAGTGTGTTACATTACAGAGACGATCATCTGTCGGGTATGCCCTGAATTCTGTTGTTTTTTTTGTTTTTTTGTTGTTTTTTTTGCCTGTCTGTTCTGTTTGACTG
This sequence comes from Leucoraja erinaceus, assembly GCF_028641065.1. Classification (NCBI taxonomy): domain Eukaryota; kingdom Metazoa; phylum Chordata; class Chondrichthyes; order Rajiformes; family Rajidae; genus Leucoraja; species Leucoraja erinaceus. The sequence goes on from NC_073403.1 coordinate 28,643,437, forward strand.
ATTCATTGATGTGAAAAGTTAAATTTCCAGATGAAATAGTCATGTTGTCCAGCCTTAGTTTCTGTGGTGACTGGACCCTTTGTGCCGTGACCAAGGCCATCAGCATGACTGTTTTCATAGTCAGTTTCTGTAGGTAGCTGTAGCTGGAGACCAGTTTCTTAACATGGTCAGTACAATGCTCACATCCCATATTTGGGAGTACCTGGTTCTTGGGGGATTAACATTAAAATGCCCCTCATGAGGTTGGTTACCAGGGTGTGTCCCAACAGAATGCCACTCTGTTCCTTGCCACAGGTATGTTGACAGAGCACTTCTGGTGCAGTTGATGGGACTATGACTGAGCCTCTCATCGTAATGGAGGCTTGCCAGGAATTCCAGAACAGACGGGATGTTCATAGATCTGTGGATGATCTTTCCTTTGTTACTGGATGGACCAGTAAATTAGGTCTATGATGGATGGTGATGCATGGTTCTAATACCATGTCTAGTATCACCGGGAACCATGGTTGAGTAGGCCAATCGGGTACTATCAAAATACCAGACGCAGAGTCTTGCTGTATTTTCCTTAATACCCGACTGATGAGGCAGAAAGGAGGGAATGCATAAATAAACAATTTCCCCCAATGCAGCGAAAATGCATCTGTTGCCGCTGCCCCAGGGTCTGGTTCCCATGAAACATAATTTGATAACTGGTGATTGAGCCTGGTTGCGAAAAGATCGATATCTGGTGTTCCATACCGTGCTGTAATTTCAGCAAATACATTTTTATCCAACATCCATTCAGTGTTTTCATTGAATTTGCGTGACCTGGTGTCTGCCACTAAATTTAGTTTACCTGGTAAGTAGGTAGCTGATATCTAAATATCCCTCTGGATACACCATTGCCAAATTGTGTTGGCTAGATTGTCACATGATGTCGATTTGTTTCCACCCATATGGTTGATATATGCTACCACGGTGGTATTGTCAATTTGTACTCTAACATGCTGGTGATATAACCCAGAACAATATGACTTAAGGCCATGGAATGCATTTAACATTTCCAGGTAGTTTATGCCCAGTGTTTGTAATAATGATGACTCCTGTGCATTCCATCTCCCCCACAGCTGGAGATGGAATTGGTAGCACCCCAACCAAGTGCACTGGCATCAATTTGTAGTACCATAGACGGGTTGCTGATAATTATTGGATTGGAACAATACCTGATGTTATGTTCCCACCATTTTAGTTCCATTATGGCCTCGGTTGGTAGCTAAAGTAAAGCCAGTGCATCTTGGTGGTCTTGGGTCATGTTTTGCTCATTCAATGTGCGGGCAAAAGCCGTAATTCCTGCTGTTAGGACATTTAGGACTTTCTGTATTTTTAAGTCCCTGGTTCTAATTGATGCCCCGACATGTTTCCAGATGCACTGGTTGACACTGGGAACATTTAGCGACTTGCAGTTCCCTGGTGGTAAGTGTCGTGCCGTGGTGTCCGATAATGCCTGTCCCTGTAGTTGGTTAAAAGACATGTAGTCAATGCTTGCCGCTATTTTCGGCTCCAGGTTTAGGCCAGTTTGGTCGGGTTGGATAAACTGGGACACCATATCCAACATGTTTTCTTTCACCCCAGGCATACTAGGGGTATGTTGATCACTCCCCTCTTCAGGGTCAGCCCAGAATTGACCCTCCGTGCTCCCCTCTGATGAGGGAGAAACACTGTGCAGCCCCACAAGAGGTACTGCTGTGGGGCTTACTAACTGCCCACTGTGGCTAGCCTCCATCTCCCGGAGCCTGCCACTTTGGAGTATTTCCTCCAGCAGCCGCTCCAACTGGCTCTTATGCTCTCGGGCATAGGCCGATCCTGCAGCCGCTCCAACCGGCTCCAATGCTCACAGGCACTGGCCGCTCGCGGCTGCTCCTGTTCCCCCAGCCACTCAAACCGGCTCCAATGCTCACGGGCACTGGCCGCTCGCGGGTATTCAGAGTTGGACTCATCAGAGTCAACGACTCTGTTACTTTTTTGCTTCGCTCTACTGCCTGGCCGTGGCCGGTGTGGGAGCGAAGTTTGGCACAGCTATTCCCATTTCGGGAGATTGGCTGCTGCTGCCGGCTGCCCGCAACTCCGTGGTTCTCCCTCGCCAGCTTTTTCGCAGCCTTCGTGGATCTGGTCCATGTCTCCACCTGTAAGGTAAGTGGCAGGAACGCAGAGTCTCCTTACCTGCTGTTCCCGGCTTTCAAATTCTGCCGCTAAGGGGAACGTGACTCCGAAGTAAAATTACAAAATGATTACAAAATTCTTAAGGGGTTGGACAGGCTGGATGCAGGAAGATTATTCCCGATGTTGGGGAAGTCCAGAACTAGGGGTCACAGTTTAAGGATAAGAGGGAAGTCTTTTAGGACTGAGATGTGAAAATCATTTTTTACACAGAGAGTGGTGAATCTGTGGAATTCTCTGCCACAGAAGGTAGTTGAGGCCAGTTCATTGGCTATATTTAAGAGGGAGTTAGATGTGGCCCTTGTGGCTAAAGGGATCAGGGGGTATGGAGAGAAGGCAGGGATGGGATACTGAATTGGATGATCAGCCATGATCATATCGAATGGCGGTGCAGGCTCGATGGGCCGAATGGCCTACTCCTGCACCTATTTTCTATGTTTCTATGTTTCAACTCCTGCTCCAAAAGCATTGATTCCATAATTGAAAATGGATAGATATCTGGGCCCAAATTTCCACCCCCTCTTGCCTATATTGCAATTATAATCTGAAATTGCATGCACTTTCAGGGCCATTTAAATGTTTGTGCTTTGGCAATAAACGCACTGTTGCAGCTGGTAGAGCTACTGTCTCACGACGCTATTGACCTGGGTTTGAACGTTACCTTGGGTGCGGTGTGTATGAGTTTGCACATTCTCCCAATGATCACGGTGGTTTCCTCCAGGTGCTCCCATTTCCTCCCACTTCTCTGACATACATCTTTGTAGGTTGAGTGACGTTAGTTAAATTGCTCCATAGTGTAAAGGGATTGGATGTGAAAGTGGGATAACATAGAACTAGTGTGAACTGGTGATCCATGGTCAACGTGGACTCAGAAGGACAGATGGACATGTGCCTATGCTGTATCTCTAAATTAAACTATGCAACACATAAATATTTCAGTCATAAGTTGAACCAACTCTCACTAATACACTAAGAATTAATCTGCACTGTTCCCACATCATCTTTCTGAAGAGATATATCTGGAAGAACTGTTGCAATAGATATAGTTTGTAATGTTAACTGCTTCATATACGAACCTACATGTGTTATGCAATAAACAGGCACAAGGTTATGTTTTTTTTCATTTATCTTGGAATAATCTACGAATAGTAATACGAAAGGCAAATGCAATGTTAGAACTCATTTCAAGGGACTAAAATATAAAAACAATGTAATGCCGAGGTTATATCAGATGCTAAGGAAGCCACATTTGGAATATTGGAAGCAGTTTTGGGCCCCATATCTGAGGAAGGATGTGCTGCCTTTGGAGAGGGTCCAGATGAGGTTTACGAGAATGATCCCAGGGATGACTGGGTTAATGTATGAGGTGCATTTGAAGGCTCTGAGTTGGAGTTCAAAAAGATGAGGTGGGATCTCATTGAAACCTCCCAGATAATGAAAGCCTTGGATAGAGTGGACGTGAAAAGGATGTTTCCACCAGTGGGAGAGTCTAGAACCAGAGGGCACAGCCTCAGAGTAAAAGGATATTCCTTCAAAGGAGATGAAGAGGAATTTCTTTAGCCGGTGGGTGATAAATCTGTGGAATTCATTGCCACAGAAGGCTGTAGAGGCCAAGATACTGGGTATTTTTTTTAATGACAGAGATTGATAGGTTCTTGACTATGAAGGGTGTCAGAGGCAACAGGAAGAAGGCAGGAGAATGAGGTTGAGAAATAGATCAGCCGTGATTGAATGACAAAGTAGACTCGATGTGCTGACTGGCATAATTCTGCTCATATGTCTTCTGGTCTAATAGAGCTATACATAGGTATTAATTCCTTAGATCATACTCAAATCCAGGAAAATAAAATTCTGTGTAATTTTAAAGTATTTTACAAGCAAGATCTGAGCAATTTTATTAAATTTGAATGGCTCAGTGCAAAAAGGATTAAAAGGACATGACAGATGTTCTACCTTGGTAATACTACACCAGAAACATCACAACACAAGAAAAACAGCAACCATGTCAGCAGCTCTCAGAACAGTAAATCAGGCAAAGACTTAGCAATTCGGCTGAATTGCTGCTATTACATGGTAAAGGGCAAGGGTTAAAGGTTCAGGAGGTGACATAGCTCTGATTGTGAAAGGCTTGTCTGGAGTAACCTGAAGGTCGACATCTGTTACTCAAACTGTCCTTATCTCTCACATATGCTTTGATTTTACTGAACATCCTCAATGATACAGTCACCCACCCTAATCAAACACACACACGCACATATGCACATACACACAAACATACACACGCACAGATGCGCACGGGCACACACACATACATGCAAGTACGCACACACATGTCCATAAACACACACACAAGCAAACACATACTCATGTACACACACATGCATGCCCCCCCCACACAAATATAACACACCTACAACGATACAATCACCCACTCCAGCTCAAACACACATGCCCACACACACACAAAACGTGAATGCATATGCCCACGCACCCCTCACTAACTTCACACACATGCACGAACATACATGAACAAAATAAAAAAAACACATACATGCATGCAAATAGGGCCACACCATCATATGCACACACTAGCACACACAAACACACATGCACACACACACAGACACACAAAATGCAGACACACAGACACAAATATAACACAACATCACACACACAAGCTTATACAAACCCACAAACCACAAGTACAATCAAACACACACACATATTGAAGAATCGATAATGTTATCCTTTCTTTTTTTTTTAAATTTTTACAAAGAATAGACCAACATCTTGATGCATAAGTTAAATCAAGACTTAGCTAAATGTTACCAATGCCTTGATGGTAAGCAACAGTTCTTTCCACAATTGGCCTTGTCTTGCCAACAGGTCCAGCAAAAGATAAATTGTGCATTTAAACAGCTTCAAATCGACAGGACAGATCTTTACTCCGTGAAATAAGTGAAAGATTCCCTGACAGAAACCAATTCGTGGGCTTGGTCTCAAGTGGGGAACAGTTTCAAGCCTATTCCAGGCGAGGTGGGAGTGTGCCCTGAAAAGCCATTTTTTTTCTTCCTCCTCTCACCTTTTGGTTTGAGAACTGAAGTCTTGAATGTGACCAGCTTTACAAAGTCCACTCCACAGACACGTCAACTCACGGTCCCACCATGGGTCGACCTCTCATGTCCCTCTTATGTCCATCCCCACTGCCTTGACTCCGTGTACTGTTGCGCCCCCTGCAGGCCACGCCAGAACTCCCAGAACACCTCGGACACCGATCTTCTCCGTCCACCACCACTGCTATCATATCATTGGGTTGTAGACTATCCAGGCAGGTTGTTAGGTATCCCCATTTGATATCACTCCATGACTCCATGACCAGAGGATATAGGTTTAAGGTGAAGGGGAAAAGATTTAATAGAAATCAAGTTTTGGTGGACGTATGGAAAGAGCTGTCAGAGGAGGTAGTTGAGCAGGGACTATCCCAAAATTTAAGAAACAGTTAGACAGGTACATGGATAGGACAGGTTTGGAGGGATATGGACCAAACGCAGGCAGGTGGGACTAGTGTAGCTGGGACATGTTGGCCGGTGTGGGGAAGTTGGGCTGAAGGGCCTGTTTCCACAGTGTATCACTATCACCATTCATGTCTAGCAGTCTCCACGTTAAGTGGTTCATAGAGTCATAAAGTCATACAGCGTGGAAACAGGCCCTTCGCTCTCACTTGCCCACACTGACTAACATGCTCCATCAACACTTGTCCCACCTGCCTGAGTTTGGGTCACATTGCTCCAAACCTGTCCTATCCATGTACCTGCCCAAATGTTTTTTAGACATTGCAATATTACCTGCCTCAACTACCTCCTCAACAGCTCGTTCCATATACCTACCACCCTCTGTGTAAAAAGGTTACCCCTCAGGTTCCTATTGAATCTTTCACCTTAAACCTATGTCCTCTGGTTCTCCATTCCCCTGCTCTGGGTTCATGCACATGAGAGTATCAGCAACAATTGTGGCTCATGATCAACCTCTAAATAATCCTCAAAAACTCTAAGGTTTGGCCAAGCCTGACCTTAGAGATGAGAAGTATTTCATCCTGATGGTGAGATCTGAGATATGATCTCCTTGGCCTTTTGATCAAGCTACAATTGTACACTGCCTACATGTAAATCTAGGGATGCTAAACGGAAGGCACGGCTATGGATTAACAATTAATGAGAGTGCACGATATCCTGGGTGTTTACGGAAGGAAAAAAATAAAGGCAATGGATATCCTAGGGTCTAGTCCTGGGTTTCTTCCCATGACTAAGATTTGGCCTTTGCAACGTAGAAATGTTTAGGGGTAGCAATGAATTATGGTCATCCACTTTGGTAGAAGGAATAAAGACTATTTTCTAAATGGGAAGAAGATTAAAAATGGTGAGATTAATATAGATGGAGCATGTTGGCCTCCACAGTCATCTTTGGCAATGAATTCCACAGATTCACCAACTTCTGGCTAAAGAATTTCATCCTCATCTCCATTTTGAATGTAAATCCTTTTATTCTGAAGCTAGGGTTTTATTCTGAAGTTAGAGTTGGGCCGAAGAGCCGGTTTCCACGCTGTATGACTCCATCACTAAATCAGAGGTGCAAAGGGACTTGGGAGTGCTGGTGAAGGATTCTGAAAAGGTTATTTTGCAGGTTGAGTCAGCGGTAAGGAAGGCGAATGTAATGTTGCCGTTTAATTTGAGGGGGCTAGAATACAAATACAAGAATGTAAGGCTAAGACTTTATCAGGTGCTGGTGAAGCCACTTTTGGAATTTTGTGAGCCTTGGAATCTGAGGAAGGATGTGCTGGCATTGGGGAGGGTCCAGAGGAGGTTTGTGAGAATGATCCCAGAGATGATTGGGTTTTTTTGTTTTTTTTTTTGTTTATTTTATTAGAAGTTAATACAGCACAAAACAGTAAAGTGGAACCTAATTTTAGGTGCCAACTATGTAATACCGTAATCCATTCTATGTACAACCTCTAGTTTTATGTTATGAGAAGGAAGTAAGCAAGACAAGAAAAAGAAAACAATAGAAAGAGGAAAAAGTGGAAAAATAGAGAGTAGAAAAACGTGAAGTGTGTATATAAAAAATAAAAAAGGAAGAGAGAAAGTGGAAAGTAGAAATAGAAGAGAAGGCCCCTTAAAAGAGAATTTTTCAAATCTATATTCGGAGATGTAGATCTATCCGCGTCATGAACTGAAATCAGCAATCTTTACGGTACCGCTGCATCACATGATTCCAAAAAGTCGATGAGAGGAGACCAACTCCTTAAGAATTGGTCATATTTATCTATTAGTCGGAGTCTCATTTCTTCAAGGCGTGCTATGTCCATCATATTCCTAATCCACATTTTAACAGTTGGTGTGGTTGTATTTTTCCAAAATTTAAGTATCAATTTCTTTCCAATTATTAACCCATAATTAAAAAAAACATTTTGATCTTTATTTAAATTGGTATCTTCTCCTATTATTCGATGATTGGGTTAACGTACGAAGAGCGTTTGTAGGCTCTGGGCCTGTAATCGCTGGGGTTTCATTCAATAGAACTTTGTTTGTCACATATGCAACTGCCTCCTGCAGCCGACCTTGAAGGCGCTGGAGGCATTTCCTGGTTCACCTTCCTATCAGCCCACGCTCCTTAAATCTGATGTCTCCAGCTCCCTCCCGGTTACGCTGTCCGGCAAGCACTCGGGCGGAGTTGCAAGTACCGCCGAACGACGACCGACAAGCCTTCGGGGGAGTTCCCACCATCCGACCAACCTTCCGGGCGGCCACCATGGCCACGGCGTCTCAGGGAGGGTGAGAGTGGACATGGAAAGGATGTTTCAGAGAATATAGAACCAGAGGGTACAGCGGCAGAATTAAAGGAAGTACCTAGTAAATGGAGATGCGGGGATGGAGATGAGGAGCAACCTTCCACCATCACCCTCTGGTTCCTACCATGAAGCCAATTTTCTATCCCGTCAGATAGCTCTCCCTGGCTCCCATGAGATTCCCTTGAATCGGACTTAGCTTATGGAAGGACCATTCAGATGTTTGACAACAGAGGGAAGTAGCTGTTCCCGAGTCTAGTGGTGCTTCTGTAGCTTCTGCTGGACGGAAGCAGGGAGAGGAATGTGGGACGCATCTTTGATTTTGTTGGCTGCTTTCCCGAGGCAGCACGGGATAGATGCCAGGTCTGGGTGATGGATTGGGCTACATCGACAACTCTCTACAATGTTGTGGGCACTTGGCAACTTCCTGACGTTTCAGTGTTGTGGATTGTGTTCAGTGAAGAAACGCTAAATGTATCGTGAAAGACGAGGAAGTGGGATTCAGGAATGTGACCACTGCACTTGAACTTGGACTGAAGATAATCTGAAATGTAGTTTGAATTGTTTCATTGCAAGTCTGAATGACGTGTTCTTAAGTTTGTATATAATTGGCAATGGTCATTTGCTTAAGCATACTTCGGGGAAATTATGCTTATGTGCTCATCAGTATGTGTCTGTACCACATCATGTTCCTACAGCATGGGCAAATGTGACATTTTTATTGCTTGCGAACTCAACACTAAACTGCTATTAATTTTTGGCTAAAATTGTGTGACATGTTCCAGAAGGCATTTCAGAGTTACAGCCACAAATATAGAGGACAGCAATGTATCACATTGATTCTTTCAGGGCAAGAGCACCATAACTCAGTCTACATGGAGTTGATATTCCACAGCTTCCCAATGAGTCAGGTCTTCAGTGGACAATCAGGGAAGCACATGAGACAAGGAATCTTTCGACTTAGATACAAAGGGGAGCATTCCCTTGATTCAGTAGGTTAACCAAGGGTAGACACAAAGCGCTGGAGTAACTCAGAGGTTCAGGCAGCATCTCTGGAGCACACGGACAGGCGATGTTTCAGGTCAGGACCCTTCTTCAGACATTTGTAAGGATCAGTTGTAAGGATCTGAAAGATCTCAGGTTCAACCCTAGTTGTATGACATGAAGTCAACCAGGCCAGATATGTCAATAAATAAATTTATGCCACAGTTTCATAACTGAGGATGGGAAACATGAGATTTAATGAAGGCGTCATCTAAGGGAACCTCTTTAATCTAAGGGGCAGCGTGGTGGTAGAGTTGCTGCTTTCCAGTGCCAGAGAACTGGGTTCGATCCTGACTATGGGTGCTGCTTGTACGGAGTTTGTACTTTCTCCCCGTGACCACGTGGGTTTGCTCCAGGAACTCCAGTTTCCTCCCATTCCAAAGATGTGCAGGTTTGTTGCTCAATTGGCTTGGTTTCATTGTAAATTGTCCCTGGTGTGCAGGATAGTGTAAGTATGTGGGGATCGCTGGTCGGCGCGGACTCGGTCAGCTGAAGAGTGTGTTTCCACACAGTATCTCTAAACCAATTTAAATTAAGGCTTCTCTTTGGTAAACTGTTTGTGATTGAGGGTGGATTAGACTTGGTGATGCAACTTTCCATATTTGATTAGCTGGTCAATTTACACACTCCAGGAAGAGCTCAGTGTCTTCACAGAGAGAGGTAAAGCGTATTTAGCAAGGAATTAAATACAAAAAGTCAAATTGATCAGGCTCATTCTGATAAAATCCCCAAAAGACCATTGTTCCATGTGTTAATGGCCACATGTTCCCCTTCCATAAGCTTGGGTACTCTTCAATTCACCTCTACCCCATTGCGGACATTGCACTTAGTCTATGCAATGGGTGCATTACAATGCTGAGAATTATATTCTGAATGTTATTACTCAGTTTAGCTGTACCTATAGTAAGAGATTAATTTGGTTCTATTTATGCATTTTATTATCAGATCTGTTGGAATAGCACGCGAAACAAAGCTGTTCTCTGTTCCTTGGTGAACATGACAATAATAAATCTAAACCTAATGCCCATACGAATCGATTAGCAGACGTTTGGTTATTATTTCTCTATCTGTTCTTCAGTTGTCAACTAGAGGATGCTTTAACTCCTTTGAATGGCATTAAAAGTGCACGGTGAGTCATTTAATTTAGTTTAGTTTAGTTTAGGGAAACAGGCCTTTCGGCCCATCTAGTCTGCACTGACCAGCGCTCCCTGCACACAAACACTATCCTATGCACACTAGGAACAATTGTTACAATTTTACCAATCCGATTTAGCCTCCAAACCGTTACGTATTTGGAGTGTGGGAGCAAACCGGAGATCCCGGAGAAAGCCCATGTGTTGTGTTGAACTATAGGTTGAACGTACAAGCTCCACACAGACAAGCATCCGTAGTCAGGATTGAACCCAGTAAGGCAGCAGCTCTACCACTGCACCATTGTGTGAAAGTCCCATCAATATCAAGAGCTTCAATAATGTGGCGAACATAATAGTGGTTGGTTTATTTCCTGGTGTCATTTTCAACATGGTGAGCAGGTTGGGGGCATACTTCCAGTGGATCAGTTGGGCCCAGAGAAACATTGAAGAACACGGCAGAACCTAGTGGTAGAGCTACTGCCTTACAGGGCCAGAGACCCTGGTTCAATCCTGACTATGGGTGCTGTCTGTACAGAGTTTGAACGTCCTCCCCGTGACCTGCGTGGGTTTCCTCCCATACTCCAAAGACATACAGGTTTGTAGGTTCATTGGCTTGGTATAAGTGGAAAATTGTCCCTAGTGTGGGTTGGGTAGTGTTCATGTGCAGGGATCGCTGGTCAGTGCTGACTCGGTGAGCTGAAGGGTCTGTTTCCACGCTGTATCGCTAAACTAAACTAAACAGATTCCGCAATTCCTTTGCACAACCTCAGGCCAAAGATTCTGCTGCGCTGTTAAAGATTGATTGAATGCAGAGTGCAGCAAGATTGATTACATTTCTGGATTTAGTTTAGTTTAGGGATACAACATGAAAAACAACGTCACTCTGCAGCTCCACACAGGGCAATGGTCCCATGGCTTCTTTAGTATCACTGGTATTAAGGTACAGTGAAATATTTGTTTTGCATACAATAGACAATAGACAATAGATGCAGGAGTAGGCCGTTCGGCCCTTCGAGTCAGCACTGCCATTCACTGTGATCATGGCTGATCATCCACAATTAGTACCCCGTTCCTGCCTTTCCCCATATCCCCTGACTCCCCTATCTTTACAAGCTCCATCTAACTCTTTCTTGAAAGCATCCAGTGAATTTGCCTCCACTGCCTTCTGAGGCAGAGAATTCCACAGATTCACCACTCTCTGGGTGAAAGGATCAGCAAGACTATTACCATACATAAACACCATGCAGACACCATACCACCCCCCAGTTGGTACAGATGTCCAGAGCAGCCCACTGAGTCCATATGCAAGAGTCGCCATAATGTACACCATTGTACAGTCCCAGCTGGAGTTGGCCACAAATGCCCGTTGCAGCCGTTGCCTCCATTCCGGTCGTCTCGTGAACCATTGTCCCTCTCCTTGCACGGCCCTATTCAGGCCTTGTTTCCCTGGAGGATGCCTCCTGCATTCGACCTTGAGGGGCGTGGAAGGTAAGACCCGCCGGTTCTTCTTCCTTGGCCTTTTGTCCAGCATCATCGCCGATGTCCTCCACCTCCTTTCCTATTCCTGGTCTTCGGGGGTGAGCAGGTGCTGGGCTCGCTTAGCTTCCCTCTCCAGGTGGGTTCCCGGTACCATGGCGGGGTTGGCGGGGTTGGCGGGGGGGGGGGGGGGGGGGGGGGGGGGGGGAGGGGGGGGGGGGGGGGGGGGGTTTCGGGCCGGCCTGCAGACAGAGAGGGAATGGTTGTAGAGCAGGCAGATATTTCAAGGCACAGTTTAAGGCATCTTGCTCCCCAACCAGTCTTCGGTTCTGATCACCGACAGTGCACTAGGTTTCCTCCCCACCCCCACCATCCAAGGGAACTACAGAAGATGCTGCTTCAAGAAGACAAGCCACCATCATCGAGGACCCACACCACCATGGCCATGTTCTCATTTGACTCCTGCCATCAGGCAGAAGGTATGGGGGTCTGAAAACCATGACCACCAGTTCAAGATCAACTTCTTCCCAACAACCATCAGGCTCTAGAATGCTACAAAACACTAACTAAACCATGAACTATGAACTGCCTTGGTGGCACTATGAACTGGGTATACATGGTTTTACATGGATAGGACAAGTTTGGAGGGATATGGACCAAGCGCAGGCAGGTGAGACTGGTGTAGCTGGGACATGTAGGCCGATGTGGACAAGTTGGGCCGAAGGGCTTGTTTCCATGCTGTGTCACTCTATGACTCGATGTTCACAGTCCCAGGACAGGGACATTTCACATTAATGGGCATAGTTTTAGAATAGGAGGGGAAAGACTTTAAGTGTAGATGAAGAGTAGATTTTTCACCTGGATAGTGGAGTGAGCTGCCAGAGCAAGTGGTATTAGTGGGTGGAATTACAACATTTAAAAGACATTTGGCCAGGTACATGGATAGGAAAGGTTTCGAGTGATACAGTTCAATGGATTGTGCTCAGGTAGGGACCCTGGTTGGCATGGACAAGTTGGTTAGATTCTCCGACTCCAAAACCATATTATGACTTTCACTTTTGATGATTTTTCAACAACAGTTGGCGATTGTCTTGGTATATGCCCTGGTAGATGCCTGTAGAGCAGGGTCTTGTATTAGGAAACTGCAGGGGATTAAACCTGATAGGACCGTAATGACTGAGCCACACTAGGTTCATACCAGATACATTCCCCCAGAATAAATCCAATGAACCAATACAATTGCAATGCCAACATTTATTTTGATAGGACTGGAATATAAAAACAGATATGGAATGCTGAGGATTTATAACCGCATTTGGTCCCCATATCTGAGGGAGATGTGTTGGCATTGGAGAGGGTTCAGAGGAAGTTAAGGAGAATGATCCCTGGAATGATTGGGTTAACATTTGATGAGCCTGTACACGCTGGAGTTTAAAAGGATGAAGGGGGACCTCATTGAAACTTACCGAATAGCGAAAGGACTTGATAGAGTAGATGTGGAGAGGATGTTTCCACTAGTGGGAGAGTCAAGGGCCAGAGGCCATGGCCTCAGAATAAAATGATGTAACTTTAGAAAGGAGATGAGGAGGAATTTATTTAGTCAGAGGGTGGTGAATCTGTGGAATCCATTGCCACAGACAGCTGTGGAGGCCAAGTAAATGGATATTTGACAAGTCAATGGTAGAAATTGACAAATTCTTGATTAGTACAGGTGTCAGGGGTTATGGGGAGGAGGCAGGAGAATGGAGTTGAGAGGGGAAAATAGATCAGCCATGATTGAATGGTGGAGTAGATTTGATGGACTGAATGGCCTATTTCTGTTCCTATCACGTGACCTTATGACCTCATGACATTATGACCTTACGACCTCAATGTTTCAGCATTTCAGGCCCACATTAATGAGCATGCAATAATTTCCCCAAATTCATAACTGATGCAATCAGCTAGCTTCTGGATGTAAACATCATCACACATTGCGACAGAACATGAAGCTATGAATTTGTGAACAATACACCTGAGTTGTACAATTGCATTTTGGTCTTTATGACTCAATTTCTGACAGAGCAGCAGCCACTGTTTCATTGATCGCACTTCATTTTAATAGTTTAAGCAAGTGGTGGACATGGTCAGATATAACATTTTGAAGGTCCTCCTTGCCTGACTGAAGGAAAGAAGAGTCCAGGCACACGAACAATTAGGAGACAACAATGGCAAAGGCCAACAACCTTTAATGGTTGTATGACCTTCAATTTAAGTATATAAAATAAATAATGTGTCCTTAAACAAAGATATGAGATTGTTACTCATTTAAGATGAGGCCTTAAATAAATGTTGTTCATGGTGACAAGGTCCTTTGATCCATGTGATAGCAATTCTTGTGATAAGCAAATATTTTTTTATTTGAAAGTAGACTGCAATTTTCTATAATGTCACCTTATTTCCACTGAAAACCTTGAAACACCAGTTGTGAAGAGCAGTTGAAATGCTGATAAATCGTCAAAGTGGCAATCCTGCACAATAGGCACAAAGTGGGGCAGCACGATGGTGCAGCGGGAGAGCTGCTTCCTGACAGCGCCAGAGACCCAGGTTCGATCCTGACTGTATGGAGTTTTTACATTCTCCCTGTGACCGCGTGGGTTTTCTCCGGATGCTCCGGTTTTCTTCCCACACTCCAAAGACGTACAGGTTTGTAGGTTAATCGTCCCTAGTGTTAAGGATAGTCCTAATGTATGGTTGCCACAGACTCGCTGGGACGAAGAGCCTGTTTCCACGTTGAATCTCCAAACTAAACAAAACCAAAAATTTTTTTTTACAATCTCCGAGGATGTCTGCTTAACCGACCTTTCAGCGTTGCTCCACACAAGTTAATTTACATTCGTGTTGTGGTTCAATGAACGGGCTAGTCGAGAACTGATTCATTAAATCAAACCACGGTTATTTTGGTCACCCTTGCAATTATGGGAACAATAATCCACCCCGAGATGTGACTGGCAGTCGGGTTATTACTGTATCCCCTGATGGTAGCCAGTGATAAGGGCAGGAATCTAGCTGCAGTGCCATTAGAGATGTACTTAGGGCATACATGTCAGAAACAAGGCTGTTTAATAAAACATTAGGTGTTCTATAGCTGGAGGGGAAGCCTAGGGAAATGCTTGGGAAGTGTTGTGTGATTGATTAGCCGTTTGTGTTTTCCCTCACTGAAATGGTTTTGGGAATTCTAGAGATGATTAAGGGACCATAATTACACTCGCAGGTTTTGTGTTCCACAACATAACTCAAGATAGTTTTCTCATGCCCCATGGCCCAAACTTTACAGCAATTCCCCCCTTTCATACGAGGACCAGCCCACTGTAAATTCATTTATTCACAATGTCCTATTTCCAGTCCATTTTTGCAGCAAACTCGTTGCTTTCGATGAAGCAGAGCAAGTATATGGTTCAAAAAGTCACCCGTTGCCCTATAGATGTATATTAACACAAGGGCTTTGTTAAATGCCATTGAGAGATGATCTGCTTTTATTCCCAGCAGAGTTTCTCTCTCACTCCACTTTCCCTTACATTCAAGGCCATGATTTATATCACACTCACAGGTTTTATTAAAAGGCTACGTGGTGGTCAATTCAACTGAGGAAGGTAGTTGGCCTCATTCATGTTGGACTCTGAACATTTAGGGGGGCAGAAACCCTGGCTACATTTGCCCTGAATAGCTTACAGCTACAGAGGGTAATTGAGTTTAAGTTTGAATTTAGTTTATTGTCACGTGTATCGAGGTACAGTGAAATACTCTTGATACTCTTGATACTCTTGTTGCATGCTAACCAGTCAGTGGCAAGACAATACATGATTACAATCGAGCTATCCACAGTGTACAGATACATGCTAAAGGGAAAAAATAAATTTAGTGCAAAATAAAGTCCAGTAAAGTCTGATCAGAGTCCAAGGGTCTCCAATGAAGTAGATAGAAGTTCAGGACTGCTCTCTAGTTGTTGGTGGGATGGTACATTTGCCTTATAGAGGCTGGGAAGAAACTGTCCCTGAATCTGGAGGTGTGCATTTTCACGCTTCTATACCTTTTGCCCAATGGGAGAGGGGAGAAGAGCGAGTGGCCAGGCTATTGTGGGCAAAGTCAGCTATTTCAACACAGACAAGAGATTTCTGCTGCGTGCTTTGCTACCTTTGGGTGGGACATTTAAATTCTCTTTGAAGGGCCCGCTACTGCTGCTCAAGGTAATACTGATGGTTACACTGGTAGAAACGATGAATTGTATCTCCCCTGTGTTCCTTCAATCTCCTCCAAGTGGAAATCTAAGTGGCAGTATAATTGTAGAACAAACAAATCTCAGAGTTGTGGCTGAAACTGACATTTTGTTTAATACAAGATCTATTGATTATTTCTACTGAACATTATTAAACTGTAAAATAGTGACATGATGTCCGGTGGAGCGAGCGAGGAAGGATTGTGTAGGAGTTACTGAATCCTATAGAATAAAGCAGCAATAACAGTGAGCTCTCTGTTGAAGCTAAATCGTTTAGTTACCTATTCACTGTTGATTTGAAATTGAGTTTAATGATCATTCCGTGCTGCCTTCAACACCATGTCACCAGTCAAATAGGAGCCCTTCAGAAAAGATCTCAAAGTCACGGTGCTTCTATTTCCTCATTTGAAAAGAGCACTGAATTGCTGCTGGGTTTTTTTTCTTGACAATGTTAAAAGCTAAATATCAGACAGGATAATACAGTCATGTTACACCTCTCCCACATAAGACCAAAGATAAATGGACTCCAACAAGCAATCAGTGCAGGTATTGCTGTTTGTTCGACTTGTCTCAAGAGATTAGCATTAAGTTAATATTTTTCCTTGTTCAATCCAGTTTCACTACTGATCTTTTCTCTGCTGCATGACCTAATCCTATTTCATCCAGTCTAGACAGCTATGTAAACCTAATTGATAAATCATTGTGATATCTCCAAGCTTTCTGGGATGTATGTTTGCAGGAACCGAGAGGATTGTTGTTCTTATCTGTAGTGAGAGAGTGAAGATACCATGTGTACTCTACGGCATTGTGCTCAAGATGCCCTGCCCTGACTGACTGCACAAAGCTTCAACTGACAATACAGATTGAGCAAATTTGTGTCAACAAGACAACCTGGGATTGAATATTTATTAAACATTATCCACTACGTTGCGAGGACATTGTGAGTATTGCTGCATCAAAATTGTTTATAAAAAAATAACTTCTGACTAGAGATACAGTGCGGAAACAGGCCCTTTGGCCCACTGGGTCCACACCGATCACCCCGTACACTAGCACTATCCTACACACTTGGGCCAACTTACAATTTTACTGAAGTCGATTAACCCACAAAACTGCCTTTGCAGTGTGGGAAGAAACTGGAGCACCCAGAGAAAACCCACACGATCATAGGGAGGACGGTACAAACTCCGTACAGACAGCAGCCGTAGTCAAGATCGAACCTGGGTCGCTGGCACTGCAACTCTACCGCTGTGCCACCGTGCTATCAAAACATTAACATTACTGCATTGGTGATGCTATTTAAGGCAGGGACGACGCAAGCAGAAGTAACTTGAAAATCTACTGCATGGTGTTGCTTTTTGCAGGTTCAATAGTTTTGCAGTCTAAAGAAGGGTTTTGGCCCGAAACGTTGCCTATTTCCTTCGCTCCATATTGACCCGCTTAGTTTCTCCAGCATTTTTGTGTACCTTCAATAGCCAGCCTTGTTTTAATTCTTGATTGCTAATGGCCTCATTCTTAACACTCATGTTAAGAAGAAAATCAACAAATTTTGCCTATCAGGGGAGTTACAGGTAGAAAAGTAAACTTGATTCACATTGGTTCCTTGGCCTCTATGCATTGCCCCTAGTGTGTCGGGAGTGGATGAGAACTATGGATAACAGAGAACTAGTGCGAATGGGTGATTGATGGTCGGTGTGGACTGGTAAATCTTCTTACTGTGCTGTATATCTCTAAACTGCAACTAAATGAAACTGATTTTTTGCATTCAGTAAGCAGAAATGTATTTATATTTTTGCTCCCCCTGTGGCTGCTATGTTTAGGGTCAAACGGAATCATTGTGCAATTCTAAGCAGGAGAGGTGAAAAATCCCAAAGAGAGGCATACATAAACTAAACACGCGAGGGGCTGCTTCAGCCTCGGCTGGGAAATGTTTGCACTTTGCAGATCATTTTAGTTTAATGTACAGCATTATTAGTTCTGTTTAGAGATGCACTATGGTTACAGGCCCTTCGGCCCACCGATTCCACGCTGACCAGAGATCACCCGGACACTAGTTGGGACAATTTTACCGAAGCCAATTAACCTCCAAACCTGTACCTCTTTGGAGTGAGGGAGAAAACCGGAGCACCCAGAGAAAACCTACGTGGGTCACAGGGAGAATGTACAAACTCTGTACAGACAGCACCTGTGGTCAGGATCTCTGGGTCTCTGGTGCTGGAAGGCAGCACCTCGACCACTGCGCCACTGTGCCAACCTTGAAGCTTGTTGGTATAGTTATTGTCATGTAAGCGCTAATTGTATTATATTTGTTGTTGTATAAGATTTTTGTCTCGCCATATATTAATACTGGTTCCTGCTGGCTATTGTTGTATCGGGAACTTATTCTGAGTCGCACACAAAGCCCCCCCGGGGGGCACACGAGGAGATGACACATTGGGTTAACTACCACTGTGATTACCTCTGATTAAAGAAAAGTAACAAATCTAACTGCAGCTCGATTATTAACAACAGCCCAGAAGACTGGAGTAATCCTCACCGAAAATGGAGGGTTACAGAGAGAATATTGGAAGAGACACGACAGCACATTAGAATCACTGGCGTGTGCAAATTAAAAAATCTTGACTCTTGTTCAGTCATCCGACACTCTCCAGAGGGAAATATGAATAGGTCATGGCAAACAGATGGCAAAGAGCAGTCCGGTCATAAGCAGGTAACCTGTGTGAATGAGCCTGCCTTTATCCCGCTGTGCTGACAAATTCATTCTCATTCTGGGCAGCTGTGCTCCCCGTCAGCATGTCAGAGTGATATGGCAGCTTCACATTATCGCAATTGTTCATCTCTCCCCCAACCCGCAACCCAATGCTCCCCAGAGCACTTTGCTGGAAAGAGACACTGCTCGTTATTCCACTGTCGATACTTGTAGCTCTGTCACCTTTTAGTATAGCTTAGTTTAGTTTTTAGCTTAGCTTAGCTTAGTTTAGTTTAGTTTAGTTTAGTTTAGTTTAGTTTAGTTTAGTTTAGTTTAGTTTAGTTTAGTTTAGTTTAGAGTTACAGAGTGTAAATAGGCCCTTTCGGCCCGCCGAGTCCACGCCGACCAGCGATCACCGCACATTTACATGATCCCACACACACTAGGGACAATTTACAATTTTACCAAAGGCAGTTAACCTATGAACCTCTTTGCCTTTGGAGTGTGGGAGGAAACCTGACAACCTGGAGTAAACCCACGCAGGTCACGGGGAGAACGTACAAACTCCGTACAGACATCACCCATAGTCAAGATCGAACCCGGCTCTCTGGCGCTGTAAGGCAGCAACTATACCGCTGCTCCACAGTGCCGCCCCACCTCTTCAATGAAGGAGACAATAAAGAGAAAAAGAGGTGGAAAAAGGAGGAGAGGATCGCTGGACAGCACAGACTTGGTGGGCCGAAGGGCCTGTTTCCATGCTGTGTTTCTAAACTAAAGTAAAAGGTGGCAGAAGCTACAAGTATCAGTTGTGGAATCAGTGGAGGAGTGAAATAAAGAGAGTATGTGTGTGCTAAAACAAGCCCTTGGTTATGGAATAACATCTTGCCTGCTTTTTTATCTAATTTTTTAAAAATGAAATGTTAAGAAAGAGAAAAAGAAACTTCACTTACTTTCCATCTGCTTGACCGTAGTGGCAGCATCTCTGGAGAACATGGATAGGTGACGTTTCAGAGAGTGTTGGAGTAACTCAGCGGGTCAGGCAGCATCTCTGGAGAACATGGATAGGTGACGTTTCAGAGAGTGCTGGAGTAACTCAACGGGTCAGGCAGCATCTCTGGAGAACATGGTTAGGTGACGTTTCAGAGAGTGTTGGAGTAACTCAGCGGGTCAGGCAGCATCTCTGGCGAAAAGGAATAGGTGACATTTTGGGTCGAGACCCTTCATCAGACTTCAGTACTCCAGATTAAACTAGCATCTGCAGTTCCTTCCTGTACGAACTTAAGTTAAATGCCTGATATCCAAAACTGCTGTGTGGCTTGAGCAGCTATGACCATAAGCTTTGGAAAGATGATATTTCCTTGTCAAAAGCTCTCAAAAAATGTATGGGAAGGAACTGCAGATGCTGGTTTAAACCAAAGATAAACATAAAATGCTGGACAAACTCAGCGGGCCAAGCAGCATCTCTGGAGAGAAGGAATTGGTGATATTTTGGGTGGAGATCCTTCTTGACAATCAAAAATATCAGTTTATTGGCTGCTCAGTAGTAAAATTCAATGGATGACATGAAGTTACTAGATTTGCACGGTGAACTTTAAAAAATAATTCAATGATAAAATGTATTCATAATAATAAAATATATCCCAAACAAAAACCGTGCAAAAACTCTTCATAGTGTTTATATTCAGTAGTGTTATACTCCGTACTGTTCGAACCTGTCTTTAAACAAAACACTCTTGCCACTCTTGTGGCCCCCTGGGGTGATATTCCCTTGTTTGAGGGGCATCTCCACCACACCCTGTTCCTCAATGTCCAGCTGCAGAAGGACCCTAGACTGTGGTCCTCCCCCACAGATTCTTGGCGTTGGCTGCACCAAGCTTCAGTGCGTCCCTCAGCATGTACTCCTGCAGTCTGGAGCAGGCCAGTCGGCAACATTCCCCGATGGACATCTCACTCTGCTGGGAGGTCAACAAGGTTCGGGCAGACTGAAGAAGGTCTTTCACCGAGTTGATGACCCTCCAGCAGCATGGCGAAAGTGAATAGTATTGCATTCACCATTGATACTCAAGAATAGTGCACAAAATTGACATAGACATTTATGCAGCAATGTCGTGCTTCATTCGTCCGAGTTGAGTTGAGTTCATAAATCGCCCTATTTTCAACATTAAGCATTTCCTTATTTTAACTTCTTGCTTTGAATCCTTTCCTTTTTAGTTTAGTTTAGTTTAGTGTAGAGACACAGTTTGGAAACAGGCCCTTCGGCCCACTGAGTCCAGGCCGACCATCGATCACCCATTCACATCAGTTCTATGATATCCCACTTACACATCCACTCCCTAAAAACCATGGGCAACTTTTTACAGAGGTCAACTAACCTACAAGCCCGCATGTCTTTGCTGATGTGGGAGACTTAATCTGTAAACTAAACTAAACTGGATAGCGTGGATGTGGAGGGGATATTTCCACTAGTAGGAAAGTCTAGGACCAGAGGTCACAGCCTCAGAATTAAAGGACGATCCTTTAGGAAGGAGATGAGGAGGAATTTCTTTAGTCGGAGTGCGATGAATCTGTGGAATTCATGGCCACAGAGGGCTGTGGAGGCCAAGTCAATGGATATTTTTAAGGCAAAGATGGGTAGATTCTTGATTTGTACGGGGGTCAGAGGTTATTGGAAGAACGCACAAGAATAGGATTAGGACGGAGAGATAGATCAGCTATGATTGAATGGCAGAGTAAACTTGAGAGACCAAATGGCCTAATTCTGCTGCTATCACTTATGACATTAGGAACTAGAGCATTAGGAGGAAGCCCACACAGTCACAGGGAGAACGTGCAAACTCCAGTCAGACAGCAACCAAGGTCAGGATCGGACCCGGGTCTCTAGCGCTGTAAGGCAGCAGCTCTACCCGCTGTGTTACTTTTATCTGTTAACTTTGCCTTTGGCATCCAATTTGAAATTAAACACCCTCTTTTTATTCATTCTCAGTCTTCCTGAAACCTATTTGCTAATCTTTTATGGCCTTGATTAAGGGTTTTTTCCTCCTCACTCAGATCCCACACCCCTGTTCCCAACTTGTCCTGTTTTAAACACAAAGTTTTGGAGTTACTTAGTGGATCAGGTAGCATCTCTGGAGGGAATGGATAGACAACACCAGATGAGTTGCAGAGGGGGAAGTTGGCTAGAAGAGGTCGTGTTGGGACGAAGCTCGGAAAGTGATAGATGAATTTTGTTTAACTATTTTGTTAGGTAGGTAAACAAAGGCAAGAGATGAAAAGGACCTAAAAGGAGAGAAGAGAAATGAAATGTAAAGGCAGAGGAATGGACATAAGTAGAAGCGGATGGGGTCGGGTGGGTGAGGGGTGGCGCAGTGGGAGAAATGGGTGAGACGCAGGAAAGAGAGGGAAGGGAAAAGGCGGGTGTTATCTAAAATGGTAGAATTAAATGTTCATAACATTGGTCTACCCAAATCAAATTCAAAGTGCAGTTCCTCCAATTTGCATATGACAATGGAGGAGACCCAGGACAGAAAGGTCAGTGTGGGAATGGAAAAGAGAGTTAAAATGATTTACAACTGGGCGATCCAGCAGGCTTTGGCAGAGCGAGCGCAAATGTTCAGCAAAATGGTTACCTCGTCTGTACTTGGTCTCGCAGATATAAAGTAGGTCACATAAGTAAACGGGCTGTCCCAACTGCGACGACCTAATCCACGAGTTCTGGCGAATTTGCCCTCGATTCATACTCGCAGCATGGTCGACAAGAGGTCCTATAGGGGGTCTTTGTGACTCTCCTTCATGCTCGAGAGTAGTCTCCGCGTACTCGAGGCCTCAGCTAGGTCGCGGGGCGTATTTTTCAACATGTTGAAAAAGGCCCACGTGTAAAAAAAGGTCACCATGGAAAAAACGATACTTTTCTTACTCGTAGGTTTCGTCGAAGTAGGTCGTAGTAGGCCGGCATGTTGTTCGTAGTTAATCAAGGGTAGTCGAAGCTAATCAAAGGTAGTCATAGATTTTTTTTCAAACTCTCCTAAAACTCTTCTAAACTCGCCAATTAGGTTGCCACAGTGGGACAACCCCTTAACATCTTGCTGATGAAAAGTAATCTATCAGTGAAACGGTCTTAATTCCAGCTCCCATTTGCAGCAAAGTTGCAGGCAAAGCAGTTTTGACCTGGAGGTTATAGGGAACAGGGTCCCTGTCTAGCCAGCAGTAATGGGCTTGTCCCACTTACGTGACTTTTCAACATGTTGAAAATCCAGCGGCAACCAGAACAAGGTACGACTCTTTGGGCGACAACTCACGACCATACAGACTTCATCCCGTGACATATCGCCGGGGTGTCGCCTGTATGGTCGCAAGTGGTCTCCTCAGTTGCCCAAAGAGTCGTAGCGTCTTTCCAGTTGCCACTGGGATTTCAACATGTGGAAAATGTTCGGCAACCTACAAAGACCTATGATGGGTGCCGGCAGTCGTCGAAAAAGTTGTGTAAGTGGGACAGGCCCATAACCCTAATTGGATGTGTTGCTGCGGAATATTGTGTTCGCTGTTGTTCTGAATGCTGAGTGATGTCATTGATTTGTATTTCGGAAGCAGTCAGAATCTCTTATGTAAATATGGACATTATTATTTTCTTGGCTCCTTTACATCCAGTTATAAGGATATACTTCCCGTGTTTTTGGGTGCCACATGATGCAAATGACTTTGGTGGTAAGTGTAGAATCACTCCATGGAGTGTTTAGTCAGCAAGCAAGGTTCTCCATCTCATGTGTAAAGTGCTGAGACTCTCAGACATGTGCAGTGAGGTGGAAATTTAACTCCACATTGCACTTCAGGAATTTCCAAGTGTTTGATGAACCATACCATCTGCAGGCCTCTGGTGCAGAAACAGACGTTCAATACATCTGGAGGAGCCTGCTTCACAACGACCCTTCCCCTCAACCTTCTACTCAAGGTTTGCTCCACAAATCTCTTGACACCCCAGGCCTGTCTCGCCATCATTCGTCAGACCTGCCTCCCACCATGATAACTGGATTCCCTTCACTTTCTCTGCAGGAGCGGAATACGGTCCAACCCTGTTCTCTTGCACACGTTCTTGGATAGATGCAGACAAGACACAGATGGTACGAGCTAGGAAAGAAATGTTCCAAAGAAAGGATGTGGTGCATTCGGTAGAGCCGCTTCCTCCCAGTGGCAGAAACCGGGTTTGTTCCTGACCTTGGGTGCTACCTGTATGCAGTTTGTACGTTCTCCTTGTGACTGCATGGGTTTTCTCCAGGTGCTCCGGTTACCTCCCACACTCCAAAGATACACATGTTGATACAATAATTGGCTTCTGTTAATTGTAAATTGTCTCTAGTGTGTAAGTGCACGGGATGGGCTGAAGGGCCTGCTTCCACGGTACCCAGACGGGACGTCGAGGGACGAGAAGCCGAAGCAAAGACGAAGAAGCCAAGATACCGAATGGAATAGATGCCGAAAAGCCAAATAACCGAAAGGGCACAACGCCAAATGGATACGAACCCAAACGGACTCCCCGCCGAAAGGACAATACGCAGAACGGACATGACGTCGAAAAGCCGGTGAACGGACATGACGTCTCCGTGGACGGGATTTATCCAAGACTTGGTCAGCGATTGGTCCAGACCCCCGCGTCCATCACATCACTGGCCGGGGGAGACAGGTTGGGGTGGGATTTATCATTTCCTTCGCCGCTTTTGCACTTTCCTGAATATAAAATAATAATAATACATAAAACGGCGTTACTGTTGGTGTAAATATGTATGGAAACAATTTGGATTGTAATTTTGTTAAATCAACCGAAAGTTCTAATCACACGAGGTTTTATTTTATATTCAGGAAAGTCCAAATGCGGGGAAGGAAAATGATAAATCCCACCCCCTCCCGTCTCCCCCGGCCAGTGATGTGATGAACGCGGGGGTCTGGACCAATCGCTGACAAGGTCTCGGCAAATCCCGTCCCCGGAGACGTCATGTCCGTTCAGCAGCTTTTCGACCGTGTCCATTCTGCGTATTTTCCGTTCGGTGTCGTGCCCTTTCGGTTATTTGCCTTTTCAGCGTCGTTTCCATACATTATCTTGGCTTCCACTTCTTCGCTCAGGCTTCTCATCCTTCGACATCCTGTCTGCACGCAGTTTCCACATTGTATCTCTCTAAAGTCTCTCTACACTCTAAAGCCTTCAGTAAACCTATGCATGGGAAGATCTGAACGGATGATGAGCTGACTACCATTATGCTTCCTTATTTTATCTGCACTGGTTAGGATTTGCTGTAATATGACATCCCACCAAATCCTAGAAAGACTCAAAGTGCTGGAGTAACTCAGCAAGTCAGGCAACAGGTCTGGAGAACATGGACAGGAGACATTTTGGTTCAGGACCTTCCTTCAGACTCCAGAGCTTCAAATCCTTTTGTGCTCCAATGTGAGTCACAACCAATAAATCAATACAAAGACAAGGGCTGCAGAATATTTGTGCACAGTTAGGTTGTGTTGCAAGCTCGGTCCATTTCTTGAGCTGCTTCAGCCCAGGTTTAACACGAGTCACTCGTTTGTTAACCAGTTACATTTCAACTACATTGATTAGGGTTGTAGGAAGGAACTGGAGACGCTGGTTTCAACCAACTTTTCGGGTCGAGAAGAAGGGTCTGAAGAAGGGTCTCGACCCAAAATTGCACCCATTCCTTCTCTCCAGAAATGCTGCCTGTCCCGCTGAGCTACTCCAACATTTTGTATCTACATTGATTAGTGCATGGATTTATACATTGGGCAGATAGGTACGGACAGTTGGTCTGAGTATTGGCTTGTCGCTGCAGCTCTTCCCTCTTTAGCTAAACATTCATGTCCTTAAGCCCCACTTTAGAAACATCGGCAAGTAATAAAGGGACTTTAATGCAGTACCGATGGAATGCTGGACTGGTGTCAGAGCTGCCTTTGACCACAAGCCTTCATAGGTCGAAGATCCCATGATCCCTGGCAGCTCACCAGTGTCCTGACCTACACTTGTCGCGTACAACAGACTAGCTTACAATATACATTCACCAGACCACGTTGGCATTTCCCATGGCTGTATTCAGAATGTATTCAGAGGTTGGTTGCAGTAATGTGGTGCACCAGTGGCTTCAGAGATGATCAGGATTATATTGTGGCAGGGAGGGGGGTGTTTGTGAGTGAAAAGTCCGGATTGTCTATACTGACTGGGAAAAATACTGATACTTTACACGTGTGTGTGCATGTGTGTGTGTGCATACTGTATGAGTTTGCCGTGTGTGTATTTATGTGTGTGCATGTGTGTATGCATACATCTGTGAGTATGCACGTGTACATGTGTGTTCGTGCACGCATATGTGTGGGAGTGCGCGTGCGTGTGTGTGCATGCGTGCATACATGCGGGCGTGTAGTTGTGTGCTTGTGGGTGTTGCCATTTGTGTGCATGTGCATTCATGTGTGTGTGTGTTGGTGCATGCATGTGTGTGGATGTGTGCGTGCAGCACACATGTGTGCGCGTGTGCATGCATATGTGTGTGTTTAAGTGTGTGCGCACATGTGTGCATGTGTGTGCCCATATGTATTAAGGTCTCATCTCTGGTTTGACTACCATCAGATGTCAACAAGATTTCATGCGGCACAGATAACATAAATGGAGGCCATTATGCCGTTAGTACTCAGGATACCTGTTGCTAAGCAATAAGAAGTGGATTCTAAAACATCAGCAAGCAAACGCAGATCATATCCGCCCAAGTTAACATGCATTTCCCAAACGAAAGCCGGTTACACCCTATGCTCCATTTCTGCATTGATAAACCTTTCAATTAATCCCATTAACTTGGTGTAATTTTGCCTGTGCCCCAGAAGCGCAGTTTGTATTGAAGCAGCAATTTTCTGATATGTGAACACCTTTTGTAGTTTAAACCATCCTTATTCAGGATATCCTTGCACCAATAGCAGCAAGAATTTTAATCCCGCAGCTGGAATTGTCAGGAGATAATGGGTTCATTAAAAATTGCAAGGGACTTTTAAAATTTCAACTGAGATAATGCACATATTGGAATTCTGCCTCATTAGTACGTAAATGAATGGAAATCCTCCCCTTGGAGAAAGGAACAGTATGGGCTCCTTGTTTTTAATGTTAAACAGTGCTCTGAATGTGTATGGCAGTGCAGGCCAGGCCGTCGACTGACCTTCCCTTCAATAGGATCAAGCTGCATCAAGCTGGTGGGCCTTTGTCTAACACGGTCACTTTCATTAACACTTCTTTATGTCCTGGATTGAAAGAAATGTTTTCCTTTACTTTGTGATCATGAAGCTATTAAAAATCAAACACCCATAAGATGCTCTCCCAAATGGACACCCTTTTAGTTTGCACTATTTGAATATACTATCTGGGGTTACACCAGTGGTAGTATTGAAACATGTATTATTGTACACTAGCATGTGTAGGATAGTGCTGGTGTGCTGGCATTGCTAGTTGGCGCGGACTCGATGGGCCGAAGAGCCTGTTTTGTGCTGTTTCTCTAAACTGAAAACTAAACTAAACTACAGGGTACTAAAATGCCTGACACCCTGCTTCCATGTTTTGCACTTTCAGATTATTGACTCCTCTTCTCTCCTCACAAATATTGTTCACACGATCCACATTCCCAACCAAACCGTACGCTCCCCAATCGCCCACTGTAGCTGGCTTTCATTTTCACCCCATTACTATCCCAATCCCCAACCCTGGAATGACCCCCATGGTCAGGCCTCATCCTCCTGTGACATCTCGCATTTGCTAGATGTTAGCATTTATATCAAGAGGACTGGAATGCAAAAGCAGAGATGTTATTCCGAGGCCGAATTGGAGTTCTAGGAGCAATTCTGGGCACCATATCTGCGGAAGGATGTGCCTGAGGAAGGACCTGGTGTGGGTCCAGAGGAGGTTTACAAATAATGCTTCCAGGAATGAGTGGGTTAGCATATGATGCATGTTTGACAGCACTGGGCCTCTACTCGCTGGAGTTTAGAAGGTTGAGGGGGGACCTCAGTGAAACTTACAGAATAATGAAAGGCATAGATTGAGTGGGCGTGTAAAGGAAGGTTCCACTGGTGGGAGAGTCAAGTCTCAAGTCAAGTTTAGTTTATTTGTCACATACACATACGAGATGTGCAGTGAAATGAAAGTGGCAATCTAGGACCAGAGGTCAAAGTCTCAGAATTAAAGGGATGCTCTTTTAGAAAGGAGGTGAGGAGGAACTTCTTTAGTCAGAGGGTAGTTAATCTGTGGAACTCACTGTTACAGAGGGCTGTGGAGGCCAAGCCAGTGGATATTTTTAAGACAGAGATGGACAGATTCTTGATTAGAACGGGTGTCAATGGTTATGGGGAGAAGGCAGGAAAATGGGATTAGGAGGCAGAGATCATCCATGATTGAATGGCAAAGCACATTTGTTGGGCCGAATGACCTAATTCACTCCTATAACTTGTGAACTTGTGACTATCCATCGCCCATCCATCCATCCATCCATAAACTAAACTAAACTAAAACTAAATTAAATATGATTCAACTTTCTTCTCAAAACTATAAAACTGAGCTCCGTGGAGCACAGGTACTGCCAATGTGATGATATAGCAGAAATGGCTTCTCATGTAACGTGCTAGCATGTGATTTATTTAGACTTTAGACTTTAGAAATACAGTGCGGACACAGGCCCTTCGGCCCACCAAGTCCGCGCCGACCAGCAATCCCCTTTTCTAACACTATCCTACAAACTAGGGACTATTTACAATTTTACCAAAGCCAATTAGTCTACAAACCTGCAGGAGTGTGGGAGGAAACCGGAACACCCATGGAAAACCCACGGATTCAAAGG
Source organism: Leucoraja erinaceus (assembly GCF_028641065.1). Classification (NCBI taxonomy): domain Eukaryota; kingdom Metazoa; phylum Chordata; class Chondrichthyes; order Rajiformes; family Rajidae; genus Leucoraja; species Leucoraja erinaceus. Next base: position 28,671,929 of record NC_073403.1, read on the forward strand.
GAGAACGTACAAACTCTGTGCAGACAGCACTCATAGTAAGGATCGAACCCAAGACTCTGGCCAAAGTGTTGGAGGATTATATGCTGTATGCGATGGCTGATGGGGTGGCAGGTGAGGACAAGGGGGACTCTGTCCTTGTTGCGAATAGGGGAGGGGGAGTAAGAGTGGAGCTGTGGGATATCGAGGAGACCCTAGTGAGAGCCTCCAGTATAATAGAAGAGGGGAACCCCCGTTTCCTAAACAATGAGGACATCTCTGATGCCCTGATATGGAAGAGGGGAAAGATTTAATTGGAAACTGAGAGACAACTTTTTCATCCTGGGTGCAGATGCGGCGTAGACGGAAGATTTGGGAGAAGGGAATAGAGTCTTTACGGGAAGTAGGGTGGGAAGAAGTGTAGTCTAGAGAGATATGGGACTCATTCTTTAGGAAACGGGGGTTCCCCTCTTCGATTACAGATGAGGCTCTCTCTCGGGGCTCCTCGATAACCCGTAGCTCCACTCTTGCTTCCCCTCCCCCTATTCGTAACAAGGACAGAGTCCCCCTTGTCCTCACCTTCCACTCCACCAGCCGTCACATACAGCATATAATCCTCCAACATTTTCGCCATTTCCAGTGGGATCCCACCACGAGCCACATCTTCCCATCTCCACCCCTTTCTGCTTTCCGCAGAGACCGTTCCCTCTGCAACTCCCTGGTCAACTCGTCCCTTCCCATCCAAACTATACCCGTCCCCAGGTACCTTCCCCTGCAACCGCAGGAGATGCAACACCTGTCCCTTTACCTACCCCTTGGCTCCATCCAAAGACACCAACAGTCTTTTCAGGTGAGGCAGAGGTGAGGACAAGGGGCACCTCCTCCAACCTCATCTACTGTATCCGCTGTTCCAGGTGTCAACTTCTGTACATTGGCGAGACCAAGCGCAGGCTCGGTGATCATTTTGCAGAACACCTCCGCTCAGTCCGCCTTAACCTACCTGATCTCCCGGTTGCTCAGCACTTTAACTCTCCCTCCCATTCCCAATCTGACCTTTCTATCCTGGGCCTCCTCCATTGTCAGAATGAGGCCCAATGCAAATTGGAGGAATAGATACTCATATTTTGCTTGGGTAGCTTACACCCCAGCGGTATGAACATTGACTTCTCTAATTTCAAATAGCCCTTGCTTTCCCTCTCTCTCCATCCCCTCCCCCTTCCCAGTTCTCCCACTAGTCTTACTGTCTCCAACTACATGCTATTTCTGTCTCGCCCCCTCCCCTGACATCAGTCTGAAGAAGGGTCTCGACCCGTAACGTCACCCATTCCTTCTCTCCAGAGATGCTGCCTGTCCCGCTGAGTTACTCCAGCATTTTGTGTCTATGTGAGTACTAAACATATACTGTATGAGCAGGACATTTCTACAATCAGAAAATTATCACTGATGACACACACAGATGAAGTGTGATGTAGACAATCGCCATCTACTCAGTAGATAAAGCCAATGGATAAATAAGGTGAATGTGCTTTTACCCAGAGTAGGGCAATCAAGAACCAGAGGACATAAGTTTATGTTGAGAGGGGAAAGATTTAATCGGAACCTGAGGGACAGCCTTTTCACACAAAGGGGGATGGGTATATGGAACAAGTTGCCAGAGTAGTAGTTGAAGCATGTGCTATAGCAAAAGACATTTAGACAGGTACATAGGAAAGATTTGGAAGGATATGGGCCAAACGCAGGCAGGTGGAACTAATATAGATCAGGCATATTGGTCGGCAAGGGGCAAGTTGGGTCGAAGAGCTTTTTTTCCATGCTGTATAATTCTATAACTCTATGATAATAGGAGAGGCAGTTCAGTGAAGAAATTAATGGCAATTTACCCACTTGAAACTGGCTTGAAATTCTGTCCAAACTGTGAGGGGAGATATTTTGAAGACATAAGGAAGTGCAGATGCTGGTTAACAAAAAAAGAAATGGAGTGCTGGAGTAACTCAGCAGGTCAGGCACCATCTCTGGATAACAGGGTTCGGCGACATTCTGAGTTGGATCTCTTCTTCAGAGTGGTTGTAGTGGGGGAGAAATCTGGGAAAGAAGAGGGGCAGGACAAAACCTGGTGAGCGGGTAAAGAGATGGCTGGACAAAGGCCAGAGATGAACAGCCAAAAAGTGTTAGACCTGGTTAGAAGAGGTGATAATTGATAAGGTGAAGCCAGAGGAGGAAATATCGGTGGAAGGGGAACAGGGGGAGAAATGGGTGCAAATCTAGATGGGATACAGGGAAAAGATGTAGGAGGGGGGGGGGGGGGGGTGTCAAAGGGTAAGGGAGGGGGGCATTTAGTTCACCTTTGTCTCCTTGCTGTAAAGGTTCCATGATAAACAGCTTTAGTTATTTTTGTCCACATTCTGTGTACAAAGCAGCCAAAAATGCTGGAGAAACTCAGCGGGTGAGGCAGCATCTATGGAGCGAAGAAAATAGGCTACGTTTCTGCTTGAAACCAAAAGGTTTCGACCCGAAACGTTTGCTATTTCCTTCGCTCCATAGATACTGCCTCACCCGCTGAGTTTCTCCAGCATTTTTCTCTACCTTCGATTTTCCAGCATCTGCAGTTCCTTCTTAAACATAAGTACAAAGCAGCGCTTGGTTAGGCAATCTCACTGTAGGTCTTACATTGATATGTTGAGACTTGAATGCAAAAAAACTTTTTTTTTTTTAAACTATTTGAAATTGAGTTCATTCCCTTCTCAGGTCACACACAATCTACCCTCTCATGGTTTACATCACTAGAACTCCCAAGAAAGCAGGAAAAAATCCCAAATATTCATCCAGCTTCACAATTCCCCCATTCAATCTTAGTTTTATGATTTCCCAGCACCATTTTACTCCTTCCAAATGTAATAGGATTCATCATTTGTCTTCACTCGACACCTGTCTCCTTTGCCATTGGGTCAGATTTTGGTGTCAGTAAAATATTGAGGTTAGGAGGATGAGGGGTGATCTTATAGAGGTTTACAAAACCATGAGAGGATTAGATCAGGTAGACGCACAGAGTGCCCAAGAACCAGGAGCAGAGGACATAGGTTTAAGGTGAAGGGGAAAAGATTTAGCAGGAAACTGAGGGGTAACTTTTTCACACAAAGGGTGGTGATTGTATGGAACAAGCTGACGGAAGAGGTAGTTGAGGCAAGAACTATCGAAAAGTGTAAGTAACATTTACTCAAGTACATGGATAGGACAGGTTTAGTGTGATATGGGCCAAACGCAGGCAGTGGGACTAGTGTAGATGGGGTATGTATGTTGATCGTTGTGGGCAAGGTGGGTTTTGACGCTGTATGACTCTAAGTTTGTAGATACTGTGAATCACAAAAAATAACAAAAAATATGGAAAAAAAGTTTAACAGGTCAGGCAGGAATTGTGAAAACAGGAGCAGAGTTAGGCTGAAGACTTTCTGTCAGCCCCGGGATGGAGGGAAAACAAGATACAGATAGGGTGGAGGACAGATAGAAGGGACAAAGGGTATATAAAGTGAACAATTGTGGGTGCCATACTGTATCTGAGGAAGCATGTGCTGGCCCTGGAGAGGGTCCAGAGGAGGGTTACAAGAATAATCCCAGGAATAAGTAGGTTAACCTATGATCAGTGTTTGACATCACTGGGCCTGTACTCGTGGAGTCTAATAGAATGAGGGGGGAACTCATTGAAACATACAGAATAGCGAAAGGCTTGGATAGAGTGGATGTGGAGAGGATGTTTCCATTAGTGGGAGAGTCTAGAACCAGAGGTCACGGCCTCAGAATTAAAGGACGTTCTTTTAGGAAGGAGAAGAAGGGATATTTCTTTAGTCGGAGGGTGGTGAATCTGTGGAATTCTTTGCCACATAAGGCGGTAGAGGCTGTCAGTGGATATTTTTAAGCCAGAGATCGATTCTTGATTGGTACGGGTGTCAGAGGTTATGAAGAGAAGGCAGGACAATGGTGTGGGAGGGAGGGACAGGTCAGCCATGATTAAATGATGGAGTCGACTTGATGGGCCGAATGGCCCAATTCTACTTCTATTCCTTATGCCTATAAACTTATCTCTGATGGGGTTTGGTCAATGTTGCTATGGCGAAAAGCTGTTGATGATGCCATCTGGTTGATAGATTAATGACGGAAGATTGAGAGGAAACAAAGCAACTTGTAAGAGATATGTAGGACATGTTCAGCAGATCAGATGGTGCTGGTGGAGGGGGATAAGCATTGAGTTAATACTACACATGGATGACACATAGCAAAACAAATGCAGTAAGCAAGTCGGGGTGGCACTGTGGCGCAGCGGTAGAAGAGCTGCCTCACAGCGCCAGAGATCCAGGTTCAATCCTGACTATGGGTGCCATCTGTAGAGAGTTTCTCTCTGTGACCTTCATGGATTTTCTCCGGGCCCTCCGGTTTCCTCCCACACTACAAAGTCAAGCAGGTTTGTAGGTTAATTGGCTTTGGTAAATATTGTAAATTGTCCCTAATGTGCAGGATAGTGTTAGTGTAAACAAAAGTGCTGGAGAAACTCAGCGGGTGTGGCAGCATCTATGGAGCGAAGTAAATAGGCAACGTTTCAGGTCGAAACCCTTCTTCAGACTGATGTAGGTTGGGGAGGGACGGGAAGAAGAAAGGAAAAGGAGGAGCCAGAGGGTTGAGGGAGAGCTGAGAAGGGGAGGAGGCAATAAGGGCTACCGGAAATTGGAGAAGTCAATGTTCAGCCGTTGAGGTGTAAACTGTCCAAGTGGAATATGAGGTGCTGCTCCTCCAATTTCTGGTGGTGCTCACTCTGGCCATGGAGGAGACCCAGGACAGAAAGGTCGGATTCGGAATGGGAGGGCGAGTTGAAGTGCTGAGCCACCGGGTGATCAGATTGGTTATTGCGGACTGAGCGGAGGTGATCGGCGAAACGATCGCCAAGCCTACGCTTGGTCTCACCGATGTAGATCAGCTGACATCTAGAGCAGCGGATGCATTAGATGAGGTTGGAGGAGATGCAGGTGAACCTCTGTCGCACCTGGAATGACTGCTTGGGTCCTTGAATGGAGTCGAGGGGGGAGGTAAAGCGACAAGTGTAGCATCTCTTGCGGTTGCAAGGGAAAGTGCCCGGGGAGGGGGTGGTGCAGGAGGGAAGGGACGAATTGGTGGGAATTGTTAGTGTACGTATCCTTAACAAGGATTACGAAATAGTTGGTTAATATTCAGTATTTAAGACTATTTGTTTTACTTGCTTTATGGTGGTGGGTTTATTGATGTTGTTTTGTATTGTCCATATTATTGTAATTATAATTAATTGATTATATTTATTTTTTATTATTATTAATTTATTTTTGATATTACAAAAAGGGGCATGCACAGAAACAACGGGCAGAATGGCCTCCCTCTAGTGCTGTACAACTCTGCTTCTACAAGTATGCTGCCAGACATCAAGGGATGCTGAAGTGGTGTTTGTCTGCTGCTTTTTGGCTTTGTTGTAGATTTTTTCACGGTGCCAGGTATGGCAATCTGCCATGGATTACAGTACAGATACCCACACTGCTGAGTCGAGGATAGGATGGGATTAGAATCTAGATCTTCCTGTTCCCGGCAGCAATAATAACTATAATCAGGCCACCCATTGAGCACTTGTTAAATTCCAAAACTCCACTGCTGTTAATCCAATATTGCTTTCTTCAAATAGTTGGATACTTCCCCTGTTTGGCAGGCGGAGGAAGGAACAAAGGCGTTTTTCCAGAGTAAATTGGATTTTCAGAACAATAAAAAATAATAGCTCAGAAATTGTTGGCACCATAACGAGGCATGTGATGGCACAACAAATTAAGATATGAAATGTGTAAGTTGTTTAGGAACCTTCAGAAATGGAGAAATATTCCGTGCACTGTGAATCGCCTTGGTTAGTTGCTCTATTCCACCCCAATGTTGGACCAGAAATGGTAGCAACATGTTCCAAACCTTTTTGGGAGACACTCAAAATGGCTGCAATAGTTACCAATTAAACTTGCCACGGAAAGTTAACACTGCAGCCAGACAGCCCAAGTGCCCTGTAAAACTGTTTATTTTAGTTGTTCTTTTAGTTTAGTTTCTCTAACTTCAAGTAACCCTTGCTTTCCCTCTCTCGTCACTCATTCCTTCTATCCAGAGATGCTGTCTGTCCCGCTGAGTTACTCCAGCATTTTGTGTCCATCTTTAATTTAGTTTAATTTATTGTCACGTGTACCAAAGGAACAGTGAAAAGCGTTTTGTTGCATGTCAACCAGTCAGCAAAAAGACTGCACGTGATTACAATCAAGCTGTCCACAGTGTACAGATACAGGATTAATATATAGTGCAAGGTAAAGTCCATCAAAGTCCATTTCAAATTGGAGTGCAGGAGGATCAGGGGTGATCAAATCATGAGGGGAATAGATAAGGTGAACGAACAGAGTCTTTTCCCCAGGGTAGGGGAATCAAGACACAAAAAGATGGAGTAACTCAGCGGGACAGGCAGCATCTCTGGAGAGGAGGAATGGGTGACGTTTCAGGTTGAGACCAGCAGCTGCAATTCCTTCTTAAGGGCCTGTCCCACTTTCACGACCTAATTCGCGATCTCTGCCGAGTTTGCCCTTGACTCATACTTGCAGCATGGTCGTCACGAGGTCGTAGGAGGTCGTAGGAGGTCGTAGGTAGGTCGTAGGTAGGTCGTAGCAGGCCGTGATGCTAGTCGTAGGTGATCGTGGCATCAAGTAGGTTGGGCCGTTTTTCTAGCCTGATGAAAAATGTCCACAAGTAAAAAAGGTCGTGAATTAGGTCGAGGAAGTGGGACAGGCCCTTAAGCAAGAACCAAACGACATAGGTTTAAGCAGAGTGTGTGGTGGGTTTATGGAACGAGCTGCCAGAGGAAATATTTGAGGCAGGTTCTATAACAGTATTTAAAAGACACTTGCCCAGGTACATGGATACAAATATTTAAAGGGATATGAGCCAAATGCGGGCAGATGGGACTAGTGTAGATGGGTAGTAGATGGGGCATCTCAGTCGGTGTGGGCGAGTTGGGGAGAAGTCCATGTTTCTGTGCTTTATGACTCTCAGCTTACTCAGACATTGGCTCCAGCATGGTTTACCTTAGCTTGTCTGAGGTCTGCTTGTCCATTCACACATCTAATCGCATCATTTGTGGCACAATGTTTGCTCAGCCAACAGATCGAGAAGCTTTTGGGAGAAACCTATGCCCTTCAATGGAGCAACGGAGCAACGGTGCAACGTTGCAACAGTGCAATGGTGCAATGGAGCAACGGAGCAACGGTGCAACGCTGCAATGGCGCAACGGTGCAACGTTGCAACAGTGCAATTCAGCAATGGTGCTTTATTTCTCACATGTGGAGCTGCACAGTGAAATTCTTCTTGCATATTTACACATGGAGACGGCGTCATGTTTTGGTACCATTTCCAAAATCTAAAGTCCGGTCCACCCGTGCGCTCGGTCTACTGGAGCGGTTCCCGATCGAGGCGAGTCCCAGGCTCCTGCAGGGCCCTCCTCCGTAATCTACGACTGGATCGGCCCGCCAACTGACATCCCTCTCCTCCCCCGGCCATCTTTGTCTCCTGCAGCCGACCCTGAAGACGCTGGAGGCATTACCCCGGTTCATCCTCCTACCGGCCTTTTGCTACCTGCGTCCGATGTCTCCAGTGGCCCCTTCCCGCTATCGTGATCTGCTGAGCCTTCGTGTCCTCTGAGCGGGATCCTGGTTCCATGGTCCTTTGTTATCAACTCATAAAATCTGGCAGCATCTCTCAGGATGAGATGTCCACAACATGGTCAGCACTGCCAGAGCATTAGCCAGACTCACTTTGACCACGCTTTGCCATCCTTTAGTAACATACAACATGGAAACAGGCCCTTCTGTCCACCGAGTCTGTGCCGATTAGCATTCACCCCAACTCTATCCTACACACAATCACAATCACAAGAATACTTTGTTAGCCAAGTATGTTTTGCAACATACGAAGAATTTCATTTGCCAAGTCAGTCATACAAATAAAAAGCAATGGAACACGCAAAATACATTTTAACATAAACATCCACCACAGTGGCTCCTCCACAAAGGATCGACTCCGATGTAAGTAAACGCCCCGCGGTGGGGCCCAAGTTCAGTCCGAGGAGGCCTCCAGCTCCATCGATGGTAGGCCACCGAGCGACTGGAGAATGCGAGCCAAAATTTAATCACATCTCCAACAAGGTAAGAAACTGAAAAGAAAGTTCCCCCCCACATAAAACAAACCGGAGAATATTTGCACAGGCTTTTAACACACACTAAAACATTTTTAAAAGGCGAAAAAACAAACAGACTGTTGGCGGGGCAGCCAACTGTTCGGCGCCCCCTGGTGGTGCGATAATTTACAATTTATTCCAAAGCCAATTAACCTACAAACCTGTGTGTCTTTTGATTGTGGGAGGAATCGGGAGCACTCAGAGAAAACACACGTAGATCACGGGAAGAACGTAATAACACCGTACAGTTAGCACCCGTAGTCAGAATCAAACCTGGGTCTCTGGTGCTGTGAGGCAGCAACTCTACTGCTGTGCCACTGTGCCACCCCACTTTAGACTATGTGCACTCTGATCCCTGCCTCTGCTAATTTGGACCAACTAATCCTGCAAGATCCCTGCTGATTTGGAGCCCAATGTCCACATTCCTCCCTCCCAGTCACATCCCTTGATCCTGTTCCTATTTAATGCCAAGCTCAACATTGAATAGATTTAATATCTGAACTCCCACATGCCTCTACAGTAGAGACCTTTGGGAGGGAGGTAGACACAAAATGCTGGAGTAACTCAGCGGGACAGGCAGCATTTCTTGAGAGAAGGAATGAGTGACGTTTCGGGTTAAGATCCTTCTTTAGGAGGGAAGGATGGACAGAAGAGGGTGTTGCCATTGTTTACTAGGCATTGGTTTATAATCCATCACAGTTTGGTGACCGATGCATTCCAACTTTGAAGAATAATAGGGTTTTACTGCATGTTTGTGATGTTTCCCATTTGGAGATGTGTGAACAAACAGAGTACTCCTACCCTACAGGTTACCGCCAAGCACAATGTACCTCCTAGCTTGCCGTGGTCTGTGACTTAGGCGTACTGTCCTTTCCTTTCAAAGATGTTCTCAGCACTTGCCTCTCTACAACGACGGTGCAGTAGGCCTGAGGCTGGAGGCCCTACAGCAGCTTGGGGCTGGGCTGGACCCAAGAGCCGAGTGTGTAGACTGGGCACGACCTGCAGCAGCACATGTGTACATCTGATTCATAGTGGGAGGCCTTCAACCATAAATTTCCTGGTGGTGACCCGTGAACAGAAGACCCACGGGCCTACAATGCAGTGTCCGTTTTCAGTGCCTTTATAGCAGTCAGTCAAAATCTAGACCAACGTGCTGCAAAAATAATGGACGGTGAATAATATACAGCACTGGAGGTGTGGGTAGAATTGTAAGGTGCTTGCACAAGACTCACAGACTCGAGGATTGCTGGCTGCCATGTGCCGCAGATAGGACAATGAAATTCTTACTTGCTGCAGCACAACAGAATATGTAAACCTAATACAAAACAGAAGATAAAAGTTCAGTGTGTCTATAGACCATAGACCACATATACACAATAAATAAACAGATATAGAGCAATAATAATAATAGACTGCTAGTGTTCGGTCGAGTTTAATAGCCTGATGGCTGTGGGGAAGTAGCTGTTCCTGAACCTATGTTCTTCCCGATGGCAACGGTGAAATGAGTGCGTGACCAGGATGGTGTGGAAGGTAAAAGGTGACGTGATCTTAGGTCACAGTGAGGGTCTGATCTATGTTTGGGGAAAACCTTTTTAAGGGGCACTGTTGCAGACTTCAGAGGTGTTAAGTAAAACAAGTTCTGTATAAATGGGCGTGTGGAAAGGAACTGCAGATGGTGGTTCATACCGAAGATAGACACAAAGTGCTGGAGTAACTCAGCAGGTCAGGCAGCATCTCTGGAGAAAATGGGTGGGTGATATTTTGTGTCAAGACCGTTCTTCAGACTGAAGAAGGGCCACGACCCGTAACGTCACCCATTCTTTTCCTCCAGAGATGCAGCCTGACCCGCTGAGATACTCCAGCACTTTGTGTCTATCTTTTGCATAAATGGGCCACAAGACTGTTTAGAAAGCGCAGTCGTGACTGAAAGTTATGGGCCAGGTATCTTGGCCTGCTGTGCATGTTATTGGATGCTGGGGTCCTCCGTACAGTGGGCCAGCAGATATACGGAGGGGCCAGAGTGAAAACCGCTGGCTTACGGGTGACATCAGAGATTTTGATGATTTTTTTCCTTTTCGTTTTAAGAATTAGATCCTTTGGTACACAAAAGCATGAACATGTGATCCAAGAAACTCTCAGGCTCCTTACAGATCTACACTTTCTGCGCCTGAGCTTCAAGCTCGGAAATCATGAGGTTGAACTCACTCGTCCTGAGATACTTCGCATCTACAATAGGGCAGCAAGGTGGGGCAGCTGCTAGAGCCGCAGCCTCATGGTGCCAGACCCGGGTTCGATCCTGACTTCTGACGCTGCCTTTGCGGAGTTTGCACGTTCTCCCTGTTTTCTTTTCGTGTCCATCACGTTACAAATGTTGGCCTCGCTATCGTTGTCTGTCCTGAAAAGGACAAACACTTCCGGCGACAATCAGTGGAAGCCATCACGTCGTAATGGATGATGGTGGTAGCAGAATTAGCTCAGGATACTTCTAGTTTCCAGCCCCGCGACGTGGACGCATCTGCTATGGGACTGCTCTCCCTGTAACTACCTGGGATTCCTCTAGGTGCTCCGTTTTCCTTCCACATCCCTGAGATGTGGGTTGTTCGGTTATTTGTCCTCTGTAAATTTTCCTTCGTTCAAAGGAGTGGATGAGAGGTGGGATAACATAGAACTAGTGTGAATCGATGGCCGGTGTGGACCTGGAGGGCTGAAGGGCCTGTTTCCATGCTGTGTCTCTAAACTGGCAGCATGATGACGCGGTGGTAGAGTTGCTGCTTTATGCCCCTGTCCCACTTAGGAAACCTGAACGGAAACCTCTGGAGACTTTGCGCCCCACCCAAGGTTTCCTTGCGGTTCCCGGAGGTTCCCGAAGGTTTTTGTCAGTTTCCCTACCTGCTTCCACTACCTGCAACCTCCGGGAACCGCACGGAAACCTTGGGTGGGGCGCAAAGTCTCCAGAGGTTTCCGTTCAGGTTTCCTAAGTGGGACAGGGGCATTACAGTGCCGGCGACCCGGCTTCGATCCAGACTACTGGTGCTGTCTGTACGTTTGTACCTTCTCTCTGTAACAATGTGGGTTTTCTCCCGGTGCTCCAATTTCCTTCCACGTTCCGAAGATGTACAGGTTTGTAGGGTAATTTGGCTTCAGTAAACATTGTAAATAGTCCCTTGTGTGCAGCATAGTTTTAGTGTATGGGAATCGCTGGTCAGTGGAGACTCGGTGGGCCGAAAGGCCTGTTTCCGCTCTGTATCTCTAAACTAAACTAAGCTAAAATAATCTGGTCCATCAGGACACAGGAAGCATGGTGGGGTTCCCACAAATGCATTAAAGGTAGATAGACACAAAATGACACTAAATGTAGATAGGCACTATCTTTGGTTAAAACCAGCATCTGCAGTTCCTTCCTACACAGTGTATTAATGGATTCATGTGCTCAGAAACCTTATACTTTTTTTCCACACTCCCTTTGACTCTACTTGCTATTAATTTGTTAACCTGATCAAACTACTATTTTTTAAATTTGCATTTTTACTTAACCTTCCTTATTTTGAAATATCCTTTTAATCCTTTCTAATTAGCCATCTATATATTTTTAGTCCAGTCAATAATTGTGTTTGTTACTAATTCCATTTATTTTCTTCTCTTAGTATCAATTCAGCTGCAAAGCAGGTATATTTAAATCAATATATATTTTTAAGTGTAAAGCTATTTAGTTATATTTGTTTTTGAGTAGCACAAAACACTGAATTTCCCCTCTTCACTCGATTCCCACACTCAAAATTCCAGGCCTTTGTGTTAAATTCAGCTCCACATTCCTGCTTCCTTGGCTTGCTGATATGAGAAAATGGTTTCTGATTTCAGTCCTGAAAGACCTGACTCTAATTTTCTTGATTCTTTCGCCAAAGGAAAGATGTTTCTCCAATGATCACCCTAAAAAATGTTCAGCAATTTAAAAAAAAAGTCTCAACTAGATCACATCTCAGTTTTTTTAAAAAACAGAATGAAATACAAGTAAGTTTTAGGTGATGTATCTTTGTAAACTAACTCTGGCACCTTTCTTCATCGACCCTTGCTGCGACGAGCTGGCTAAATTTCGGTTCATTTCTCTGCGCAGGAGACTGGCCAGGATTCTGCAACTGAGATATAGTTTTCTCCCATTCATATCTCTATCTCGTTGAGATCGGAAAGCAGTGAGTAGTTTGCAATTTATTGCTTCTGGACAGTCTTCTTTTAAATTAACAAAGACTTTTGCGTGAACTTTGCATATTCACAATCCGAGATGACTGTGTTACTTGGAGAGTCGCCACAGCCTTTGATTCTTCCAAATTGGACTTTACACACATTTAAAAAAAAACTCCCGGTTGAACCCTAATGATATTTTTCAACAAAAAACCTAAAGCGTCGCCTTTCAAGCGGAATAATGGAAGAAAAAAAAAATCACATTATCGTTCAACAGATTCTCCAAGATTCAGATTGGAAGCAATGAGCCATTTTAGAATTTGTGTTGCATTTCTGGGGCATTAAAAGAGGCAAATCAAAATGATCCCAAATACTTAACATTCAGTTATTTGACACCCAGTCACTTCCCAGCTGTACATATTTTAGGCCTGGTCGTGAAAGCCAAAGTGTTATGGTTCAGTGGTTGTACTGAAGGGGAATGAGCTGCCTGGTGCTTTGATATAGGCATGCTTTTTACTTTACTGCTGTGGCACTGCAATGGGGAGAGCAAAAAAAGAGAAGGGAGAGACCAGATTTGACCACGCTTCTGACCTTCCTGCTGGGGAGGAGAGCTTGGCACCTTGTCCGACAAGTTTCACAACAGGGAAACATATTTAGTTGCTAAAACTCGGACATGCTCAGGAAAGGGTCTGAAAGGAGAGCTTAAGTGCTTCCCGCTGTGTGAAATGGATTAAAGTTGGATTGGAAGGATTCTTTATTTTTTTGTGGGGGGGGGGGGGGGGGGGGGGGGGGGGGGGGGGGGGGGGGGGGGGGGGGGGGGGGGGGGGGGGGGGGGGGGGGGGGGGGGGGGGGGGGGGGGGGGGGGGGGGGGGGGGGGGGGGGGGGGGGGGGGGGGGGGGGGGGGGGGGGGGGGGGGGGGGGGGGGGGGGGGGGGGGGGGGGGGGGGGGGGGGGGGGGGGGGGGGGGGGGGGGGGGGGGGGGGGGGGGGGGGGGGGGGGGGGGGGGGGGGGGGGGGGGGAGGGAGGGGGGTGGGGGGGGGAGGGGGGGGGGGGGGGGGGGGGTGGGGGGGGGGGGGGAATGGAAGGCAGGAGACTCTACTTGCATTTCAACAACGTTAATTAAAATGCTGGCAAGAACTGGCGGCTTAAAACTGTCTGGGGTCCCTTTGAAGAGGCAGCGTTTTCAGGGCAAGGGAATGGGAATCTCGGTGCCCCAAACAAATGCAGGCAGCTTCAATTAGGCTGAGGGGGTAGCTAGTCACTTATTGAAAGGCAGAAGGTCTCCCTCTTTTAGGCTTGACAAAGCTCCTTGCTTTGCAAAGTCCTTTTCGACAGAAAGGCTATGCAAATGGTGCACTCTGTCCCCCTGGCAGAGCTGCAGCTCTGAATACAACTATCTTTTCAGCAGCTGCTTTACATCTGAAGTGGGCCCATCCTTTGGTTTGACAAGGGACAGGCCTCCAATTCAGCACTCATCACCCCCTTTGACAGCTGAAGCCTTGCCTGCCAGCAGGCTTTACAAAAGAGCCTCATTTACTCATAATTAGCAATTCTTTGCATATTCCCAAACTTGCCAACAACAGATTCATTCAAACTCTCTTTAACTTTCCTTCCCGAGTACATACTTTTGTTTTTTTTTTGTTCCTCAATAGGGCCTCTGAAGGAGAGAGTGGCTCGATTGTAACAAATTATCCTTTTCCGGTCACAAACCAAAATTATCCAGGAAAGTTAGGCATTACGGCAGGCGTTTCCATTTCTGCAATGCCGAGGAAGGAGACAGAATCAGTTCTGTGGAGGAAAACTGAAAAATGTTGGGTCTTTACTTCTCTCCTGGAGGTTAAATAAATATCGATGTGTTCTTTGCAAAAACACTAGGAAAAAAATGCTCAGGCATTGGATGTATTTAGCCACAGACCCATGAAGCATGTTACATGTTACAGTGCGCCAAGGTGTTCAGTCATTTGAGACCACCCTGAGATTCTGACTTTACATTTCTCCAGTTTCCTGCAAACTAGTCTCTTTTTTCCACCCTATATCAGTTTTCCAAAATGACTCATCCACTAAGGGGTTTGGCCTGTCGCCGAGATAAGGTTTGACTGCAATATTTCTGGTCTTGATAACTATTCTTTGTCGCTGTTGTAAAGCTGTGTCTTTCTTAGTTTAAAGATACGTGGAAACAGGCCCTTCGGCCCACCAAGTTCGTGCCGACCAGCGATCTCCCCGCACACTAACGCTATCCTTCACACATGAGGGACAATTTATAATTTTACCAAGCCAATTAGCCTACAGACCTGTACGTCTTTAGAGTGTGGGAGGAAACAGGAGCACCCTGAGAAAACCCACGTGGGCTAGAGGAGAACATGGGCAGCGCAGTGGCGCAGCGGTAGAGTTGCTGCCTTACCGCGCTAGAGACCCAGTTTGATCCTGACTATGGGTGCTGCCTGTACTGAATTAGTACGTTCTCCCTGTGACTGCGTGGGTTTTCTTCGGCTGCTCCGGTTTCCTCCCACACTCCAAAGACGTTCAGGTTTATAAGTTAATTGGCTTCGGTAAAAGTTCCCTAGTGTGTAGGGTTGTTTTAGTGTACAGGATGATGGCTGGTCAGCATGGACTCGGGGAGCCGAAGGGCCTGTTTTGGTGCGGTATCTCTAAACTGAACTGAACTAAACTAAACCAAACTAAACTAAACTAAACTAAACTAAACTAAACTAAACGTACAACCTTCATCACAGACAGCACCCATAGTCAGGATCGAACCCAGGTTTCTGCTGCTGTAAGGCAGCAACACTACCGCTATTGTGCGACTGTGTGTAAAAATGTATAATGTACTTTTCCCATTGCTCCTCTGCTTTCCCTTATTCATCTGAGCACTCCAAGCATCCTAAAGTCCATCCAAATGACCGCTGAGTTACTCTGGTATTTTGTGTCTTTTTTTTGTAAACTGGTATCTGCAGTTCCTTGTTGCTCCATTTTGACTGCACCAGTGCGAAATCTCCTCAAGGTATGCCTACTTTGAAGAGGTTCTCCCCTGGAGGGGTCTCCACCTGAAATGTCATCTCTCCATATTCTCCAGAGATGCTGCCTGACCCGCTGAGTTACTCCAGCACTTAGTCTTTTTTTTTAAAATTTTGCTCAATACCCCCTTGCTTGCTGGGTCTTCATTTACCTGGGTCATGCGTTGTGGGAGTCCTTCTCCGGATCTTTAACCCTCCCTTCCCCTTTAAGACACTTCTTAATCAACCCCTTTGTAACTATTCTAACAGATGGCAATGTGGCAAATGTTATCCAGCGAGCTGCTGTGATATTGGGGCATCTTATTAAATTACCATCACTGCATACCCATGTTGTTGTTATATAAGAAGAATGGGTAATGGATGAGACAATCAGTTTATAAGCGATAGGAGCAGAATTTGGCCACGGTCCATCAAGACTGGCTGATCTTTCAACCCCATTCTGCCTTCTCCCCATCACCCCTAACGCCCCCCTACCTTAAAAATATCTATTGGCTTGGCCTCCAGAGCCTTCTGTGGCATAGAATTCAATTGATTCACTGCCCTTGGACTAAAGAAGTTCCTCCTCATCTCCTTCCTAAAGGAATGTCCTTTTATTCTGAGGCTATGGTCTCTGGTCCCAGACTCTCCACTAGTGGAAACATCCTTTCCAAATCCACTCTTTTACTATTCTGTAAGGTTCAATGAGGAACCCCCCTCATCCTTCTAAACTGCGGCAAGTACAGGCCCACTGTCGTCAAACTCTCATCATATGTTAACCCACTCATTCCTGGGATAAGGGAAGATTGGATTGCTACGAGTCTTGTTTCATGTTTGAGGTACTGAGATCAACTATAGCAAGCCATCAGCTTGCCTGACATCAACTCCGCCAGCATGAAGGAGAAGGTAAACTTGTGGCTGCGTGGCTCGGTGTAATAAACAATGCTGTTCATGCACCACACTCACTAATGGTTAGTGAGTGAAATAGTCGGAGGGGAGAGCACTAATAGCGTTTTGAAATTCCAGTGATTAAAGGCTCCTCCTTTGACAGTGATTTACAATTCCTTTTTTCTCAGCTCTAAAGATATTTTTTTCCAGCACATTCTGTCATTTAAAAGTTCAAAACGTTGCCTGAAGCTAACTCTAATTTGAGATTGTATGAAAACAGCCATGTAAACACTTAAAATAAGGATTTCTTTGTGCCGTTTGATGGTTTGCTCCACAACGTGAAGGAGTATTGTTTAAACACAATCCAATCCCTCTGTCTGAGTAATGCCGTTCCGATATCTATTCTTCATCCTAAAAGGACACAAAATGCCAAAGCAATTTCAGTGGATCAGGCAGCACCTCCAGAGAACATTGACAGGTGACCTAATGGGTCGGGATTCTTCTTCAAACCCAAAACACCACCTATCCATGTTCTCCAGAGATGGCACAGTGGCACAGCAGTAGAGTCGTGGCCTTACAGCGCCAGGGACTCAGGTTCGATCCTGACTACGGGTGCTGTCTGTAAGGAGTTTTTACATTCTCTCCGGGTGCTCTGATTTCTTCCCACACTCCAAAGGTTTGTAGGTTCATTGGCTTGGGTAAAATTGTAAATTGTCCCTAGTGTGTAGGATAGTGATAATAGAAAGGATGATCGCTGGTCGGCGCGGAGCTGGTGGGCCACAGGGCCTGTTTCCGCGCTGTATCTCTAAACTAAACTGTATCTCTAAACACTTTGTGTCTGTTTATGTAAACTGGCATCTGCAGTTCCTTATTTCTACTAATCTTGATCCTCCCTGTATCAGGCCCTGCTCTGCAATGCTGGGCATAAGCAGAGATGTCAAACTCATTATCGAGTCAATCATTCAAAATTATTTGTGCAGGAAGGAACTGCAAAGGCTGGTTTAAACAGAAGACAGACACAAAAACCTGGAGTGACTCAGCGGGACAGGCACCATCTCTGGGGAAAACGAATAGGCGACGTTTTGGGTCGAGACTCTTTTTCAGACTGAGAGTCAGGGGAAAGAGATATAGACGGTGATATAATGAAATATAGAACAAATGAATGAAAAAATATGTAAAAAATAAGAATGATAAAGGAAACAGGCCATTGTTAGCTGTGAGCTAAATGAAAACGTGTAACAGACCATGAGACTCAACAATTAATTTGCACTTCTAAAGTTTATGAATGGCTAATGAACAGCTTAGTCCAGTCAATCTTGTATATGACGTCTGATCATCATCTTGTACAGGGTTTGATCTCAGAATCAACATTCAACTACCAGCTAACTGCAACAAAGTGTAAAATCAAATAACTGATTTAATCTAGGAGCTCAGATGATGCTGGCGGGCTGAATAACTCTGCACGGTTTATGTCTCATTTCCTTCTTCCCAAAGGCAGTAACTAATGCTGACAAATCAAGGAATCGTACAGCACAAAGGAGACCAGTCAGTCCCTTGTGACTCTGCCAGGTCATTGAAAGAAGTACTCAATATATCTCTTTCCCATACCACAACACATTTTTCTCTTTATAATGATAAGCCTATTTCCCCTTTTGAAAGTTGGTTTTTAATTTGCGTTCAGGAAGTGCATTCCAGGACAACATTTGCTGTGAGAATTATTTTTCTTCTCAATTGGCTTTTTGCTAATTCATTTCAAATCTCTACCCTTTTGTTACTAGACTTGCAACAACATTGTTGCTCCAGTCAAAGAGCCAACATATCGTATCTGTGGGCGGTTTGAACAACGATAGGCATCACAGTGAAGTCTGATCCATGTCCCAACCAAGCATCAAGGCAACATTACAGATAGCAAGAAAGGTAGATACAAACAGATGGAGCAACTCAGTGGATCGAGCAGCATTCTGGAGGAAAGGAATAGGTGACGTTTCGGGTTGACACTGTTTTTCAGTTCCTTCCTATGAAAGAAGGGTTTCGACCCAAAACGTCACCAATTCCTTCTCTCCTGAGATGCTGCTTGACCCACTGAGTTACTCCAACCTTTTGTATCTATTTTCGATGTAAACCAGCAGTTCCTTTTTACGCATTACAGATAGTGATCTTAGTCTATTTTCCGTTGTTCCATGCTCTGGGCATTGGTTTTCTCAGCAGTGTGCCTGTGATACAGCTGAGGTCAGTTCGCTGCACTTAGAGGTCACAGTAGCGCAGCGGTAGAGTTACTGCCGCACAACGCCAGAGACCCGGGTTCGATCCCGACCTCAGGAACTGTCTATGTAAAGTTTTCACATTCTCCCTGTGACCACATGGGTTTCCTCCCACATCACAAAGACGTATGGGTTTGTTGGTTAACTGGCCTCTATAAAAAAAGTTACCCCTAATGTGTAGTGAGTGGATGAGAAAGTGGGATAGCATAGAACTAGTAATTGGATGATCGATGGTCGGCATGGATCCGTGGGCCGAAGGGCCTGTTTCCATGCTGTATCTCTAAACATAAACTAAACAGAACACGGTTGAAGTGAGAGTTTAATCCACAACTCAAGTCATGAATGTTTAATTAATACGACGACAGCACAGTGGAGCTGTGATAGTGTTGCTGCCTAATGCCCCTGTCCCACTTAGGAAACCTGAACGGAAACCTCTGGAGACTTTGTGCCCCACCCAAGGTTTCTGTGCTGTTCCCGGAGGTTGCAGGTGGTTGCCGGAGGTTGCAGGTAGTGGAAGCAGGTAGGGAGACTGACAAAAACCTCCGGGAACCGCACGGAAACCTTGGGTGGGGCGCAAAGTCTCCAGAGGTTTCCGTTCAGGTTTCCTAAGTGGGACAGGGTCATTAAACTGCCAGAGACACAGGTTCAATCCTGACTTCTAGTGATGTTTGTACGGAGTTTGTGCTTTCTCCCTGTGGTTTTCTCCAGTTTCTTCCCACATTCCTAAGGTTTGTAGGTTAATTGGTTGCGGTAAAATTTGTAAATTGTTCCTAGTGTGTAGGATAGTACCAGTGCAGGGAGGTGATCGCTGGTCAGTGGGGACTTAGTTCGCTTAGTGGCCTGTTACCATGCTGTATCCCTAAAGTCTAATATCCAGGGTAAATATCTACCAGTAACAGAACAATGAAATTCTTAAGGGCCCGTCCCATTTACGCAATTTTTTCGGTGACTTGCCAGCACCTGTCATAGTCGCAGCAGGTCGCTGAAAATATTCAACATGTTGAAAACATGTTGAACGCACGACCATACAGGCGTTACGCCACGACATGTCGACACGTGACGCCTGTATGGTCATGACTAGTCGCCCAAAGAGTCGTACCTTTTTCTGGTCGCCGCTGGATTTTCAACATGTTGAAAATTTTCGTCGACCTGCTGCGACTATGATGGGTGCCGGCAGTCGCCGAAAAAAATCGCGTACGTGGAACAGGCCTCTTACTTGCTGCAGCTGTACAGGCCCAATAACAGAATAGTATACAATAATCAATCATGTATTAAATTAATTATCAGTAACATTAGGTAACCAGACTATAGTAGGGCAAAACTGAAGTAGGTAGTATAATCTAAAATAAAGCACATCGTAGATCGTAGCTGTGGTAAATCAATGAAAACATTTATCAATTGACAAATAGTGTGGAGCTCACAACTATTTCTCAGACAATACACTGAAGAGTCTCATAAATTGCAGCACTGATTTGGGATAATGCAGCCATCAATATATGATTGGGGATCCTCCCTGGTCTGTGCCACTTTAGTTGACCTCAGTTACAGTCAGTGCTGCATTGCTGCTTGACCTCTTTGCTCTGGGTCAGGGGCAAGGCAGGAATGGATTGGTCACGGCCTTTGTCTCCGCCGATCGTCTGCACACCCCTGTTGGGAGAGGCTGCCTGGATAGAAGCGTTGGGTTTAGCGGCCCTGGCTTCTCAGAGAGAGGGCAGACGCTCAGAGGCTAGGCTCAGCCAAGAAGAACGTCCCTTTCAGTCAGGATCTGGAGAGCTGCCAGTGCTCTCGATCACAAGGCACAAAGTTCAGCAACCCAGAAAAGATGGGCCTGTGCAGGAGGAGGAAGACAAGGCCGCAAAATCTGTAATATATGGCGTTTGATGCAGACATGTAAAGATCAGATACTCACACCTGACTGCTGAATGCACAATTGTAGTTTAGTCTAGTCTAGTTCAGTTTAGTTTAGTTTAGTTTAGTTTAGTTTAGTTTAGTTTAGTTTAGTTTAGTTTAGTTTAGTTTAGTTTAGTTTATTCTCACGTGTACCAAGCAACAATGGAAAGCTTTAGTTGTATGCTATCCAGTCAGCAGCATGACTATACACAATAACAATCGAGCCATCCACAGTGTACAGATGGGAAAGGGAATAACATTTAGTGCAAGATAAAAACCAATAAAGTCCGAGTAAAGAAGTCTGAGGGTTTCCAATGAGGTAGATGGTAGCTGAGGACTGCTCTCTAGATGTTGATAGGGTGGCTCAGTTGTACATACTTCAGTATTATGATTTGATAGAGTTCATTGAGTTCACAGTGTGATCTGCCACTTGTGCTGTGAGATATTAACCTCCCACCACATCAGGCCCGCACGTATTTATTTGGACACAGGCCTCACAAGCGACAGGGAGTTGGTGACAGCTGCGATGCACAGGGCAGTGGGGAAAACGTCTCCCAAAGATGATCAGTATAAAGTGTAGAGTCAACACAGTGGGCGGCACAGTGGTGCAGCGGTTCAGTTGCTGCCCTACAGCGCCAGAGACCCGGGTTCGATCATGACTATGGGTGCCGTCTATACATTTGTACGTTTGGAGTTTGTACATTCTCCCCGTGACCGCGTGGGTTTTCCCTGGATGCTCCGGTTTCCTTCCATACTCCAAAGAAGTACAGGTTTGTAGGTTAATTAGCTTCGCTAAAGACTGCAAATGATCCCTAGTGTGTAAGATCGTGCTAGTGCACCGGGATCGCTGGTCGGCATCAACTCGTTGGGCCAAAGGGCCTGATTTCGTGCTGTGCCTTTAAACTAAACTGAACACAGAAAGAGGCCCTTTGTCCCATCATGTCCATTCCAACTAATTACATTATTCCTATTTAACCACATTAGGTCTGCCTTCTATGTCTTAAAGACTCAAATACTTGGCTCGGTGCTTCTTAAATGTCATAAGTGCTCCACCATCTCTAAGCAGCATCTTACAAATTCCAGCCAGCCTTTATGTAAAAAAAAAATTCCCTCTTCAGACCCTCTGTGAGCCTTCTACCTCTCAGCTTGAACCTACCTCCTTGTGTCTTTGACACCCCCACTGTGTGAAAGAGCTTGCCATCCACCTTATAACAGGACACACCTC
Organism: Leucoraja erinaceus; assembly: GCF_028641065.1. Classification (NCBI taxonomy): domain Eukaryota; kingdom Metazoa; phylum Chordata; class Chondrichthyes; order Rajiformes; family Rajidae; genus Leucoraja; species Leucoraja erinaceus. The sequence continues at coordinate 28,693,594 of NC_073403.1, forward strand.
CATCAGCATCTGCTGCCTTGCCTCATCAATATGCTTACTACCTGGAGAGTAGCTTATATATCGCATTCCCATTGAAATGGAGGGAATCCCATTGACATCCTGAACGGTGCCTTTGTAGCTGTGAGTAAGTGTTAACAATACAACAGGTGTGACAGGAAAAACAGAATCAGCTACCAATCTCTAATGACTTGGTCACAGGGCAGCCCAAATGAGATTTGTAGCAATAAGACTAAGACTTATTTTAAGTCTTATTTGAAAGAATAAGACTTCCAAAGATAGGTGCAAAATGCTGCAGTAACTTGGCCGAGACCTGGAACATCACTTATTTCCTTCGCTCCATAGATGCTGCCTCGCCCACTGAGTATCTCCAGCATTTTTTGTCTACCGTTAATGTTTTTACCATGAATTTCTTGTACTTGAGTTTGATCTGATTATATCTATGTCGAGTAAATATGATCTATTTGGATAGTCTGCAAAACAAAACATTTCACTGTAACTCTGTACATTGGCAATAATAAACAAAAACCTTTAGAACATTAAAAAAAAGACTAATAACAAAATTGATAAGTGATAATAAAGAAAGATTTGCATGTTGGTTATGCGTTTCTGGATGCTAGTGTTGGTATTGGTTTATTAATGTCACTGGTACAGTGAAACATTTGGTTGTGTGTGCTACTCAGGCAAATCATATCATATTTGACTACTATCCGACCATGCACACGTATAACCGGTCGTGCAAAGAGGAAAATGGACAGAATACAGAATATAGCATTAGAGTTGCTGCCTCACAGTGGCAGAGACCCGGGTCCGATCCTGACTACAGATCCTGCCTGCACGGAGTTTGTACGTTCTCCCCATGACCTTTTCTCCGGGTGCTCTGGTTTCCTCCCATGTCCCAAAGACGTACTGGTTTGTGGTATATTTGGCTTGGTATAATTGTACATTGTTCCTTGTGTAAGTAGGATAGTGCTAGTGTGCGGGGATCGCTGGTCGGCATGGACCCGTTGGGCCGGATGGCCTGTTTCTGCGATGTATCTCTAAACTAAACTAAAAGAATACAGAATATAGCGCTTCAGCAACAAATTTCACATTTGAACAAAATGTGAGGGCCAAACCAAGTAGATTGAGAGATCGGGACGACACCCTTAGCTGATAAGAGCTCCGTACAGTTGTCTGGTGAAGAAGCTGTTCCTGAATCTGGTGGGAAGTGCTTTCAAACATTTGTACCTTCTGTCTGATGGGAGAGGGGAGAAGATGGTGGAAGTGTGAGAAGGAAATGCAGATGATGGTTTACAACGAAGACAGGCACAAAATGGTGGAGTAACTCAGCGGGTCAGGCAGCATCTCTGGAGAGAAGGAATGGGTAAAGCGTTTTATTGTCATATGTCCCAAAAATGTAACAATGAAATTCTTACTGGCAGCAGCAGCAGCAGAACAAGCTTACAAACACAGTACTCAATAAATAAAATAATATAACCAAAATAAAAGTTCATTAAATAAAAATCCTAATATAGTGCAAAAGAAAACCAAAGCCCTAAGTCCTGAGTGCAATCCAGGCAGTTCAGAGTTTAGTTGGGGCTCTTATTGTTCATAGTGGCTCTTGGGCCATAAATAGTAAGGTGGACTACAAAAGCAATCACAATTGATCTTTATAAATCAATGGTTCAGTCACAACTGGAGTAATATATCTAATTCAGAGCATCAGCCTTTAGGAAATAATTTTGGAAAGGATTTAGAGATGGTGCAAGAGATATTTATTACAATGATGGTAGAGACAAGGGATTTTATTTACAGTATGTATAGGAAGGAACTGCAGTTACTGGTTTAAACTGTAGATAGACACAACATGCTGGAGTAACTCCATAGGACAGGCAGCATCTCTGGAGAGAAGGAATGGGTGACGTTTCAGGTCGAGACCCTTCGTCAGTCAGACTGTATTTATGTGGATAGAATTGAGGAGCTGATAACAGAGGTGTATGCGAGGGAATCTGATCGATCAAAATTAAATCATAAAGGGTGTCGACAGAACAAATGGAGACCACCCTTTTATATTTGCAGAAAACCCACGTGGTCACGGGGAGAACGTACAAACTCCGTGCAGACAGCACCCGTAGTCGGGATTGAACTCGGGTCTCTGGCGCTGTAAAACAACAACTCTACCGCTGCACCACCGTGCAGCCACTGTGCCATTCCTCGCAAAATAACATTCCATTTGCCTTTCTTATTCTCGTTTAAATCGATGATAGACACAAATTGCTGTAGTAACTCAGTTGGACAGGCAGCATCTCTGGAAGAAGGGATGGGTGACGTTTCGAGTCGAGGCCCCTCTTCAGACTGAAGACGTAACTCAGCGGGACAGGCAGCATCTCTGGAGAGAAGGAATGGGTGACGTTTCGGGTCGAGACCCTTCTTCAGACTGAAGGAGTAACTCAGCGGGACAGGCAGCATCTCTGGAGAGAAGGAATGGGTGACGTTTCGGGTCGAGACCCTTCTTCAGACTGAAGGAGTAACTCAGCGGGACAGGCAGCATCTCTGGAGAGAAGGAATGGGTGACTTTTCGGGTCGAGACCCAGGGTCTCATTCCTTCTCTCCAGAGATGCTGCCTGCCCCGCTGAGTTACTCCAGCATTTTGTGTCCAACAAGATTTTTTTGTTGTGCGTAGCAGAGCGGCCAAACATATTCTCGCAGGCCCTTCACTGCATGCGTGATAAATCACTTTATTGTTGGAGTGTGTCTGCACAAGGCCAGTGCGGAGCTATTTGGTTTTACTGCAAGCATTGGAACCAGAGAGCTTTAACGCTGGCCAGAGACAAAGACAGTCACGGCAGCTTTCATTCCCTGCCAGTGCTTATGAGCACGAATCATGCGAGTCATATGGCAATCTCAGTATTAAATAGATTTTACAGATTCCTGCATAATTGTGTATCCACAAAAACAGTCTCTCAGAAGACAGCTAATGGAGCAGCCTAGCGTGAAGAGAGCTCATGTTGTTATTACTTTAACTGGAGACTAGATCTTCCCCAGAATCTGACACTTTTCTTGTTATTTTTTAATATCAAAACTGTAATATTAGCTGAATATTCTAATATTTGCTGAATATTATAAATCTGAGGAGAGTACTTTGGGAGTATGGTGTTGGCTGCACAAATGATGTAGAGTGAGATGGCTGTTACACTTTAGTTTGGCTTACTTCAGTTTAGTTTATTGTCACCTGTACCGAGGGACAGTGAGAAGCTTTTGTGCTATCCAGTCAGCGGAAAGACAATACATGATTACATTCATGCGATTTACAGTGTATAGATACATGGTAAGGGAATAATGTTTAGTGCAAGGTAAAGCCAGTAAAATCCGATCTAAGATAGACACAAAATGCTGGAGAAACTCAGCGGGACAGGCAGCCTCTCTTTTTGTGCATTTTGTGAGAGAGGTTGCCTGTCCCGCTGAGTTACTCCAGTAATTTGTGTCTATCTTTGGTTTAAACCAGCATCTGCAGATCCTTCCTATACACAAAGTCCGATCAAAGATAGTTCGAGGGTCACAAATGAGGTAGAGAGTATTTCAGGACTGCACTCTAGTTGTAGTAGGATGATTATAGTTTTGACTAGAAAAGTGGGACCCATTGGGTCCTGTCCCCCAACGCGGGCAGGGGGGGGGGGGGGGGGGGGGGGGGGGGGCTGGCGTGTGGCGTCACAGAGCTGGTGAGTTTGGGCTGTTTTTAAAAACATTAAACGATTAAAAACTTGGGAAATATAGGTCGGAATGCGACGGGAAGATGTTTATCGCCTCGACGGGAAAAATGTGAGTAGAATGTGTGAAAATGGGACGTCTATGACCTAGCGTTTGGAAGATATTGACACCCACACACACATACAGCCACAAACAAGATGAAGAGTATTATTATTATAGAGATTAAAGATACAGTGTGAAACAGGCCCCTTAGCCCACGGAGTCCATATTGACCAGCAATCAACCATACATTGGTTCCATCTACTCACAAAAGACAACTTATACAGAAGCCAATTAAACTACAAACCTGCATGTCTTTGGAGTGTGGGAGGAAACTGGAGCACCCGGAGGAAACCCATGGAGAATATCCATACTCTGTACATTCAGCACCCGCAGTCAGGATCGAACCTGGGTGTCTGGTGCTGTAAGGCAGCACCTCTACTGCTGTGCCACTGTGCCACCCTTGGCAGTGCACATCAACAGGGTAGGTCAATGTGGTTAGGAGGATAGTGAGAGCTATCTGTCCGTTCCCTCCACAGACGCTGTCTGACCAGCAGATTTCCTTCAGCGCTTTGTTTTTGCTGATGCATCTCTGTTGACTTTTTTAACCTCTGTCCTGGACCAATATCTTTGGTTAACTGTCAGCCTATTTCAGGCCTGAGAGAAATAAAAGGAGAATTAATTTAATTGTAATGAACCTGCTTCTATTTCATGCAGAATTAACAACTCACAAAACGGGTTGTTCACAGTAAAACGAAAATCAAGAAAACTGCTTTTACTGGAAATTTGAAATAAAAACATAAATGCCGGAAACACTTGGCAGATCAGACTCATCAGAGTTATGGAAAGAATAACAGACTCTGAAGTAGATGTTCTGACCCGAAACATCGCCTTTTCCTTCTCTTCAGAGATGCTGCCTGACCCGCTGAGTTACTCCACCATTTTGTGAAGGGGATGAATATTCTGCAGCGTGACTTTAGAGAGCTCGGAAAAATGCTGAAAAGCAGACCACCAGGGTTGTTATCACCGGTTTGCTTCCAGTACCTCGTGCTAGCGAGAGCAGGAACAGGGAGATACGGGACCTGAATGTGTGGCTGAGGAACTGGTGCATGGGGCAGGGATTTAGATTCTTAGATCACTGGGATCTGTTTTGGAGTAAGGGGGAACTGTACAAAAGGGACGGATTAACAGGTGGGGGACCAGCATTCTGGCAGGCAGGTTTGTCACTGCTACACGGGTGGTTTTAAACTGAATAAGGGGGATGGGGTGTCGAATGGGATAGTTGAGGATGGAGTTAAAGGGAAAGGGTTTCTTAAATGTGTGAGCATAGAGACAGAGGGGTGTAAAATGAGGGTAGAAGCAATAGGTAGCAAGGTGAAAAGTAAAAGTGGCAGGCAGACAAATCCAGGGCAAAAATCAAAAAGGGTCACTTTTCAACATAATTCAACAAAAGCTTTTATAGATATGTGAAGAGAAAAAGATTAGTTAAAACAAATGTAAGTCCCTTGCAGTCATAAGGGGTCAGAGGGTTGTAAAAACAAGCCTGAAGGCTTTGTGTCTCAATGCAAGGAGCATTCGTAATAAGGTGGATGAGTTGAATGTGCAGATACCTATTAATGACTATGATATAGTTGGGATCACGGAGACATGACTCCATGGTGACTAAGGCTGGGAGCTGAACATCCAGGGATATTCAATATTCAGGAGGGATAGACAGAAAGGGAAAGGAGGTGGGATAGTGTTGCTGGTTAGAGAACAGATTAACGCAATAGAAAGGAAGGACATTAGCTTGGAGGATGTGGGATCGATATGGGTAGAGCTGCGAAACACTAAGGGGCAGAAGACGCTAGTGGGAGTTGTGTACAGGCCACCTAACAGTAGTAGTGGAGTTGGGGATGGCATCAAACAGGAAATTAGAAATGCGTGCAACAAAGGTAAAACAGTTATAATGGGTGACTACATATAGATTGGGTGAATCAAATTGGCAAGGGTGCTGAGGAAAAGGATTTCTTGGAATGTATGCGGGATGGTTTTCTAAACCAACATGTAGATGAACCAACGATAGAGCAGGCTATTCTAGATTGGGTATTGAGTAATGAGGAAGGGTTAGTTCGCAGTCTTGTTGAGCGTGGCCCCTTGGGCAAGAGTGACCATAATATGGTTGAGTTCTTCATTAGGATGGAGAGTGACATTGTTAATTCAGAAACAAGGGTCCTGAACTTAAAGAAATGTAACTTTGAGGGTATGAGTCGTGAATTGGCCAAGATAGACTGGCAATTGATTCTTAATGGGTTGACGGTGGATATGCAATGGAAGACATTTAAAGACTGCATGGATGAACTACAACAATTGTTCATCCCAATTTGGCAAAAAAATAAATCAGGGAAGGTAGTGCATCCGTGGATAACAAGGGAAATCAGGGATAGTATCAAAACAAAAGATGAAGCATACAAATTAGCCAGAAAAAGCAGCCTACCAGAGGACTGGGAGAAATTCAGTCCAGCAGAGGAGGACAAAGGGATTAATTAGGAAAGGGAAAATAGATTATGTAAGAAAACTGGCAGGGAACATAAAAACTGATTCCAAAGCTTTTATAGATATGTGAAGAGAAAAAGATTAGTTAAAACAAATGTAAGTCCCTTACAGTCAGAAACAGGTGAATTGATCATGGGGAACAAGGACATGGCAGACCAATTGAATAACTACTTTGGTTCTGTCTTCACTAAGGAAGACATAAATAATCTGCCGGAAATAGCAGGGGACCGGGGGTCAAATGAGATGGAGGAACTGAGTAAAATCCAGATTAGTCGGGAAGTGGTGTTAGGTAAATTGAATGTATTAAAGGCCGATAAATCCCCAGGGCCAGATAGGCTGCATCCCAGAGTACTTAAGGAAGTAGCCCCAGAAATAGTGGATGCATTAGTGATAACTTTTCAAAACTCTTTAGATTCTGGAGTAGTTCCTGAGGATTGGAGGGTAGATAATGTAACCCCACTTTTTAAAAAGGGAGGGAACGAGAAAACGGGGAATTACAGACCATTTAGTCTAACGTCGGTAGTGGGGAAACTGCTAGAATCAGTTATTAAAGATGGGATAGCAGCACATTTGGAAAGTGGTGAAATCATTGGATTCATCAGCATGGATTTATGAAAGGTAAATCATGTCTGACGAATCTTATAGAATTTTTCGAGAATGTAACTAGTAGAGTGGATAAGGAAAAAACAGTGGATGTGCTATATATGGACTTTTAGAAGGCTTTCGACAAGGTCCCACATAAGAGATTAGTATACACCTTAAAGCACACGGTATTGGGGGTTCAGTATTGATGTGGATAGAGAACTGGCTGGCAGACAGGAAGCAAAGAGTAGGAGTAAACGGGTCCTTTTCACAATGGCAGGCAGTGACTAGTGGGGTACCGCAAGGCTCAGTGCTGGGACCCCAGCTATTTACGATATATATTAATGATCTGGATGAGGGAATTGAATGCAACATCTCCAAGTTTGCGGATGACACGAAGCTGGGGGGGGGCAGTGTTAGCTGTGTGGAGGATGCTAGGAGGCTGCAGGGTGACTTGGATAGGCTGGGTGAGTGGGCAAATGCATGGCAGATGCAGTATTCAGATTCAGATTCAGATTCAGGTTCAACTTTAATTGTCATTGTCAGTCTACAGTACAGAGACAATGAAATGCAGTATAATGTGGATAAATGTGAGGTTGTCCACTTTGGTGGCAAAAACAGGAACGTTTAACAGGACTATTATCTGAATGGTGGCCGATTAGGAAAGGGGGAAATGCAACAAGACCTGGGTGTCATGGTACACCAGTCATTAAAAGTAGGCATGCAGGTGCAGCAGGCAGTGAAGAAGGCGAATGGTATATTAGCATTCATAGCAAAAGGATTTGAGTATAGGAGCAGGGAGGTTCTACTGCAGTTGTACAGGGTCTTGGTGAGACCACACCTGGAGTATTGCGTACAGTTTTGGTCTCCTAATCTGAGGAAAGACATTCTTGCCATAGCGGGAGTACAGAGAATGTTCACCAGACTGATTCCTGGGATGTCAGGACTTTCATATGAAGAAAGACTGGATAGACTCGGTTTGTACTCGCTAGAATTTAGAAGATTGAGGGGGGATCTTATAGAAACTTTCAAAATTCTTAAGGGGTTGGACAGGCTAGATGCAGGAAGATTGTTCCCGATTTTGGGGAAGTCCAGAACAAGGGGTCACCGTTTAAGGATATGGGGGAAAGCTTTTAGGACCGAGATGAGGAAAACATTTTTCACACAGAGAGTGGTGAATGTCTGGAATTCTCTGCCACAGAAGGTAGTTGAGGCCAGTTCATTGGCTATATTTGAGAGGGAGTTAGATGTGGCCCTTGTGGCTAAAGGGATCAGGGGGTATGGAGAGAAGGCAGGGACAGGATACTGAGTTGGATGATCAGCCATGATCATATTGAATAGCGGTGCAGGCTCGAAGGACCGAATGGCCCACCCCTGCACCTATTTTCTATGTTTCTGTTTCTATGTTTCTATGTCAGATTCAGATTCAATTTTAATTGTCATTGTCAGTGTACAGTACAGAGACAACGAAATGTCCATCTTCGATATAAATGTGCATCAGCAGTTCCTTCATAAACTGAATTAATATTTCTGGTCTAAGACCCCTTGTCAGAAGAGGGCTCAGAACTGAAATGTTAATGCCATTTCTTTTCCACAGATGTTGTCTGACCCGCTGAGTCTCCCAGATGGAGGGGAAGGGGACATCTAGTGATCCTGTGTGAAGGTGAACAGAATGTGGCGAGTGTGGCCAGAGGTGTCTCACTCAGGGTGAAGCCACCAGCCCTGATACACAGGTTCGATTCTCCACAGGGGCCATGATCAAGGCTGACCAACATTGGCTGTTGCTCCTTCATTCACCCTCAAATTACTATCACTTCCCAGGACCTTCAACCAGACTGACAATTTAAACAAAGAACTCGTGTTTTAGCTTTTGGCTGAATAATTAATCTATGAAATTTCAAACATCTGGATTATCTCTGGTTGGTTCCAAGATTAAATATTATAATTAATCGGTAGGTCTTCTGGTTAGAGAAGAAGAACAAGGATATCAGTCAGCATGAGTGGGTGGCCCAGCGGGGCAGCGGGTAGAGCTGCTGCCTCACAGCGCAGAGACCTGGGTTCCATCCTGACCTCGGGTGCTGTCTATGTTGAGTTTGTATGTTCTCCCTTTGACTGTGTGGGTTTCCGCCAGGTGCTCTGGCTTCCTCCCAATCCTAAAGACATTTGGGTTTGTAGGTTAATCAGCCTCTGTATATTGCCCCAAGTTTACAGGCAGGGGGTGTGAAAGTGGGATAACATGGATCTAGTGTGATCGATGGTTAGCGCGGACTCACCTGGCCAAAGGGCCTGCTCCCACGATGCATCTTTCATTCGATTCAATCAAAGAATTCTTATCCTCAATTGCTATCTGAAGAACCTTTCTGGTGTGAATCATTAAAGTGTTGGACGAGATTCAGAGATGAGGAACTGATCTTTGATGTCCTCCAAAATTCAGCCAAATGTGGAGAATGGCCAACTGAATGAAGTAATCGATGGCAGATGACATCAGTGGATGCAGATACCCAGCCAGTCACGAAACAGGCAATGGTTAGTGCCTTCAATATGGGAACGGCGGTTTTTCCAATGAATCTGCGTGACCGATGCATTCTAGAGTAGGATAGAATCCTGGCCGGACCGGTTCTCATATGCACAAATAAAACATATGAATGGTGAGTTAATTTCCTCAAATATGTGCTTGAATTCCAGCTGCAGTTTTCTTCCACATATAAAAGAAGTTATGTTTCCTTGTGCCAAGTGTTCATTCTTGCCTCTATAATTTAAAACTGTAAGAAGTCCACCTCTACCCCATGTACAGTGGCGGCGCCTAACGGCAGCGGCTCGACTACAGTCGTCTGTCTTTTTTCATTTTTGTCTTGTTAAATGTATGTCTTGAGTTAGTTTTTATTATTTTTTTTAGCTGTGTATATGTGGGGGGGGGGCTGTGGGGGAAACCGTTTTAAATCTCTTCCCTGTGCGGGGACCCGACTATTTCCTGTCGGGTCTCGGATGTCGTTGGGCCTAACATCGTGGAGCCGGCGGCGACCTCTGGCCGGGACTAACCTGAGGGCTCTAGTTGCAGAGCCTGCGGAACTGACATCGCGGAGCTGGCCAACTTCGGAGCGGGAAGAGCTGTGGTGGCGTGCGGCTGCGACCCGACTTTTGGAGTTCGGAGGCACCGGCCGCAGACCCGGTGGACGGGAACATCGGGAGCTCGCAGGTCCCTGGTGGGAGACCGCTTTTCCGAGCTCCGCAACGGCGACTTCTCCCGCTGGAATCGCGGGTTTAAGGACATGGAGCCGGGGCCTAACATCGCCCCGTGTGGCTTAAACGGCCTCAGGATTTACCATCGCCCACCGGGGGCTTTAACATTGGAGCCCCAGTTCGCCTCGACACTGCAGTTGGACTGCTGGACAACGGGAGAAGGAACAAAGGGAAGAGATAAAGACTTTGCCTTCCATCACAGTGAGGAGATGTTGGAGACTCACTATGATGGATGTTTATGTAAACTGTGTTAAGTGTGGGTCTTGGATTGTTTTGTAATGTAAAAAACTGTAGAAATTATATTTCGTTCAAACCTAGGTTTGAATGACAATAAATTGCATTCTATTCTATGCATTCTATCCTTGCAAACAATTACCAGGGCGGCACGGTGGCGCAGCAGTAGAGTTGCTGCCTTACAGCTCCAGAGTCCAGGTTCGATCCTGACAACAGGTGCCATCTGTACGGAGTTTGTACGTTCTCCCTGTGACCTGCCTGAGTTTTCTCCGGGTGCTCTGGTTTCCTCTACACACTCCAAAGACGTACAGGTTTGTAGGGTAATTGACTTGGTATGAATATATATTGATAATCAGTATTTGTAGAATAGTGTTAACGTGCGGGGATCGTTGGTTGGGGCGGACTCGATGGTCCGAAGGGCCTGTTTACGCATTGTCTCACAAAGCAAAACTAATACATGGGGAGACTCTTGGGTACTTTTAGACAGTATATAAAAAGGTCAGCACAGTATATCTCTGACATTTTCCATTCCAGAACCACAGACATTCCAGTGCCCCTTCATCCTGCTGCATAACTGTGTACATTGCCTGGGGTTGGAGTTTGATTTACTGAACACTGGGACTGGGATGGTTAGTGGGAGGGATGATGTGCCCGCTAGCTTGCCGGAAGGCCAGAGGTAAATATAACGTTTGTATCAGAGAGTTTTTATTTCAGTCATTCACATGTTATCATAACATCTCTAGTGTTCCCAACCAAACAGTTGCTAGTGACCACACTCATGAGTCAACCCTGGAGTTTAAAGGGACACTCCCAAAGGCAAAGGTTATAGCAGTGGGTAGGAAGGAACTGCAGATAGATATAATGTGCTGGAGTAACTCAGCGGGTGAGCCAGCATCTCTGGAGAGAAGGAATGGGCGACGTTTCGGGTCAAGACCCTTCTTCAGACTGATGTCAGGGAGGGGGCGGGACACATATAGAATGTTGTAGGAGACAGTAAGACTGGTGAGAGAACTGGGAAGGGGAAGGGGATGAAGAGAGAGGGAAAGCAAGGGCTATCTGAAGTTAGAGAAGTCAATGTTCTTACCGCTGGGGTGTAAACTACCCAAGCAAAATATGAGTTGCTGGTCCTCCAATTTGCACTGGGCCTCACTTTGACAATGGAGGAGGCCCAGGACAGAAAGGTCAGGTTGGGAATTGGAGGGGGAGTTGAAGTGCTGAGCCACCGGGAGATCAGGTAGGTTAAGACGGACTGAGCGGAGGTGTTCAGCGAAACAATCACAGAGCCTGCACTCGGTCTCGCCGATGTAGAGAAGATGACACCTGGAACAGTGGATTCAGTAGATGTGGTTGGAGAAGGTGCACGTGAACCTCTGCCTCACCTGGAATGACTGTTTGGGTCCTTGGATGGAATCGAGGGGGGAGGTAAAGGGACAGGTGTTGCATCTCCTGCACCTACACCCTGATTCTTCACTACACCAGTATTCTGTACAACACCCATAAACATGAGACACCCCTATTCTTCACTACCTCGTAACCATTACAACATCGCTATCCTTCATTGCACCCCCAGTCATTACTGCACCCCGACACTACCCTCAGTACACAGTGAACAATAGGGCTCTGGGTATGCTGGAGAAACATAGAAACATAGAAAATAGGTGCAGGAGGAGGCCATTCGGCCCCTCGAGCCAGCATCACCATTCATTGTGATCATGGCTGATCGTCCCAAATCAATAACCCGTGCCTGCCTTCTCCCCATATCCCTTGATTCCGCTAATACCACAAATTCACAACTCTCTGGGTGAAAAAGCTTTTTCTCCCCTCACTTTTAAATGGCTTCCCCTTTATTCTAAGACTGTGGCCCCTGGTTCTGGACTCGCCCAACATTGGGAACATTTTTCATGCATCTAGCTTGTCCAGTACTTTTATAATTTTATATGTTTCTATAAGAGACCCCCTCATCCTTCTAAACTTAGAGCAGAGGAATCTAGGAATACATGTGCATAGTTTGCTGAAAGTGGCATCACAGGTGGATAGGGTGGTCAAAAAGGGTGGGGAGTGTTTAAGCAAGTTAGGACTCTATTCCTTAGCGAGCAGGAGGATAAGGGGTGATCTTATAGAGGCGTATAAAATTGTGAGAACAATAGATTGGGTTAAAGCACAGAGTCTCTTGCTTAGCGCAGGGGAATCAAGAACCAGAGAACATAAGTGTAAGGTGAAAGGGAAAGATTGAATAAGAATATGAGGAGTAACTTCACACAAACGGCTTACCACGGGTTTGATTTTTTTTTAAAACTCAGGAGAGCTCTTGAATTAGCTCGTACAGTGAGACAGCCCCTTAAGTGGACCCGTTGGGTCCTAGGTTCACGTGGGAGGGCTGGTCCCCCAACGCAATATTCCACCTCTTCACCAATTCCAATATTGGTGGCCAATGGGGGGGGGGGAGGTCCGGAGCACTAGAATGGGTGTTGTGGGTCAAGTCAAGTAAAGCCCAATGAGTGCAGAGCCAACAATCCAAGTCAATCCTTTTCAAGTCAAGTCAATCCATTTCAAGTCAAATCAAGATAAGTCAATTTCAAGTCAAGTCAAGTCAATCCATTTCAAGTCAAGTCAAGTCAATCAATTTCAAATCAGGTCAAGTCAAGCACAGGGCAGGCGGGGCCAGCCAACAATACAATCCATTTGCTTTCATTTCAGGTGAGGTCACGAAAAGCAAAGGCAAAGCAAAAGCAAAAGCACAGGGCAGGCAAAAAAACTCATTGCATTTTCATTTAGGGTTAACAAATCATTTATTGCAAGTACATTGCAGACTCACAGTTCAGTTGACTCACAGCTTAGAATCACAGTTGTGGCCTCTCCCTCACGATCTTCCAGAGTGACTGTCTGACGTCTGGTATCCAGGGCTTTGTACTCCTGCCCCCCACCCCCACCCCCCGGGTGGGGCGTTACCTTTATCATTGTGATTGACAGGCGAGAGGACCAATCAGCTGGTCTCAAAATTATTTAAACAATCGTATCTTTTTTATTTTTCAGCCATCGGAAAAATCCTTGCAGCTGCTGCAGCGGAGGAGGACTGCGTGTAAGATTGCGAAAAATCATAGTGATATATGGTAGTTTTTTTTTCTAAAATCAATTAACAGTGTAGACAGGAAGTGGTCAAGACGAGTTATTTTGACATTTATATTTTAGTTATATAGATTAACGTTATTACAAAACCTACCATCAGCGGCGCTGTAGATCTGTCACTGCTTGTGCGTGCGATTCCGGAGGCTTTGTGGGGGGGGGGGGGGGGGGGGGGGGGGGGGGGGGGGGGGGGGGGGGGGGGGGTGGGGGGGGGGGGGGGGGGGGGGGGGGGGGGGGTGGATTGCTGGATGATTGCGTTGTTGGATTGAACTTAAACGCGACTAAAAATGCCTTCAATACCTTCAGCACCACGGATCGCAATATCAGGACAAAACACAAGGTATGTCATTTATCTAACATATTATCTTGCTTTTTGGTGTGGCTTCATTTTAATCTTATGATGCGGAAACATTTATTTAGACATGTTATGAATCAGCCATGTCTTGCCTGCTGATATGCACTTAAAATTCATGGCAACGGCAACATTCCAATCGATCACATTCCAGAAACATCCGCTCAAGACTCATTAATTTTTTTCATGGAAACAATCATGTCATAAGACATCTAAATAAACTATATTTTTTGTGTTATTGTCTATCCATGATCAATATTTTCATACTAAATATCCACAGTACAGTTTTAGTCAAATGTATTGTGCAAAAAATAATGATTTTGATTATCTTGAAAGTGGGTGTTTCTGGATTAATTTATGGGAATTAAACATAAAGAGAGATTTAAAATCATGTTATATTATGAATTCTTGTGTGAATGGGATCAGTTTGTTATTTGTTATGTGGATACTTAGGCTATTTAACATTTATAGCCTTTTCTTAAGAAATGGATAGATGTAATCTAGTGTCATCTAGTAATTGATTAGATGACACTAATGAATATGAATTTTTTGTTGGGTATTTACTATTTGTTTTAGCATTTAACTTTATAATTTCTACCTTTTTTTTCTACAACTGCAAATAATAACTTGTTTCTGTTAATGCTGTTCAGTGTTTTCTCCAAAGAAGAAATGCAAAATTGTCAATCCAAATGCCCAGCAAAAGAGACTGATTTAGACAGCATTCGCAGAGATTATCCAAATTTGGACTACTCCAAATGTGATGATCTACAGGACATTCTTAATGAGAAAGTAGTGGGCAGAAAGACATGGTTTGAAGAGCAAAAACTTGTAGTTTACAATGCCAAAATTGAAAAGTTGAGGAAAAACAAGGTGTACATAGTTGTTTATTGGTTACAATCTGAGGAGTATGATGATGCTACTGATTATGATATGCTAATGTACCAGCTAGCAACTGATAAATACTTGGTCTTTTGCTAGAAATTGTCATTTCTTTACCTGTTCGTTACGGACTTACAGCATATAATACAATAATATTAAAGTTCTGATCTTGGGAATCTCAAATCTTTGAATTTTCAAGGCAGTCTGGGTGTTTATTACTATGTCCGTCACAACGGTCAATTTTGTAATTAACTACAATTAGGTAACTAACTAATTATATGCTTTAATTTCAGGTCATCCAAGTAAGATGTTTCATATTTGTTTCAGAATGCTTCAATCTATAATAACTGAAAATTTCAGTCAGTTCTCTTAATTGTTAAGAAAGTTATGGGCTTTTGACTGTCCTCGATCACAGCTTTTGTGTTAAGTCAATGGAAAAGCAACAGGGAACAAGATGCTAATTTCCGAGTATGAAAATGACCATACCATTTTTAATACTGAAGATATGAATGTGAATTAGGTAACAAATTAAAGTTATTTTTATGCTTTATCTAATGGGATAAATTACAGGCTTGTTTTTTAAATCTCAAAATTTTGTAACATTCCTATATAGGTTGGCTAAAAAAAAGGTAGATGGGACTAGTGTAGATGGGACTAGTGTTGGCCGGAGTGGGCAAGATTGGCCGAAGGGCCTGCTTCTACTCTGTGGTTCAATGACTATGACCCTTATTCTTCACTGTAACTATATTCTTCACGACTTCCTAATGGTTACTACACCGCTATTCGTTATTACAGCTCCATACTTTTCATGCCTTGGTGTGTCCTCTCATCAGTTCACCACTACAGGTTTTCAGTAGTCATATCGATGGGATTATGTTAAAGTTCCAAACGCCAGAAATGTTGATGTCTGAAACTATTTTTTCACTTTCCAGAAATACATAATCCTACAGAAAAAAAATTAGAAACATATTCTTAAAATAGGGACAGCATTACTGCCAATCTGGACTGGAGACAAATCTGTGAAACTGCCACTTCCCAGAGTTGGTTGGCACGAACAAAGCAACATTTATACATAATACATAAATTGATGCCTTGTGTGACATCTCTCGGTAGCAACGATTCTTAAGCCTCAGAAATATGACTAGACTCAACTTGGAGTCACAGACATAGGGTTGATCTGTTATAAGCAGACCACCAGATTAGAATCCTTTTCCAAGGGGTGGGTGTGAGCTTTGATGGCTAGGGGCATTGGAGGCCTTGGCAGGAATAACAATATCTCCTCCAGTATAGCCGTTGCCATGGGCTATGTCTGAAATCATTCCCAGAGTTTTTCCTCTCACTGGCCACAGTTTTCACCACTTCCCCATACATCCCCAGCAGACACACAAATATATACACACACAAATACTGTATTCTTTATTCCCTTGAAGGATATCTGATAGGCGTTTGAAAGTTGGCATGTAGGAGTTCGCAGTGTCCGTCAATACAGATTGCAGTCTTTTTCACAGGAGTCTGAAGAAGGGTCTTGACCCATAATGTAACCCATCCTTTTTCTCCAGAGATTCTGCCTGACCTGCTGTGTTATTCCAGCACTTTGTGTCAATCTTTGGTATAAAACAGCATTTGCAGTTCCTTTTTAACACTACAATGTTTTTGTTCCTTTTACTATAGTTCCGACTAGTTCAGTCTTGGACCAGAATAAAAGGACGTACCTTTAGAAAGGAGATGAGGAGGAATTTATTTAGTCAGAGGGTGGTGAATCTGTGGAATTCATTGCCACAGATGGCTGTGGAAGACAGGGTAATGAATATTTTTAAGGTGGAGATTGTCAGATCCTTGATTAGTACGGATGTCAGGGGTAATGGGGAGAAGGCAGGAGAAAGGGGTTGAGAGGGAAAGATAAATCAGCCATGATTGAATGGCGGGGAAGATTTGATGGGCCAAATGGCTTAATTCTGCTCTTAGAATGAAAGAACATGTTCGGGCAGTCATGGTGGCACAGCAGTAAAGTTGCTGCCTTACAGCAAAATGCAGCGCCAGAGACCCGGATTCGATCCCGACTACGGGTGCTGTCTGTATGTAGTTTGTACGTTCTCCCCGTGATCTGCGTGGGTTTTCTCCAAGAACTTCAGTTTCCTCCCACACTCCAATGACGTACAGGTTTGTAGGTTAATTGGCTTGATAAAATGTTAAATTGTTCAAGTTGACGATATGCAGGGTACTGCCTTGCCGACTACAAAATTCAGAAGGTTCATGGTGAGCTGAAGGGCCTGTTTCCACGCTGTGTTGCTAAACTAAAATAAATACTAAAGTAATGTGCAAGGACAGGTTTAATCTGATCACAAAAAAATGGGCCAGTCCCACTTAGGTGACTCTTTAGGCAACTGCCAGGGACTAGTTTTAATGGAATTCACCTACGATACATGGCGACACCCTACAGCAGCACCTACAACAACCTACGACAGCAAAAATTGTCACCAAAAATTTTTCAACATGTTAAAAATCTTGCGACAGTCGCCTGTAGTCACCCAAAAAATCATCTCTGTGGGACAGGACCATGACACACATATTAGACAAAGTGAAATCAGTACTGTAGATAGATGTCAGTTAAATTGTGGAGCTGAGGCGTTTGGATTCAATCACAGTTGTTTGAATATACACTATGGGCTCATTCCTGATGGTTAAGAGGAGCCAGACTGAATGGTCATTCATTGACTATAACTGTCTTATGACCAGCTAAATAAACTATCTAATGGCCAGCTATGTACAAAATGCCTCTTAAATGTTCCAACCAAAGAAAACATTACAGCAAAGTGGTTGCCGGGAAACTGAACCAAGTGGCAGAAGGCACTATTAATATGATGGTTTCCGTAGACAAGTGACATGTTTCAGAAGTGGGTTCAAACAATATATACAATGCCAATATTGTATGGTGGCACAGTGGTAGAGTTACTGCCTCACAGCGGGTGCGATCCTGAATACAGGTGCTGTCTGTGCAGAGTTTTACGTTCTCCCTGTGATGGCATCGGTTTCCTCCGGGTGCTCCGGTTTCCTCCCACATTCCAAAGACGTCCAGGTTTGTCGGTTGATTGGCTTCTGTAAATTGTCCCTAATGTATCGGATGCAAAATTGGGCAGCATAGAACTAGGTGATGGGATGGTAGGACTGACATATGATGAAAGAATGAATCGACTGGGCTTGTATTCAGTAGATCTTACAGAAACATATACAATTCTTAAGGGATTGGGTAGGCTAGATGCAGGAAAAAAGTTCCTGATGTTGGGGAAGTCCAGAAGCGGGGGTCACAGTTTAAGAATAAGGGGTAGGCCATTTAGGGCTGAGATGAGGAAAAGCTTTTCACCCAGAGAGATGTGAATCTGTGGAATTCTATGTCACAGAAGGCAGTGGAGGAAAATTCACTGGATGTGTTCAGGGGAGACAATAGACAATAGGAGCAGGAGTAGGCCATTCGGCTCTTCAAGCCAGCACCGCCATTAAAGTGATCATGGCTGATCATCCACAATCAGTACCCAGTTCCTGCCTTCTCCCCATATCTCCTGACTTTGCTATCTTCAAGAGCCCTATCTAACTCTGTCTTGAAAGTATCCAGAGAACCGACCTCCACCGCCCTCTGAGGCAAATAATTCCACAGACTCACAACTCTCTGTGGGAAAACAGTGTTTCCTCATCTCTGTTCTAAATGGCTTAGCCCTTATTCTTAAACCGTGGGCCCTGGTTCTGGACTCCCCCAACATCAGGAACATGTTTCCTGCCTCTAGCGTGTCCAAACCTTTAATAATCTTATATGTTTCAATAAGATTCCCTCTCATCCTTCTAAATTCAGGTAAACAAGCCCAGCAGCGAGAGTTAGATAGAGTTAGATATGGAGTTATATAGAGTTAGATATAGTTAGATATAGTTCTTAGAGTTAATGGAATCAAGGGATATGGGGAGAAAGCAGGAACGGGGTAATGATTTTGGATGATCAGCCATAATAACTTTGAATAGCGGCACTGGCTCGAAGGGCTGAATGTCCTACTCCTGCACCTATTTCCTATGGATGTTTCGTTACAGGTGATCGATGGTCAACATGGACTCAGTGGGCCAAAGGGCCTGTTTCCATGCTGTATCTCCAAAATAAGCCAAAAACCATTCAGAAAAGAAAAGGCTGTAGAGCTAGAGAGATTTGCAACTGATAGTATGGAGTGAATTAATAAAAATATTTCAAAATAAGAGTCAGTTCGGCACAGACATTGTGGGTCAAAGGGCGTGTTCTTGTGTTGTACTGTTTTATGTCCTATGTTGGAATTGATCTCTGCCTTTGTTCGCACTGGCATGAGATTGTGATAGTGTGCAAGGTGAAGGTTTTCCCATATATAAAGGAGAGGGAGGCTTTTCACGAGTTAATAAGTAATAGGAGCAGAAATTGGTAATTCGGCCCATCAAGTCTACTCCGCCATTCAATCATGGCTGATCTATCTCTCCCATCCGAACCCCATTCTCCTGCCTTCTCCCCTTTTCTGGAGGTTTTGCTCCAGATGTTGGTTGCACATCATGGAGCGATGTTGTATCAAATCCAGGCTGGTATATCATCATGAAGGAAGAGGAAACCTATGAGATAATGGGCAAGAATTTGCAGATGTCACACAATAAGCAGGCTGTTGGCACAATGGTTGATGGAAAGAATGATGTTTTTAGTTTAGAGTTTTTAGTGAGAAATTTTTTTAGTTTAGAGACAACGTGGAAACAGGCCCCACGCTGACCAGCGATCCCCATATACTTACACTATCCTACACACACTAGGGACATTTGACATTTATACCAAGCCAATCAACATACAAACCCACGTCAAGGGGAGAACGTACAGACTCCTTACGGTCAGCACCCATAGTCAGGATCAAACCCGGGTCTCTGGCGCTGTCCAGGGCCTGTCCCACTTAGGCGACTTGTTCGATGACTACAGGCGACTAAGCAGTCGCCACATGGTCGCGGGGCGGTGCCTGTATGGTTGTGAGTTGCCTCCTCAAACTCCTAAAGAGTCGTAACATTTTTCAGGTCGCAGCTGGATTTTGAAATGTTCAAAACCTTTCGGCGACTGTGGGCTTGACGTAGCCTGTCTTCTCCTGTCGTAGGTGCTGTCGTAGGTTGTCGCCAGGAACACGCAGGTTGTCGCCAGGTGACATAGGTTGTTGCCAGGTGATGACTTTGGTGAATTCCATTGGCGACTACCTACGTCAACCTACGTCAACCAGCGACACGTACCGGCGACTGAATTTTCTTCAGTTGTTTTAACGGTGGATGTAGGTTGACTTTGGTTGTCGTTGGTTGTCGCCAGTGTGGTCGTAGGTTGTTGTATGTGTCATCCTAGGTTGTTGTAGGTGTGTCGTAGGTGGACGCCCTAAGTCGCGAAGAATTGGATCGCTGGTTGTCGTAGCTTGACGTCGCCTACGTAGACATTGTCGTAGGTGGGGGGGGAGGTCGTGTCGCCGGTTTTTCGGAGACCTGCTATGACTGCGACTGTTGCCAGAAGTCGCTGAAAAAAAACATCTAAGTGGGATAGGTCCATAAGGCAGCAAATCTACCGCTGCACCACTGTGCCACCTCAGGATTTGGATGGTTAGGAATTCATTGCAATAACAACATTAAATACCAAAGAAGATGGTCCCCTAATATGGATGTTAAACATTGCTTGTTACATACATGGCTCAAATATTACTTACCATAAGTTTGGCCCAAATATCCACTACTGCTGAAATGCTACACTCTGACTGAACCAACTAAGATGGAGCACACGAACTGTTCCAGATGTAAATCCGTCATCACTACATTTTAATGAAAGATCCCCAGCCTGCAAGTTAGCATTTCTTTTCTCTCCACGATCACTGATTGACCTTCCAAGGGTCTACAGCTTTTTCTATTTTGCTTCACAGAATTAAGTCTCCAGTTCCACTAACTTCCTTTCCACCTCCCCACCATGGCCCGCGTTAATATGTTTTTTCAGCTGCAGTTCCAATGTTGAAGGGTGGAAATAAAAAAGTTTTTTTTTTTCGGTTCTTGGGAAACAGCATCACCATCGTTTGTAAGCACAATAATAAATCATGGCGAAAGCAAGAATCTTTCGGATTGGGCAAATTATTTTAACGTGGAGCAACCCACTTGGTTCTGCTCTAAACATCCTGATCGAACACTGGAGCCAAGGGGCTGTTTAAAACTGTTTAGAGGAGGTGGAAGCTCTAGCATGTTCTGGGTGGATGAGCTCAATAACTTTGTGGACACAAAGAATTACAGATGATTTGAGTCTGGAGCAAAAAACACAGAGTGCCATTTAGCTTTTCCTTTTGCCTTTAGACATACAGCATGGATCTAGGCTCTTCGGCCTGCTGAGTCCGCTCTGATCAGCGATCACCCCTTACACCAGCATTGTCCTACACACTAGCAAGGGCGGAAAACCCAGGGGGGGCCAGAGGGGACACAGCCCCCCCCCCCCCCCATGTTTTGAGAGGTGGGGGACATCCCCCCGCAAGTTTTTGTGATCCCGAAGCCTCACGCGTGTGTGTGAGCTTGTGCATCCACGCGTGGCCGCCAAAAAATAGTGTCCCCCGTCCCCTCCATGTTTTGATAGTGAGTTCCGTTCTTGCACACTAGGGACAATTTACAGAAACCTATTAACCTACAGACGTGTATGTCTTTGGAGGGTGGGAGGAAACCAGAGAGCCCGTAAAAATCCACGCGGTCTCGGGGAGAACGTACAAATGCCGTACAGACAGCACCCGTAGTCAGGATCGAACACGGGTCTCTGGCGCTGTAAGACAGCAACTCCACTGCTGAGCCACTGGTCCGTCCAAGATTTGTAGGCAAGGTAAACCAAACGTAACATATTAAAACGTACAAAGGTACTATCGTGGGCATTTTCTTGAAGGGTAGCATCATCGTATTGGGCATTAAGTCCGGTGGCATATCAGGTAAAGCACCTGTTGTAACAAGCTATGAAGGCAGTGGCCTTCCACTCACAAACCATGGGGGCTGTCTGTTGAATGGTAACAAGTTGCGCCCTCTCTATTCTGCTGGGTAATCGGGAAACCTTTATCAGGTTTGATGTTGAGACTGATTTAAATGACCCATGAAAGAGTTTGATGGGACGCAGCCTTGCTGAAGAAGAAGCCTTTGGCCGTGAGTTCAGATCCAGCCTGTGCTAATGTCGGCAGCTCGGGTCAGTAAGAAGTCACCACTAAACAGGGCCAAGTGAGAGGAATGTGGTGGGGCTCTGGGCTAGTGGAGAGAAACCACTAACTGCAAAGAAATGTAGAGTCTGGGTGCACACATCAGGTGCACAAATCATTGAACAAGCCACCAGAAAGATACAATCAACGGCTGGCGGGATTTTGGTGTTATCTTCTGGGGCTGGAATGAATCAGACATGAAGATGGACTTTCGTTCAAACTCAGCCAAGTCGGCTTTGTCTGCCTCGCCAATTTTTAAGCACTTAAGCTCAGACCAAGCCCATCAGAATCACAACTTCAGTTTCACTGCCAAATACCAGAGCCCCTTGACCAAGAATTGTGCTCTCAAGGCAGCTGGTGACTCCAGTCTGGGTAGCGCTACATGGAAATATTACAGTCCTGCGTTTGATTTAGAGAAAAGGATGTTTGAAGCTCCGAAGATCAAGTAGAAATGTCATCGTATATCCAGCTACTAATAAATCACAAAGCATAAAACCCGGTGATAATCATTCTGGCTGTTTTTCTTCTCGCCATGACAACCATGTTAATCAAGATGGATCAACATAAGGAGTTCAGAAGAGCATCAAAAGACCTTTTACTAACAAAGGAAGTTCATTTAACAATAATGCTCAGCGCTATTTGCAAATGAAACAGAAATCAAATATCACTGGAAGTTATACGATTTGAAGCATCCGGCAGCATTTTTTTTATCAATTGCTCAAAAGAATTTCAGGGTCTTTGTAGCATTAGGGTATGTTTGTCCGCAAGTGTTTATTTCTGCATTTTTGTGAATCCCTATAATCTTTGAGGTTTACCCTTGTGTGAAGCTCGCTGTTTTATGAACATTATTTCGCATGAATCTAACAAAGGTTTTCAGGGTTTTCACGTCGGGAAATGGCTGTCAATGTGAATGAGCAAACCAGGAGTGTGGAATGGAAATGTACAGATCACCAGCCTGTGTTGAATTAGATATTGACTACTGGAAATAGCCCCTTGTCCCTTCTGCATGAAGAAATCAGCCACAGGTTCTGATGAAAAGTCAACAT
This sequence comes from Leucoraja erinaceus, assembly GCF_028641065.1. Taxonomy (NCBI): domain Eukaryota; kingdom Metazoa; phylum Chordata; class Chondrichthyes; order Rajiformes; family Rajidae; genus Leucoraja; species Leucoraja erinaceus. The sequence goes on from NC_073403.1 coordinate 28,716,531, forward strand.
CCTGTAACATTAACTCTGATTCAATCACCCATGGATCCTGCCTGACCACTGAGTATCCATCATCTTCTGCTTTTGTGGTATCTGTTTTTCTGCCTATCCATCATCTATCCATCATTTCTTGTTTCCTGACAATGCTTTAATATTGGACAAAATTAAAAATAAATTTTTGCATGTGTTTGAAGTTTAGTTTTTAGTTTAGTTTAGAGATACAGTGCGGAAACAGGCCCTTCGGCCCACCGAGCCCGCACCGACCAACGATCCCCGTAACACTAGCCTACACACACTAGGGACAATTTACATTTACACCAAGCCAATTAACATACAAACCTGTAAGTCTTTGGAATGTGGGAGGAAACTGGAGATCCCGGAGAAAACCCACGCAGGTCACGGGGAGAAAGTACAAACTTCACACATACAAGACCCGTAGTCGGGATTGAACCTACGTCTCTGCTGCTGAAACCGCTGTAAGGCAGTAACTCTGCTGCTGCCCCACCGTGCCACACGTCTTCACGTCCCTTTCAAGATAGATACCTCAATGCACTTTACCAGCGGTGTTTCATTTAATTTAGTATTACAGCGTGGAAACAGGACCATCGGCCCACCGAATCCATGCCAACCATCAATCATTAATCCACACTGGATAGCATGCAACATAAAAGCTTTCCACTGTACCTTGCTACATGTGACAATAGTAAACTAGACTAAACTAAACCATGACAAAAAAGCACAAGGTGTTGGAATAACGGCTGGAGTAATAGGCCACGTTTTGTATTTAGTTTAGCTTAGTTTAGAGCTACAGCATGGAAACAGGCCCTTGGCCCACCGAGTCTGCACCGACCAGCGATCCCTGCACATTAACTCTATCCTACACACACTAGGGACAATTTACATTTATATCAAACCAATTAACCTAGACTGAAGAAGGGTTTCGGCCCGAAACATTGTCTATTTCCTTAGCTCCATAGATGCTGTCGCACCCGCTGAGTTTCTCCAAAGCTTTTGTCTACCTTCAATTAACCTACAAACCTGTACGTCTTTTTGGAGTGTGGGAGGAAACCGAAGATCTTGGAGAAAACCCACGCGGTCACGGGGAGAACGTAAAATTTCCATACAGACAGCACCTGCGGTCGGGATCGAACCCAGGCCTCTGGCGCTGTAAGTGCAGTAAGGCAGCAATTCTACCGCTGCACCACCGTGCCTCCCTTCTTTGGGCTGGATGTGGAAGGGGGGAGAAAGCTGGAGGAAAAATTGGGGCAGGACACAGCTAGGCAAATGATAGGTAGATACAGGAGAGGGGGATTCAATTAGAAGAGGCTTGGGCCAGGGAGGGAATTTACTAGACTAAACGCTGTGAGATATGGAGATGTGGAGAGAACATTCATGTAAAGTTAGGGAAAGTAACATAGGTGTAAGGAGGTGATGGGATGGGAAAAGAGGTGGGGGGGGGGGCAGGATTGTGGGAGAAATGGGTGCACATCCAAGTGGGCATAGAGGGAAGAGAGGGAAGAGGGGGAGAGAGATTAACCAATATGTCTTTGGAATGAGGGAGAAACCAGATAATATGGAGGAAATATTTGTGGTCATTAGGCGAACATGTCAACTTCATAAAGACAACACAGGAGGTCAGCATTGGACCAAGGTTGCTGGAGCTATAAGACACCAGCTCCACCTCCATTAGAGATACAATGCGGAAACAGGTCTATTCGTCCCACTGAGTCCACGCCGACCAGTGATCACCCCGTACACTAGCGCTATCCGTACACTAGCGCTATCCGTACACTAGCTCCATCCTACACACTTTTACCGAAGCCAATTAACCTACAAACCTGTACCTCTTTGGAGTGTGGGAGGAAACCAGAGCACCCGGAGAAAACTCACACAGGTCATGGGGAGAAGGTACAAACTCCGGACCAACGGCACCGGTAGTCAAGATCAAACCCGGATCTCTGGCACTGGAGAGCGGCAACTCTACCGCTGTGCCACCATGCCACTCCTGTTCCTCCTGTACCCCACTAGGACTTCTGCGATCAGCCTGGCCACTTACATGGGAGGGCTTGGGAATTTGAGTGGGGGAGAGGTGCAGGTGTGTGTGGCTCTCTGGTCGCTGTCTGGCTTGGACTGAACCATACTGTGGCAGATGTTGTAGCCACTGGTTAACAGCACATTTAGTAGACCACGCCTCTAGCCGTGTAGCTCATTCCCAAGTGCTGCAATTCAGCATTGGCTTCGACTTTTAACCTCCAGCTCCTGTCACCAGAATTGTACCAGCTATCGTATGGCATAGAGGTGACAATGTATCAACAAATGCAATTTGGACTCACACAAGAAGAAAGGCCAAGCGGTAGAAGGTTTTGCATTTGAAACCAATCCGGATAATTGATCCTGTGGCACAATTCAAGAAAGGAACAGAGAAATATCTGGTGACTTGCACTGTGTGGCGGTGCCTAACGGCTGCGGCTTGACTACAGACGTCTGCCTTTTTTTTAATTTTTGTCTTGTTAAATGTATGTCTTGACTCTAGTTTTATTATTTTTCTTTAGCTGTGTATTTGTGGGGGGTGGGTAAACCGTTAGTCTCTTCCCTGTACGGGGACCCGACTTTTTCCCTGTCGGGTATCCGATGTCGTTGGGCCTAACATCGTGAAGCCGATGGCGGCCTCCAGCCGGAACCAACTTGAGGGCTCCAGTCGCGGAGCCTGCGGACTCGCCATCGTGGAGCTGGCCGACTTCGGAGCGGGGAGAGCTGTGGTGGCGCGCGGCTATGACCCGACTTCGGAGCTTCAGAGGCTCCGGCCGCAGGCCCGGTGGACAGGAACATCGGGAGCTCACAGGTCTCTGGTGGGAGTCCACTTTTCAGAGCTACTGCAACAGCAACTTCTCCCGCTGGGGTTTAAAGGACTCGGAGCGGGGCCTAACATCGCCTGGCACGGCTTAAACGGCAACGGGACTTGCCACCGCCCGCCGGGGGCTTTAACATCGGGAGCCCCAGTCACCTCGACGCTGCAGTTGGACTGTTGGACCATGGGAGAAGAACAAAGGGAAGAGATAAGACTTTTGCCTTCCATCGCAGTGAGGAGGTACTGGAGATTCACTGTGATGGATGTTTGTCTAAACTGTGTTAAGTGTGTGTCTTGGGTTTTTTTGTAATGTAAGACTGTAGAAATGCAATTTCATTCAAACCAAGCTGTTTGAATGACAATAAAAGGCATTCTATTCTGTTCTATTCTAATCATTTTCTCTCAACTCACATCACCAAAACCATCTACTTGATATTGTGGGAATTTACAATGTGCAAATTGGTTATTGTCTTTCCTACAATAGTTTAGTTTAGTTTAGTTTAGTTTAGTTTAGTTTAGTTTAGTTTAAAGATACAGCATGGAAACAGGCCTTTTGGCCCATCAAATCCGCACCAACACTATCCTACTGACTAAGAACAATTTTACATTTATACCAAGCCAATTAATCTACAAACCTGGACTTCTTTGGAGTGTGGGAGGAAACAGATCTTGGAGGTAATCAATGCGGCCTCAGGGAAAATGTACAAATTCCGTACAGACAGCACTCATAGTCAGGATTGAACCTGGGTCTCTGGCACTGTAGGGCAATAACTCTACTGCTGCGCCACCGTGCCGCCCTATAATAGCGATTATACTTTGAAATCCTTTATTGGCTGGAAACGTTGGAAAATCTTAAACTCATGAATGGTGGTGTAAACATTCCAATGTTTTAATGTAGATCACTGAAAATGCAAAATGTCTCAGGAACTGCTGTGCAGGAGCCACAAAAGGTGACTGTGATGTGTTTATGTATCCCATGTAAAACTCATGTGGGATAAACGTATCACACGCATGGAAGCAACATGACTAGTTCTTCCCTTCTTGCCGTTTAGACCAGTATAAAGTGTGTACCGAAGATAGACACAAAATGCTGGAGTCGCAGCGAGTCAGAGAGGAATAGGTGATGTTTCGGTTCAAGAACAACACCTGCAGTTTCTTCCTACAGACCAGTTTTTTCAGTTCCTTCCCACAGGAAGAATGATCTCAACCCCAAACGTCAGCTATTTCTTCTCTCCAGAGATGCTTCCTGACCCGCTGAGTTACTTCAGCATTTTGTGTCTGTCTTCAGTATAAACCAACATCTGCAGTTCCTTCCTACAAAGGGAGAACAAAGAGGGAAGAGCCAGAGACTTTAAGATTTTGCCTTCCACCACAGTGAGGAGGTGTTTGGTGAACTCACTGTGGTGGATGTTAAATTTGTGTTGATTGTGTGTTTTTGTCATTTTTTTAATTATATGTATGACTGCAGGGAAACAGAATTTCGTTCAGACCGAAAGGTCTGAATGACAATAAACGAATCTAATCTACACATAAAATGTCAAGTCAAGAGTGTTTTATTGTCATGTGTCACAGATAGAACAATGAAATTCTTACTTGCTGCAGCACAACAGAATTTGTAACCATAATATGTAATCATAATCATAAATATAACAAAAACTCAAAAAATAGAACAAGCAATAACAGTACAATAATAATAATTATTATAGTATATTGTAGTTCAGAGCTTATGAGGTTGTAGTGTTTAATAGCCTGATGGCTGTAGGGAAGAAGCTGTACCTGAACCTGGACATTACAGTTTTTAGGCTCCTGTACCTTCTTCCCGATGGCAGTGGTGAAATGAATGTGTGGCTAAGATGATGTTTGGCTCTGATGATGTTGGCTGCCTTTTTGAGGCAGCGACTACGATAAATCTCTTTGATGGTGGGGAGGTCAGAGCCGGCGATGGCCTGGGCAGTGTTTACAACGTTTTGCAGTCTGTTCCGCTCCTGGGCATTCAAGTTACCGAACCAGGCCACGATGCAACCAGTCAATATGCTCTCTACTGTACACCTGTAGAAGTTCAAGAGATTCCTCTCTGACATACCAACTCACCATAACCTTCTCAGGAAGCAGAGGCGCTGATGTGCTTTCTTTATGGTTGCATCAGTGTGCTGGGTCCAGGAAAGATCGTCGGAAATATGCACGCCCAGGAATTTGAAGTTTTTGACTCTCTCCACCATCGTCCCATTGATGTAAACAGGATTGCTGAGTCCTCAACCTTCCTCTTCCAATGTCCACAATCAGGTCTTTGGTTTTGCTGATATTGAGAGCCACGTTGTTGTGCTGGCACCACATGGTCAATCAGTCGATCTCACTTCTATACTCTGACTCATTGCCATCTGTAATTCGTCCCACAATGGCGGTGTCATCAGCGAACTTGAAAATGCAG